>NW_010972991.1:843715-1047054 GCF_000737465.1 Haliaeetus leucocephalus | reverse complement strand
CTTCTCCTCAGGGCTGTTCTCTATCCACTCATTGCCCAGCCCATATTTGTGCTTGGGATTGCCCCAACCCATGTGCAAAAGTTCCAGTGTCATCAATGCAGTCAGGTTGTGAAGCAGGACTTTGAAGAAGGTAGTGGTTTTATAAATTTTACCTGGAAGATCTTATGCAAAGTAAAGGGACAAGCAGAAAGATGACGACATTTTTATTACATCTTTGAAAGTGTTTAATGTGCAGGAAAAAAATATCCCTCTCTAGATTAAGATGTTCCTAACAATGGGATTCCTTCCATGTCCCTAAAGCTGCTGTTCTGTGAACTGGTAAATCTTGTTAATTTTTCATGATATTCAGCCAAATCGTGCCTTTACCGAATTTCCTGTTAATTTCTCAACAAAAGTTTGATATCACATGAAAAACCTTGAAGCCTAAGATGTTTGTAATTGTAATAATTGCTTCTATTCTCCACACTCAGCTAGACTACCATTCTCCAGGGAAATGGGAACTTGGGAAATGGAATTTGAGGTATGTGCGCTTGACAGAGTGGGTGGATTTTAGCTGAGGGTGCTGACCCTTTTCATTAACAGGACAACACTATACATTAAGTAACCACAGGCTACTAACACAGAGAAGAATTGTTCATAAATGGTAAAATTAGGCTTGGAAAAAGGAATCTATTATTTTAAAATCTCAGGTTTTCAGTTCTTTTCTTTTCCACTTTGGTTGTTTTGATTTAATCATGTTTCTGTTAGTCAAGCAACTGTGAAACAAAAATAATGTTCAATAATACAAAAGATACATGTAATCTTTCAAAGAAAGTTCAAGCTCCCTGTCAGGTCTCTGAGTGGTTTTTTCCTACGTTGCTAATTCTAGTGTTCCCATTCCCTCCCACTCCTTTCTTGCCACTTACTGCTCTCTTTAGACTTTCTGGCTTCCTTTTTATTTTTCTTACATATTTCATAAAGCCCTTTCTGCTTCAAATTCTGGTTTTGCATAAGCTCTAGGTGATCTCTTCTGACTGTACTAACCCAGTCTTTCTCTTTGGCTTTTCTGTGCTGTGAATATTCTTTATGAAACGTGGGCAAGACTGCTCCTCCGGAACTTAGGCCAGCTTAAATAGAATGGTCTGTGCATACAATACTACACAATATTAAATTGTAATAGTATACAATATTAAAGTCAGCCTCACAGTAGGGCCACAGACAAAGTAAATAACTATCTGAAAAGATCCCTGATCTGTGCTAAGTCACTAACTATATTTTGGTGAGAGACTTAGGAGACTGTTAGTTGGCAAGGGCCAAAACCATACAAAGAACATTCTGGCTACTTAACTGCATAGGTGATCAAGACCCAGTGTTTAGCTGAATTCCTTTGCTCGGTTTAATTTACTAGCATAGGTGTAGTCCAAGCTTCTCATCAAAATTTTCAAAAGATACTACTGGGTATTATTTAGTGAACTAGACAGTTCAAAATCATTTAGTCTGTTGGACTGATAATAAAAACAAAACAAAACAAAACAAAACAACCCAAAAGATTTATTTTATTTTCAAGGGTCTTGTACATTGGTTAACAGAATATTTATATTTTGTTCAGGCCACAGGTGGTTTAAAGATGGTAACTTTCCAATGAACACCAAAAATGAAGGATATGGGCCTTAAACTTCTAATTTTGGGAGTCAAAATATAAAAGGTCTCAAAGTTATTTCTTTTGTTTTAAGAGTTGGAGTGACTTATTACTACTGAAGTAATTATGAGCTATTTTAGATTAAGAAACAAGACAAAGAATTCAATATGCTACATAACCAACTTTGAGGTGCCTGGAGCCTGACATGGAACTAGGCTTCCTTTGCAATGCATTTACAGAGCTAGACATCCCAAAGCCAGTCACATAGCAACCAACATGTTGACTGATAAGGATCCTAAAGTCAGACAATAAATACCCTGGCACAGCTATGATTTTTCATTGTTTTCTGAGGGAACAGATCTTATGGAATCACATTGTCCATCTGCCTGTCCAGTCATTTTCTGTCTGTCAGTCTGATCTAATGTCTTTGATTAATTAATAAGTTTCAGCTCAATTCAATAGAACTGAAAAATCTCCAAGCTCCTAAATTCCTACAGGTTTCATGACAGGGAATGTCTAGATTGTTGAGAAAACCCATAACAGGACCATATTCAGGAAAAATTAGATTTTTCAATTAAAAACAGTTTCAACTAAACTTCTGAATTCTCTTTTGTTTGCTTTTCCCCACTTGGCTAGCAGCTCACATATTATTATTATTCCTACAGAAACCATCCCATAAGGTAATGCAGAGCAAAGCTTCAGAAAGCACTGTTCTGAGTTAGTACTGAGAATGAGCTGAGGATATACTGGAAAAATACAGGTAGCACAAAGAGACAGAGATATCCAATTGCCTTTGGGTGAGCTGAAAAAGGTGATGGAGAAAGGAAGAGAAAGTAGGAGGATCTCCAGCCTTGGTGATGGAGCTAACCAAAACCGCAGTAAATCAAAGCTCTGATAATCATCAAACATATTTCTTATAACAATTTACAGAACATTTATCCAGCAAGTTGGAAACAAGTTGCAACCACTCACCTGCCATATATGCCGTTTTACAGCAAGACAGTGTAATGATCAGATGAGCGGACCAGAAAGACTGCAGTGGAGAACATGACATCCCACCTTAGTGCTTAAGGGAGTCATCATGGGAAGGCAGGCTTTGTGTTTTTCCTCCTTTGAAGACAGTTTTTATATTTTAGCTAAAACCATCATTGAATTACATCTCCAAATGTTTCCAAAGAAGAAGTCATCTCTGTTTTTTCATCATTCTCTTCCTCTAGGGATCATCTTAATAAGAAAAATAGAATGAAAATAAGAAGTCTGTTGCTCTATTACATCTGTAAAGACCTCAACTTTGATGGTTTGTGTTGTTAAATCAGAGATTCTAACTGGTTAAACCCATCAAGTGACTCAGGAAGAAATCTAACTTTCATGACTTATTGTATCAATTGGGCATTGGAAATGAGAGATTCTGAGCTCTTCCTTTCTTTCAAGTCCAGACAGTTTTGGATATGCTTAAAGGAGAAAATTTAAGATACACACATCTTTATGTCAAAAATAAAATTGAGGGTTTTGTGCAGACTTGGAGAGTGTTTAAATATTTTTAAAGATTTCCTTGAGCGTGGCTATATTATATAATGGAAGGCAGTGTAGAATTCATTGACATAACAGAGACTCTATTTGTTTAAGCCACAGGATATAATGCAATGTCCTGCTGTTGTCATTCGAGGTGAAAATAGACTGAAAAGTGGTGGAGACTCAACTACTTCCATTAAATAATCTCAACAGCTTTTCCCATATGAAAGGAAAAGGCATCCTAAGTCAAGAACTTACATGACTCTTTTCATTTTTCTCCAGCATGGAGAGAAGCAAAATCTCAGAAGACAGTCTGATGACCACTCAGCCAGTAAAGCAATTTATTCACCTTAGAAAATCAGTAGCTAATACAGATTGCTATTGAAAGAGTGGATTTTCAAGGTCTGAGGATATTTGTCCTGCAGAGACATATAGGATTTTACTACATACCTCCCTTTAGCACTTCCCAAGATGGGAGAACAACTGTGTCAAGATGTTTTCTATACTGAGAGGGTACATACTGAAAAACAATCTTTCTTTTTTACTGATTTTTATTTCTTTAAGTAACAAAACATGTGCCTCTAAAGATGGTAGGATTAAATCTCCTGTTCATTTTTATTTCTCCCCACTTAACGCTAACCTTCCCTATCCTTACTCTTAACAAAGTATTTAGTAACCTTAAAGTACCATGGGTAGTAGAAAAATATTTATAAACTGAATACAGGTTCCTCCCCCTTCTTTCGCATCTTCCAAACTCTTATGTATCAGTTGGAAGCAAATGGAGAAAGATATATTTCTTTGTAATTCTTGCTGGTTATCACAATGCCCTATTAGACAATGAACTGTAGCATCAGAAAAGTAATGATGCACATCAGATAAGATAATAGCAGAAGAGAAGCTACACAACGCAGTTTAGAGTGGACCTGTGCAGGACTGGACTTGCCCCTTTCAAATCATAGAAGCTCTGCTGTTGATTTCAAGCTTCCAGCTGTCTTATGAACTGCTGTTCATTTTCAGCAATATGTCATCATTAACAATATGTCTGCTTTCTTTTTTAAGCAATATGCCATCATTAATTCTGAGCTGCTGTATTCCTCAAGACACTCAGCTCAAATCCAAGCTTAATGAGGTTGAGACATATAAAGTTAGATAATTGTGTATGAGCAAAATGAAAATGGAGAAGGAAAAGAAAAAGAAAAAAAAAAAAAAAAAAGAAAACAAGGGTGGAACAGCACAGTTTTGTTAATGTGTTTAAGGAATAAATTGAGTCTAGAGAAATTCCAGTCCCTCTCCATTTACCTTTATCATTAGTGCACCCAAGATTGAACTTGAATGTTTCTCCCTTATCTTGATGAGTTTTGTTATGTGTTATGAAGCAGCTGATGAAATATTCCACCATCTGATGGAATCTGGTGGAATCTGATGTTCCTCCCTGGAACAAATGATTTGTAAGGGACAGGCTGACCTGATAGGTTAAACAGTTAAATGGTTAACATGAACCTTCCACAAATGCCAGTTAAAGGAAACCAATGGTATTTTAAACTATTTTAAACATTCTGTATTTCTGGCAGTGGGAAATCCTTATTTAGACTGAAGCATCTGCTGGATTCCTAGATGTACAAATAATTCTTCAAGCTCTTTTAAGCAGGATCATTCCTGTACATTTTTATATCATCTGGTGTGCTTTGAACATTAATGGTTAACTAATAGCAATAAAAATACTTATTCATGACATGAAAAACTACTAGCAGGGAGTTTAACTTTTTTTTTTTTCAGAAAGAGGGAAAAGATAAAACGATGAAATAAAATGGAAAAAAAAGTTGTAACGTCAGTGAAATGAACTGAGTTTGAATTAGTACAACACCCTTCTCTGGGGTCATTTTATTTGACTCATTGTTTTTAGTCCTTCAGCACTACCTCTGTTAAATGAATCTTAAACTTGCTGTTCTTTTTCTTAGGCTAAGTTGATGAGGAAATGAGATATCCCTCTGTCATCTTTAAAGCAAGGGTAGCAAGCATCCCCCCACTATGCTGCTACATCGTAGTAAACATGATTTAGTGGTGGTGCATCACACTCACACTGTCCTTCCATTTCTTGTCAACCTGAGCAAAAGGGAAATAGCAGCTTGACAGGGCTGGTTTCCTCACCCACCTTTCCTAGAGTCAACATATTTCTTTATTGCAGGACAATAAAGTTTGGTAACAATGAGGCAGGATGAGGTCATGCAAAATCATTGACTATTAAAATTAAGCTTGATTATTAACAAATTCCTTGCTTTAAGTACAGTAATAAATACATTTTATTTAATTTGATGTGTCAAAATGAGGTGCCTGAATAAGAATCCTATTCATCCTTGGGAGAATATGCTGCTGGTAAGGACTGCACAGTAATATGACAGTCCTGCGGCATTTTAATAGAGCTGATCTTACTGTTCAGACAGATGTCTTGGTGCCCAGAAAACAAGTGTGCTCCTGTTTCTCTCTTGTCCTCTTAAGATACCCCTTAAACTCGTTGCAGGCTGCTAGTTGTCCATTAAAAACTGACCTTTGTTGGAAGTGTAGAAATAAGCAGTTCATTAACTGCTGTGTAGGCAAATACCAGCCTAAGGTTCCCACCTGAATAATGTCACATCTTGTGTGGGTTGAAACAGGCTGTAGAAGTGTCCTCTCTTCTCTGCTGATGATACAGAGATCCTATGGTGTGCACACCCTCCATTTAAGCACCTTAGCTGAATTTCAAAATATAAGAAGGATGAAGCCCTTCCTTTTTAAGTATGGAGGAATACCTGTATGCTTCTTTGCTGTTATTTCCTCATATACTTCTCACTCATTCCTCTTGTGAAAAAATGTCACTGTCACTCATTTTAGTCTTGACACAGAATCTACTGTATCCTTTTTCATTACAGCACTTCTACTGATAAACCTAAGTTATATAAATGTATTGGGTTTATGTGGCAATGTTTTGTAGGAGGAGGGAGAGCTACAGGGGTGGCTTCTGTGAGAAGCTGCTGATTTTAATAATGACTTAATAACAAATAATTTTTTCTGCGGTTTCATGAGCTACGAAAAACTTGTTCTTCATTTTGCCTAGTGGAGTAAATCAAGAAAAGGACTTCTTGTAAAGGTGATGTTCAGCCTGAAGTGAAATAAGAGGAGATGCTTCTTCCTGTTCTACATGGAAATCCAAGGAATAATGAAAAATTAAGTACCTTTTTGCTCACATTTCAACTGGTAGTTCTTATGAACATTTGCCTTGTCTTATCAATACTTCCATTTTTCACTTAATTTCCCCACTGGCTTTCCCATCTCTAGGCTTTGGGAAGAACAGAAGAGGCGGGATGGAGGATCAGAAGTTTTAGGCTTGTTTAATGACAGAACAAGAGTAAAATTTAAATTAGTTCAAAATTTTCAGAGTGAATATTTGACTTTACTTCAGAATTCCTTTTAATAATCTAAAACTGGATCTCCACTCCAGCCATTCAGGGTCTGCTCATCTTTAATGAATGATAAAATAAATACAGTCTTGACTGTAGAATAAGCCTATAATGAAACATATATTTTAAAAGCTAGCTATATTTGCAGCACTTGGATGAAGTTTTGGGTTGCCTAAGTTGAGAAAGTTTTGCATTATATTTCTGGTATAAGAACTTAATGATACTTGCCTCTAAGGTTGAGAATTTGACTTGCAAAAAGGACGCATGGGGATGCAAAAAAGGCATACAAAGCAGATGCCAAGGTTTTCTTACATGTCACCTACAACACCTGCAGAAAGTGACCTTATTTAGTTTCGATTTTGCCTATATAAAAAATGCAAATCAGAATCAGCAGAAATTATACAAGAACTGAAGAGTAAAGATTGTCTAGCACAGAGGAAAGGAAGCTCACTGAGTCCTCATTAGAAATTAAATTGTCTATAAAAAAGAAAGAGAGAATGCTCCATACTCTTTTTCTGAGTCCAAAGATATATCATTGTTGCTTCAAAGGGTGATGCCCTATGGAAATATGAAGTAGAGTTTTGTTTTTTTGCTATTGTCATGATTTTCAGTTTCTCACTTATCTGAATTGTGTAGTATGTCATTCATTGATATGACAGCAAATCTCTATCCCATGCAGGCTTCTCACTATTAATGCAAAAGGTGAAAAATTAGTGAAATTACAGTAAATATTTTTATATGGTGATGGAAAGGACACTGGGAAGTATGCTAAGCATTTGTTATTGTTGTTAACAATAGATAAACTTGAACTGCAGATGACATAAAAAGTATTTTCCATAATTTGGGGTTGTAAGATTATGGGCTGCAGGACCAAACAGAGATCAAGATATATTTCCTCAGACATTCACAATATATGAAATATGTCTAAAGTAATGTGACAATTAAGTAAAAAATCTCTTTATTCCAGCATGAAAAGAGATTTTCTTATATCAGAGGTGTACAGTTGTAACTCCTTTAAATAGTCTGTAAGTCAGTAGGTTTTCCATTCCTTACTGGAATTTTTTTGAGCTCTGGCATGAATGAAACCATTTTGTAAATTGTGTGATATAGCAGCTGCCACTTAGGATCCGCTGGAGCAGAACAGAGAGTCTGCTCTGTGGATGATGACTTAAGCAAAACCAACACTGGTTACCCTGCAGGAATATGTCTTCAGTTCAAGTGTTGCATGTTTATAAGATCAGACGTGACCTTCATCATATCGTAATGGAGAGCTGTGTCATGGTCGACTCCTCAATCCACTGTAGGCATCAAGGTTGGAATAAAACTCTTCTAACTTTAGTTATCTACAGTGTAGAGGTCTACATCTGAAACAGCTATTTAGATTCCCTCCCTGACAGGTAATGGGGAAGACCTGGCACTTATGCAAGCTGATCCATCTCATTTGGAGATAGACATCTTCAACAGATTGGGTGAACTATCCTCTACAGTTGTTTATTTCTCTTCATTGACCAAGGAACCTAGGGTGTCTTGACAACTTGTTCAAATGTAAAAGCTTACGCAGAATCCACCTACAAGATAGGCAAGATAAATTGCACATCAGCTTCCACAGGAAACAGAAGTTGATTTAAAGAGATGGTGTGACAATCTTGGCGCAATACCGAGAATGTAAACAGTCAACAAAAGCTTTCCATAGAATAATTATTCTATGGTTTCTTGTACTTCTGCATCCAAAGGTCTGAAAAGGTGGGCCATACATCATTATGGACATCAATATTAGTCTGAAAGGCTTAAATAATTAATTTTTTTCAGCAGCTTGTAAACTGACGTTGAAAAGTAATGAACTAGGCCCAAAAATTCATGTAAAATATTTTCCTAAAATTACTATATACACATTAATTTTTATTATTGTTTCAACATATATGCCTGTTGCTATTTTTTTTTAGTGCTCTTCATTTCAAGACAAAGGTCTAAGGAGCATGTTAGGACCTCTTGTTTCTCTATTTTAAAACCCTATAATAAAAAAAAGAGGACAGATGCATTTCATTCTACTTTATGTATGCTTAGATGGATTTAGGATAAGTATATTTAAAATA
The DNA here is from genome assembly GCF_000737465.1 of Haliaeetus leucocephalus. Classification (NCBI taxonomy): domain Eukaryota; kingdom Metazoa; phylum Chordata; class Aves; order Accipitriformes; family Accipitridae; genus Haliaeetus; species Haliaeetus leucocephalus. The sequence continues at coordinate 1,038,397 of NW_010972991.1, read as the reverse complement.
ATTATCAAAAACCTGCTTCCCTCTTTTGCTTTATCATTCCCTCTTTTAGTTACTTCTTATAGAGACAATAGGCACTGCATTTTCATACTCGGTAATTCTCAAAGGATATTATTTGTCTGTAGCTGAGGATTTCTGGGGGTAACTATGTTGAGAATCACTTTGGAAGAAATCCCAATAAATTATTGTATTTTTCTTTTGTCTGAAAATTTTATGTCTGTCATGGCAATGGCTCCCTTCAAGATGGTAACCTCTGAAAAATGACACATGATTTTCCCCTACCATTTTTTCCAAGACTTTTCTTCCCTGTTTTACTCATCTGTTTATTACTCTGCTTGCTCCAAATACCTGCTGACACATTTTTAGCTTTATTTCCCCAGTTCCTCATTTCTGTTTCTTACTTTTTAAAGCTCAGCAATGCTAATATTTCAAGATCCAGGTGATTTTATGCTAGATAAATATTTATCTTGCTTTATTTCTTTCCCACCCACCATGGCAATATCTTCCAGGGTTTTGACTATGCTCATCCTCTTTGGTCTCTGTTTGTTTTTACAGCATGAGTATTTGGACTTGGGGATGTCTGTGTTGTCACTTTTAAGGGTTCCTTTCAATGTCTGTAAACAGGCCTGTCTGAGAGATTTTTCGTTACCATAGAATCACTTAGGTTGGAAGAGACCTTTAAGATCATCAAGTCCAACTGTTAACCTAGCACTGGCAAGTCCACCACAAAACCATGGCCCTAAGCACCACATGTAGGCGTCTTTTAAATACCCCCAGAGATGTCACTTAACCACTTCCCTGGGCAGCCTGTTCCAATGCTTGACAACCCTTTTGGTGAAGAATTTTTTCTTAATATCTAATCTAAACCTCTCTTGGCACAACTTAAGGCCATTTCCTCTTGTCCTGTCACTTGTTACTTGGGAAAAGATACTGACACCCACCTCGCTCCAACCTCCTTTCAGGTAGTTGCAGAGAGCAATAAGGTCTCCCCTCAGCCTCCTTTTCTCCATGTTAAACAACCCCAGTTCCCTCAGCAGTTCCTCATAAGACTTGTGCTCCAGGCCCTTCACCAGCTTTGTTACCCTTCTCTGGACATGTTCCAGCACCTCCATGTCTTTCCTGCAGTGAGGGGCCAAAAACTGAACACAGTATTTGAGGTGTGGCCTCACCAGTGCCAAGTACAAGGGCAAGATCACTTCCCCAGTCCTGCTGGCCACACTATTTCTGGGACAAGCCAGGATGCTTAGTGTCCAGAAGAGCTGCCTCCTAGTGCCACCCACTAAGACATGGTTTCTATTTGCTTTTCCTTCCTCTCAGCAGTGTTGTAAGCTTCCTGAACAGCAAAAACACTAGAAATAGTGCAAAAATACTCATTCTCCTGCTTTAGTCTGTATTTTCATTTACTTAGCAAGGTTGCAGAAACAAGAAAAAAAGTTATTTTGTTTAGAATCCCCCCAGAAACCAGGATGTCAAGGTGAGGAGAGTGAAAGAAATTGGCTTTAATTGCTGGTTTTCATTTCTTTAACCAAAGTAAAAAATTTTTATAAGGCATTTTCTCCATGAGAGAACAACTTGGGCATTTCTTTATCACTTTAGGACCCTGCGCCTTTCTGAAAATTACAAAGTCTCTTTGCCTGCTATTTAGGTGATTCACTGTGTAATACAAATTGGACAATCCAGAAGTCTTTCAGAACTCACAAAAATTGTTTATAGTAACAAGATCATGTAGGGATCTTACATGTTTTCTCTCACAATTCACTTTCTGGCCCCATATGCCCTTCTGAAAGCTCTCTTCTCACCCAGATTCCTTAAATCCACTTTCTAGTCTTCCCTAGCTTTTCTCATAGCTGGCTTTGCTCATTCAGTTTGAGATCAAGACACCTGCATTTAAGTCTGTATCAGAGCTAGGAGGTCTCACTTTCCATGGTGATCGGTGGACTTCAGTCAGTAAATTAAATGAAGTATAGGTATTATGGACTCAGTTTATTTCTTTAAATATCTTTACAAAGCTTCACTAAACTATTTGCAGATTAGTTGCCTAAACTCTAGTACTATTTGAGATATTATCATGTACTGCTATAGACACTATGGGTTGGAATAAAGCTGCTTGACACTGATATACAGATAAAAGTGGAATTTAAAAAGAGGATATTGGGAACCCTTCATGTGTTCAGCACCAGATGGACTTCTCTGCCAGGTTACGCAGCATGCTGTGCAGAAACCCATCTGTGCTGAGGTTCAACATAGGCTGGCATATCTGCTTACTTGTACGCGAGTTTTGTTGTAGTCGTGATCATAAACTATGTCTTGTCTCACAAATGGAAGGCAGGTGGACAGTCCTTTGCATGCCGAGGCAGTAAGGGAGTTGTATATGGGGTCACCAGCATCCACACAGGTCAGCTTGACACATACCTTCACTACATGTTAGTCAAGAGTCAAATATGTATACTAGTGCTATGACATTATTATAGCGGCCACTTAATGCTAACATACAGATATCTGCATAGCTATGACCTGCGTTCAGGTTCTGCTTAAAATCGCCAGCTCTTCATAAAAGATATTATACAAGGAACTGAGAGAGATTCCCCATTATCTGAAGGTCCACCTAATTTCCAGCAGCTACAGAAAGGTGAAGATCACACCAGAAAAAAGGCAAGAGATCCATTTTCCAGTCCTATACTCCGCCCTGCTATACCAGTTAGTCCTGTTCTCTTCAGTGCCCAGTCTTTTGTTTATCATTTCTGCACTATATCTGCCTTCCTTCAAATACTCAAACTTACTTCCTGTGATGTTATTCTCTACGTATTTAAATCTATAACTTGAGCTTCACTCCCTCTAATTGCAGGGGGAAAGAGACGGTTGTCACAGGGCCACCCCATGTATTATCTTCCTGGGCGTCTCTCAAGTAAGGGCTTGGCAAATAAGCCTGTGAAAAAGTGAGGGATTTTGACCTTGCATCTAATAGATGTGAAGACCGAGCTAAAAACCATAAGGACAAACCTAACCTGAAGAAGTTGGCATCTGAGATATGTGGTCCTTTACGGTTTGCATTTTGAAGCCAAAATATCAGTCAAGCAACTGTCAGTGCAATTTCTTTTGCTTGATCTACAGTTTTTAGATCTGTACATGTCTATCTATTCCTTTTTAGATCTGTACATGTTTCTCTCCAGGATTCATGCTTTTAAACATTTTATTTCTTATTTCCACAATGGCTTTTCAGAGTCCCATTAAAGAGAATGGCTTTTCCTCAAAGCAAATTACAAAAAGCTGGGAATAAACATACAGAAATGAAAATAAGGGCATTAAGTGAGAGAAGAAAACAAGGTTTATTTAACATGCAAGGGGAAAAAAGATATTTTGTTATGAGGTATCTTTTCAGCATATAGTTACGAAGTCAGAATGTCAGCGTTAAAAAGAGTGATCACTAATCTGAATCTTGTTATTTTTCCCCCACAGAAATATAGTTACAGTATTTGTCTTTATTCTCTTGGGTTGTTCAGATTAGGGCAAGTCATACATAAAGCCTCATGTATAATTCATGCAAAGACTTAGTGCACTGTGTATTTGCCCTGCTTCAGTAAAATCACATTATAATAATTTGACTTTCGATATAGAGTGCTTCTTTATTTAAAATTTTAATTAGAGTCATAATTATGTCTAGTATTCACAATAGTCAATATCAATAGTAGAGCTGGACAAAAACAATTAGATCAGGATGCCTTTTTATAGATGAATTTTTTTCCTGCCCCACACCCAAAATTAAAACAAAAGAGCATATGAAGAAAAAGCACATATATCCTGTTTTAAAGATATAATAAAATAAAATGGAATTAGAATTAAAGGAAGAGTTGCCAGATATTAATGGAAAATTCTGGAAATATAGTGCATTTTTATGATCTCTCTTGCATTCTAGGTAAATAAATAAATAATACCTATACTGAAAACATTGCAATTATACTGGTATGAATGCACTGGAAGTCTGAGATAAAACAGATTCACTGCATCCATAAAAGCTGTAGGGAAGGATCTTCAGTACTGACAGAAAGCAGAATCAGTAAGATTATTATTTTTCCTTCTTCTAATATTAATTATGAACTAGTTCATATCTTCACTGAAGTTAAGAGATATCTGTAATTATCTCTTCCATAACGATAGCAGAATATCATAACAGGAATTTATTATTTGAGTTTTTTTATGACATGAAATGTGATGTTGAGGCTAATCAAATACATGCCGGGAAGTTCTAGTTTCTGTCATCCAAGTATCAAAACAGAAAGCATCCCCTTAGCAGGTTTCAGAGCCCAGAACAGCTTTCTGATAGAAGCCAGCTGACTTTCTAAGTATTCAGAGAACCCTCCTTCTTGTGAGAGTATTCAAATCAAACCTTTCACAAAGAGTATCTTAATCAACACATTCAAGGCTATCCTAAGGGATTCTATCCTCTGTTCAAATTAATGATTGCTTACTTAAAGTTAATCAGCTGTTGACTAAAAATATATTAGCAATGCTTGAAAATAGACCCAGCAAGCTCCGTGTGACCAGCAGCTTGACCACTGGGCTATTAACTTAGGTCTATGGATAAGGCTTTGCTCTGAGTACAGAAGGCATGGACGAATGCCAGACAACATAGAGAAACCTGTAGGAAAAAGAGACTCATTTCATCTCTTCCTCAACAGAATAGCCTATAGCTTGGTGGTGATGGCATCTCCTCTTGCAGAAGATAGCTTCAGATCTGAGTTTTCCACGCCACCTGGAGAGTCAACGAGAGGCAGATTTCCTATGCCCTGGACAACTATTTTTCAGAATGCAGCTACTGAACGAGAGGGAACGTTGTTGATGTCTGCCAGCATCTTAGAAGAAGCAGGTGATGCTCCATTTATCAGAGAGAGGCAAAATCCCTAGCTGTTCCCAATACATTTCAATTAGATCAAGCACCTTAAATTAAATAAGCATGGGGATGACTGTTTTGGGGTACAGTGCTGCTGATTAATAACATGGAAGATCATGTAATGAGCTAGATTAAACCCTTTGTAGATCAGTATCTTAACTTCTGACAGTGGAATGTAGTATACGGCTAAAGATTGGATATAGGAAAAGAGCAAGGGAAAAAAAAAAAGAACAGTGCTCATCTCCAGATGTCTGGCAGTTTTTAACAGCGTGCTCTGGAGCCAGAGCACATATTCATTGTTTTGTGCTTAATACCCCTTCATGGACTTTGCCTTCATGAATTTAATTATATTTTTGGCTACTGCAGAGTCTTACAATGAGTTCTGCAGTTTAATTATTTTCTCTTTGAAAAAGATTTCCTGTCATGTTCACAGTTCAGCGTGGTACTCTCGTAGTCACGCTGCAGTCACACATATACACTATGTATACTTTCACAGTTTTCACTTACCTCTTCCAAACTGAACTCTATGTAACTCCTTGAATGGTAGCTATTCTGTATAGCTAAGGGTTTTTTTTTTCTTTTTGTTTTTTTTCCCTCCTTGTAACTTTGCTTTTGACATTATCTGTTTTGAGATATGGGAGTGTCAGCATTAAATGATATGAATGCACCAGATAATTTAAAAAAATATGATTTCTCCTGTATTCCTTTCTAAAAAGGTCCTGCATCATATTTGTCTTATTTAATAAACAATGGCAAGACTAGAAAGCTTAAAGTCCCTAGGAAACCTAAGCTGGTATTCCATTGCTTGCATTTTTTAATTTAACAATTCATTCCCACCTGAATGATCTAAGTGCTGGAATCTTTTGCTTTTCTGGGTCTTCCTCATCAGCTGAAAAAGAAAAGACCTGTATCATTAAAGAAAAATGCCCGTGCCTTCTGCTATATAAATGCAAACCCACACTTTAAGGATCATTTAAGTCTGAAAAGCCTATACTGACTACAGAAAAACTTTTATATGAATAATAAAGGGTGTCCAAACTTACTCGAAATAGAATTTCACTCCCGTTAAAAGTCAATGAAGCCAAAGAAGTATCTCAGAAAATTGACTCAATAAAAGACTAACTGAAAATCCACATTTTAGAGCTTTGCTGAGAACATTTCACCACAAAGACAAAGACAGTGTAAGTATTAAGCTAAGGAGAATTATAGTGCTATAGCATTTGTCAGTGCAGATCACTCCCCAGGAACTGAAGGTATTAACAAGGCAGCCTATGTCAGTTTTGAGCTAATGAAAAGTTGACAATGAGAGGATTATAAAACTGAGGAAGGATCTTGCTCTCTGTCCTCTTCTTCAGTATTCTGCAACTCCTTAAAGTCATTTTCTAGACCAAGGCAGTTCAAGAAGTAGCAGTGTTCCAGTTCAGATGGCAACAGCACTAGAACTTCAATATATGTTGTTTAGATTTGGTTGTAAAGCTCTGGCAAGGGATTTTATTAACATTTTCTTGCAATGTTTACACTGGTATGTTGAAATATCATTGCAATTTCAAACAATAACAGTTTTCCCTGGTAATCAGCAAGTAGCTTACACTTTGGGAGAAAAGATATAAGCTAATGTTGGTCTACAAAAAGAAATAATGGTATTGAAATTTATATTTAAGATACTTGATATTCATTAATTTCCTTGCTGTAAGATCTTTCATTGATTTGTTTTTTTCTTTTCTGATATTTATATTTTCTTTTACAAGACAATGTTCGGATTATTCGTATTTACCCATTTACAAAATTGTTACTGTTATTCATGGAGCATCAGATTAGGCTATCTTTAAATAAAATTAATTACCATCTACAAATTTTTTCAATTATCTATGACACACTAAATTACAAACCATGACAAAATGTAGAAATAAGGTACGTGTCCTACTCTAGCTCATTTCACCTCTCAGGGGAGAAGTCTTCACTAAAATTTCTCCTGAGATGCATGCAAGGGAGGATTTAAAGTGACTCTGTCACAGCTTGTTGTTGGATTATTGTTCTTTTCACTTCCTGTTTTTTCTTTTTTTTTAATTTCTTTTCAGTTAAAAGTTATTTAAATTAAAACTTCATTTCTTTTAACTATTTTTAATTATGTTCCCTTACTCGTGGCAGAAAACAGTTATGATAAAAATTTTGATATCCGTAACTTAACCAGCATTAAGAAATGTAGTTACTGAGACACTTTTTGTGCTGTTTCCTGAGAATTGGACTGATGCTGAACAGTGTAGAGACAACAGGGGGGATTCTGGGAGTTAAAAGGTGTTTCACTTCTCCAGTATGACTCACAAGGAGAACGTGGTTGGCACACTGTAATTCTAGACAAGAGTTTGTGATTCACTGGAAGAGAACATGTTCCTCTTGTGCTGAGTTAGCAAATCTTAAGGGAAACCCTTTTGTCTTACATATAGGTTTGCTGCCCTTGAAAGGACACAGAATACCTTCAGTAAGTTGCTGTTACCTGAAAATGACATTTCACAAGCAGACAAACATCAGAGATAAATCTCATAACTGACTTTTATCAAAATGTAAGTCAAACATACATTGCAAAGGTTGCCTAAGAAAATTTCTCTATGGAAATTAAGGAGCTTTCTTGCTCTTTCTAAAGACTTTCACTCTGCCAGTTCTTTTGCAGATATAATTTCTTAACTCTTTCCAGCGGTGGTACAGAAGATAGATCCCTGTAAACTACCTATAAGAAGTCAGACAGGCAGGAGCAGAGAAAGGGAAAAACTTGCATTATATACATATCACTGGCTCCCCACCAACCCCATATTCTTACTGCAGGTGAAATAGGGCACTCAAAGCAATGAAATTATTCAGAAAAATCTTTCTTATGGTGCTTTTTTAAAAAAAAAAAATTCCTTTGCATTCAATACTTCTTGCAAATCCTCATTGCTTATCCCATTCACACGTAGAGAATCACCTTGAGGATGCTCTTAACACTCAGGGTTAAGTCTGCAAATTGTCAGCAAATTTGCAAACTTGCCAGTCCTTTGATTTCTAAGGACTGTGGAGCCTTGCTCCTGCCTCATTCTGATCATGATCCTTTAAAGTCATCAAAGTCTGTACTTGAATTACTTGACTCAGAACAAATATCAGTCAGGGAAATCATGTGAAATTATTTTCCAGAACAAAAGGAATAAGATTCATATTTCCTACATTTAGACATCTACCTTACTGTAGACATCTGTACCTGAGGTAGTTAGCTGGATCCTTTATTATAGTCAGTAGAAAAATAGGCATTTACAGGATGAGATTCCCATCTGCTAAGGCAGTTGTTTCTAACACAGATTATATGAATAGCTATCTGGAAATGCCTATTTCTCTCCATTAACTATTAAAACCCAACAAACAAACAAAAAAGTTTTGAAAGCTAGGTCATACATAGAGGTCCAAAGTCAGACAAGGTGAGTCTGATCATGAAATCTGCATATGACATACTTTATGAGCACTATGTTCTGCGGCCACTCTTGGGAAGACAGGCTTTGTCATAACACATTTAATAAGTTAATGCTAACAAGCGCTGCTGAAAGGTGATATAATTAATTGTACAGACTCTTTCAACAGCAGAATTCAAACTGTTTACAAATCTTACTCATGGATTGTATTTCTCTGAAGCTACAAGAATGTTAAAACATTCCAAAACATCAAAATAAAAACTAGCGTACATTTTAAGAAATGAAAGCACTTCTTCATTTAGGTATTGTATTATATTTGCCTGTTGTTGGTGATTAGTTTTTTGTCATTATTGAGGCAAGTGATTTATTATGAACAAGTCCACAGATCTCAAAAGTTTAATGCATTTTAGCACGTATTATTGCACTGTGCAAAAATTGCATCCAATACACATTATCCATTATGCACTTATTTGTTATTATTCTTTTTTCACAAATTTCAGTTATGTAGTCAAAGAGCAGAGAAAATTTCATGTAACTGACAACTAAAACCACAACATGAACAGTAAATACTTTGATGTGCAAATTAGGATGAAAACGATCTGGTTAAATTATTCTTGTATTCTAATCATTTATTGAAAGAAAATAAGACAGGTTCACTTACAATTTGCTAAAGAGACAGGGAATGAAATCATAGATAACATTAATAATGAGTAGTTCAATTAATTTTAGTTCTTCTAAATATTTCACAAATGGAGATTGCAAAAGGTTAAACTGAGCTGTAGAATGTTATTATATCCATGCATTATTGATTAAATAGTAACTGTGAACAAGACAAAAAAATTTGTGTGCAAGGCTCTATACAAAAACATGTGTATTGTGTGCCCTATGCAAAATGGAGACAATCTTTACAATAATTTCCATCCTCTCCTCTCCTCTCCTCTCCTCTCCTCTCCTCTCCTCTCCTCTCCTCTCCTCTCCTCTCCCCTCCTCTCCTCTCCTCTCTTCTCCAAAGTATTTCAGTCAACATTCAGCATATCTGAAAAATGATACTGTGTTTAGCTTTATTTAATGAAAAATATTATTTTTTTAAAAAATTGAAAATTTTGATCTTGTTCTATTTTTTTTCTATCATACAGTAATTCCCCAGCCAGATGTACATGTAGGCTATTTACTCCTTAAACAGGCACAGTCTGGAGCACATTTCTCTCCAGAATTTGCAAAACAGTCTGTCAAATAAAATCAACATCATTCACCTGTTTGGTGGAGCCTGTATCTGCTTTCCAACCACTTTGTGAAGAATTAGGACTTATTCATCTCTGCAGTTCTTAGCATCTTATATGTACACTTCTTAACCTACACAATTCTCTCTCACTTCCTGCTTCCACTTGTTCTGTCTTTTTTATTTTTTTTAACTCTCGTCTTGTCCCTTATAAGCTTTTGCAGCAGGAACAACTTTGAAATTACAGTTTCAGCAGATGTCCCAGGACAAAGATGGCACAATGAAATGATGAAGCAGGCCCTTCAAAAGGATGAATGTTGCTAAACAATTTGTTCACATACATCTTTGCCTAGCTGCTTAACTTGGTTTTAGGGTGGGAGATTGACCTAATTTTCTCTTCATTTGTATGCCTCTAGTGCACTTATTCATGCATCATAGAATTTAAATTATCTTCCCTCATACTGGGAGCTAAAATGTAGCCTTATCTGAAAATCTATCCCTTCTTAACATGCTCATTCATCACATATACCAATATATCTCTAAAAAGTAAGCCTACCAACTAAAATGGACATAATGGACTCATGTCTTGCTGTTTTAGAGGAGTTAATTGAAGCATTCTTCTGGCACCAAACGCTATGGTGTAAAACCTGAAGTTGCACTTTGTCCCCATATTCCAAAACCTAGTGAAAGCTGGGGGGGGTCTTCCTTAGGTAGATACCAACCTTTCATGAGATGCTGAGTGTCTCATAGAGCTGTGGAAGACATGTAGGGAGAGTGCTGATAGAAAGAGAGCTCAGATCCATTACTGGTGAGCTTCCTGACCAGAGCAGAACAATGTGCAAAAAGAAGAGATGGTATTTGTATTTAATCTTATAAAGATACAACCTTGGACTCAAGGAGTTCTTGAGGCACAGATTTCAAGAAGTTGGAGGGCTGCTTCAGAGGATCGCAGTGACATCTTTTCCTTCTTTTCTTCACAAGGCATCCCCTTTTTGTTCAGTCTTGGACATGTGAAGGATTCTAGATAGGTGGACCTTTCTTCTGGGCATGTATGGCCACTCTTCTATACCCTAGACAAGAAAATTGAATGTATATGGTGTTTCATATACATTGCCTTGTGTTGTATTGCTAAGTATGAATGTATAAGAAACTCAAGAACCTGTAAGGTTAGAATTGCTATTTAAACTGAAGTCATGAGGGGTCAGGATAGGGAAAATGATGTCCATACAAGCTTCAGACTTCAAGTTTTCCACTTTTCTAGCTGCTCTAATTTGTCACAAATCACTTTACAGCCTTTAATGTTGCGAAACCCAGAAGATTATCTATTTAATGAGGTATTTTCTAGTCTGAACTAAGCTTTCTCAAAGGAACCATTATCAGGGAAGGCGGGGTGAAAGCATCCTTCTTTCTTATAGAGAGGAGGTATGGCTACCTGTTTGTTTTCTTGTTTATTTTTGGCTACTCATTTTATTTCTTAATTTTTGAATGGAAAGTGGAGTTAGCCCTGGAGAAATCAAAGTTTCATACTTACAGTGGCCCAAAGCAACAATGCAACAGTTAGACATGATAAAGCCATTACAGACTGCACTGTATTTAAGAGTCAGCATTCATCATTATCCTAAGAGTGAGAAACATTAATAGTCCTTGTCCTGATTTCACAGTGAATCATGATTGTTGGGAGACAGAAGCATAGATATAGGTTGTTTTATCTCTTTAAAAGCAATCCTGTATTTCACTGTTAAAAATATTAATTATTTATTCAATTCTATTTGTAGACTTTTATAGAAAAACTAAAGAACAGCATCATGGAAAGGAAACGCTCAAGAATGGAAACTCAGAATAACCCTGCACAGCTTATGTCATTTTGTCATTGGGTGACCACATCTATTTGGCAGTGTTCATCTATGGCAATGAGTCCTGTAAATATAAATTATAGTTTTCATGCCAGTTCCATATGCAACCCTGGCACCTGACACAAGAAGCAGCACTGCCTCATGTTTGCAAGCTGTTGTTAAATGTTGACAAGGATTCAAAGACAAATTCACACAGACACTGACCATCAGGGAAAGAGAAAGAGAGAGACAGATAAGGTTTCAAAGGTTCTAAGAGGATCCATTCTTTCTATATCACCTGCATTTTTTGCACTAGGGTTAAAAGCTGGTATAAAAAAACAAAACAAGAAAGCAAAAAAACCCTCCCCCAAAAAACCCGCACCCCTAAAAAAATGAACAAAAAACCACAACCAGCCAGAAAAGGAAGGTCAAAGAAAGTGTATTCCCTTGATGAACATGACTGGCAAACTGGCAAAAACAGATGAGCAGAAGGCTGAGGTACTCAACAATTTATTTGCTTCAGTCTTCACTGGCAACCTGTCTTCTCACACTTCTTGAGTGGATGGACCACAAGACAGGGACTGAGGGAGCAAAGTCCCTCCCACTGTAAGAGAAGATCAGGTTCATGACAACCAGAGAAACTTGAATATACATAAGTCTATGGGACTTGATGAGATGCATCCCAGAGTCCTGAAGGAACTGGCTGATGTAGCTGCCAAGCCACTCTCCATGATATTTGAAAAGTCATGGTAGTCAAGTTGAAGTCCCTGGTGACTGGAAAAAGGGAAACATTGCACCCATTTTTAAAAAGGGAAGAAAGGAAGACCCTGGGAACTACCAACCTATAAGCCTCCCCTCTGTGCCTGGTAAGATCATGGAACAGATCCTCCTAGAAGCTCTGCCAAGGCACATGGAGGACAGGGAGGTGATTCGAGACAGCCAGCATGGCTTCACCAAGGGCAAGTCCTGCCTGACCAACCTAGTGGCTTTCTATGATGGAGTGACTACATCAGTGGACAAGGGAAGAGCTACGGATGTCATCTGTCTGGACTTGTGTAGGGCCTCTGACATGGTCCCCCACAACATCCTTCTCTCTAAAACAGAGACATATGGATTTGAGGGGTGGACTGTTTGGTGGATGAGGAATTCGTTGGATGGTCACATCCAGAGGGTAGTGGTCAACAGCTCAATGTCCAGATGGAGATCAGTGACAAGTGGTGTCCCTCAGGGGTCTGTACTGGGACCAGTACTGTTTAATATCTTCATCAACAACAAGTGGGATCGAGCGCACCCTCAGCAAGTTTGCATGTGACACCAAGCTGAGTGGTGCAGTTGACACATCTGAGGGATGCGGACATCAGAAGGACCTGGACAAGCTTGAGAAGTGGACCCATGTGAACCTCATGAGGTTCAACAAGGCCAAGTGCAAGGTCCTGCACCTGGGTCAGGGCAACACTCTGTATCAATACAGGCTGGGGGGTGAAGGGATTGAGAGCAGCCTTGTGGAGAAGGACTTGGGAGTGCTGGTGGTTGAAAAAATGGACATGAGCCAGCAATGTGTGCTCACAGCCCAGAAAGCCAACCATATCCTGGGCTGCATCAAAAGAAGCATGACCAGTAGGTCAAGGGAGGTGATTCTGCCCCTCTGCTCTGCTCTGGTGAGACCTCACCTGGAGTACTGCGTCCAGCTCTGGGGTCTTCAGTTCAGGAAAGACACGGACCTGTTGGAGTGGGTCCAGAGGAGGGCCACAAAAATGATCAGAGGGATGGAACACCTCTCCTAAGAAAAAAGGTTGAGAGAGTTGGGGTTGTTCAGCCTAGAGAAGACAAGGCTCTAGGGAGATCTTATTGCGGCTTTTCAATACATGAAAGTGGCTTATAAGAAAGATGAGAACAAACTTTTTAGCAGGGCCTGTTGCAGTAGGACAAGGAGTAATGGTTTTAAACTAAAATAGGGTAGATTTAGACTAGATTTAAGGAAGAAGTTTTTTATGATGAGGGTGGTGAAACACTGGAACAGGTTGCCCAGAGAGGTGGTAGATGCCCCATCCCTGGAAACATTCAAGATCAGGTTGGACGGGGCTCTGAGCAACCTGATCGAGTTGAAGATGTCCCTGCTCATTGCAGGGGGGTTGGACTAGATGAACCTTAAATGTCCCTTCCAACCCAAACTATTCAATGATTCTATGACTCAGCCAAGGCTTTCCCCATCAGTTTTGTGTGTCTTATTTTTATTTTATCTTTGCCTTGAGGAACCCCTGTAAATTAACACACTGTCCTTGGACACAGAAAGAATTTTATCGTGTAAGGAGTTGCATCTAGTTCATTGGGATAGAGCACTCAGTCAGTAAATGGCTAGTTCCCTGCTTGTTCTTCAGGTTACAAACCAGCAGAAACACTCAAGGACTAAAAATCATAAAAGATCAAAACTATCCCAACTGCTGTGAGAAGTTTTACTTCAGATCTGATTCAAGATTAATCTGGGAGTTCAAGCCAGCTCTTACCTGAAGTGAAGCAGTTCATCTACCATCAAACACCATTACAAGAAAATGGGTGAAAAACAATTTCTTACATCTTCAGCTGAGTACCTAAGACATACAGGGTGAGAAGGCAATGAAGAAAATAAGTGGCAAGACCATATGAAGCCAGACATGTGGGTATAAACATATGAATAAACCCTCTTTTGTCTGGGAACCATAAAGGTTTTTCCAGTGCTGATTCAGTGCAGCAGTTCCCAAATTCCATGATGTTCCTTTGCATGAGTTTCTCTCACTCTGTACTGTTCATAGACTCATTGTTCCAATCTGTTTTATCAGCAATACAAGAATGGAGCTTAGGGTTAAAAAAAAGAAAAAGCCATACAGAAGAGAAAAAAAAAGTGGTTTTTGTTTGTGGGGGTTTTTTTAAGTAAATTTGAAGTCTGTGATGCACAGACAATGAAAAAGGGAGGAAAATACTCATTAAAGTTGTATCCTTAACAGTGTTAACTTCACATTTCACCTCAGCTAACTGAAGTAAAACATGTTGTGTCAAACACATAAAAGGAAAGAACAGGGAGCTGCCGAAATGCTGTTCTGCTGGACAAAGGAATATTATTCTCAGAACTCTGTAAAAAACCTAGTAATTGATGACAACTGTGAGACAAGAATTTACCCCTGTTTTCTCCAGCCAAGCAGAGGAATAAGGAAAAACTGACTACCCTAATCAGTCCTGTCTCATTCAAAACATCTGATCTGGTTTGGTTCAGAGCACAGAACTCTGCAAAAAAACACACAGGGAGAGATGTCATTTTCAAAGAACAGATTTCTGCTTGCGCACCCTGCAGCAGATTATCTTCTTGCAGCTAAAAGGGTGCTGGGGTTCTTCTGTTACCTCTCCCAGCCCCAGAGCTGGCTGTGCTATTCCCTTACTATCAGCTTTGTCCTCTAAGGAAAGTTTTTTGCCCAGTCCTTGAGAATGGTAAATGATGGAAGAACAAGATGTTTTATCTTTATTCTCTACATAAACACCTGGCACAACTTGTCTCCTGTATTCAAGCTGTACCTACTGGCATATGAAATTTGAGTAATGTATTTTTGTCATCTTTGTTTTTTCAAGATGCCATTATTGCTGAAGGCAATCAGCTTTAAGTAAAATGCCTTTAATGAGAGAAAAGAGTATATCAGAAGAAAAGGAGAAAAAAAACCAACCCATGTTGCAGGATAAGGATGTCTCAGAGTTAGATGTCAGGAAAAAGTAAAATCTAACTGCACACATCTCTGTAAAAAGCATTTACTTAGGCAGTCATTAGGATTTATTCCAAAGGATCTTTAACTCATCTTTCAGAAAGCAGCAAGGCTAAGCCCAGAAAGAAATCATATAAAAGAAATATGTTGTAATGCAGGGACAAATGATCTTATTTCAAAATGGTATAGGATCTTCCTACCTGCTGGGTTTAATTTAAAAATATAGTGATACATTATGGAAGGGCAAAAACAGAAAGAAGAAAGAAAGAAAAGAGCTGTTTGGCTATGTGTTTATGTACTGCTTTATATTCATTTCACCAATAACTGAAAAAGCAGAAAAAATGTTATGGAAGGTCATGTCTTCTTGATTTTCCCGCAACTATTCTTTTAAAGTGATCTCTTAAACATGCTAATTGGACTGTATGGAAAGACTTTTCCAGGTTTGCTTACAAGAGCAATGTTACCATGTCCATTCACTGGTTGTATTAGATTAAGGAATACTTATAATTAAGGAAAATTATACCTGCATAGGAATAATAATTATTATTCCTGCATAGGAATAATAATGACCAGTCACTGGGTGGAGAGGTGGAATATTTTAGGACATATCAAATGGCACTAGATGTCTATATTTAAGCAAATGAGTTGCAGGATAGATACCTTTATCTACCAACATTAACAATCTTCTCAAAACTCACGGTGTTTGCCTTCAAGCATACTTTATAAAAAACTCAGTTTTCCTTCAAGTCAGGGACTGCTTTTGAACTGTGTTCAGAGACAACCAGATGCAAATAGAACCTAACACAATTCATGAATTAATGCCCTATTGTAATATGAATATAAATCAACAGGCCAAGTTAGAGATGTTTGCCTACTGCCTTCACTTTAGGAGTTTTTCAGTTGTGTACCTTCAGGAGTTTCAAGTGTTAACAGAAGCTGCTGGTGGAAGAAACAGGATGGGATGTGATTTAGTGAACCATAGCTAGACTAAGACAAGAAATCTGGAGTTGGGCTTCCACTGAAAAATTCTGATTTTTCCAAGTGGAAATTTTATGAAGAATAGCCAATGCTGGAAAGCGCTGAGAATTTTCTCAGCCTCACAACAGAAATGATCAAAGCAAAGAAGTCCTGTGATTAGCTAACTGCTCAAGTGCCAGTGTGTTCAGCCATGAGAGACTTCATTTCAAGTTTCTGCTTAATAAGATTCAGATCCAAGTCTTCTGCATTCTAGCTGAATGCCCTAAATTCCATATTATAAAATAATTCTCTCTTTACTTAAGTGAATTTTTAATTATTCTATAAATGGAGAAAATGAGAGAAATTCAGTTGAAAATATAAAATGTCAAAGTGCTTAAATCGTTCACCACGAACATCCCTAAATATAAGGTCTATTTTTTCAACAGAGATTTCACCCTGGGTTTTCCAGCCTGCCTTAGCACTCTGACTATCCAAGTTCTTGTGCAAAGAAGAGGTACTTTCACAGAATAAGAGCTAAAGGCTTTGCTTTCATTCTTGATGTAGACTGGACTTTTTTTTTCTTTGATGGATGGGAGGTAGGTTTGCAACCCTGTTATAGTTTTAGACTTTCTTTTTTTTTTCTTTTAAGATAATCCTAAAAACATTAAGTAAATCTGTGCCCATTATTGGAAACCAATTATTTGTAACCTGAGGAAACTTTCTAAATTACTTTTTTCTTGGGGCTCCCTAAGTTCCCTTCAATTCAACTGCTAAATTGCAATAGATCCCCCACTCCTGAATTATCCTCAGCCACCAATATCTATGCAGTTTGGGAAACATTTTCTGAAAAAAGGATTGGAAAGTGTCTGTCAAGAAAAGTAATTGATTAGCTCAAAATGTTTTTTCTGCTTCTTCCTTTTTTCCAGCTCCCTCTAAACCATTTCCTTTAATCAGATTTAGTAACCAGGACATGCAAGCAGTAACCCATCTACTTATCAATGGGCAGTTCTAACTATACATTTACTTAGGCATTCAAGCTACATGGCAGGTCTCAGCTGCTTATTGATTTTACTCCATTAAAATAGATGGTTTTGTTTAGCATTGAAAAAGTGAACAATTTTTCTGACACCAACCACTTGTTTAATAGTCTTGGAATAATCTATATTTCATTAAAATGATGACTTATTACACCCAAGCACTCTCCTGTCTTCTTAACTATTGATTTAAGGCAGTTTAACACTTGTATAGCATATAATAAATTGGTCTGGACTGGCAGCACTTTGTTATAAAGTCATTCTTAACTATATAAACACTGAATTGGCATATATTAGAGATGTTCCTCAGATTAGTTTCTGGAAAAAAGATCTTTCCCACCAAAACAGAGTCAGTGCTTTTTTTTTAAAAACCTCATAAAACTTTTAGATAAGTAGAAGGTACCGCAATCAATATTCATAGCATGATTTATAGGAGAAAGAAGCTTTCCACTAAATCCTGACCGTAAACCCAGTACTGTAAAGTATTTAGTACAGTAATCCATCTCGCGGATATTTTAAACTGGGCATTAATGGTGCTGAAAAGTCGAGTGGCAGTGAATCACCTGTATTAGGGAGAAGTAGTTAGGAACTTTATTAGTGGAAATGATTCAAACATACCTAAGCCCTTTAGCCCTTTATTCTCCAATCAGTGAGTCCTTATTTTCTCATATTTTTTTCCTGATCACCTTTTTAGCTGCTGATATCACTAATGCCTTGCTTTGACATGGTGGAATAGATTCATCCTCCCTGTGCTTATAAGAAGGCAAACAGCAGACAGAGCAGGTTTCAAACAGAATCTGGTTTATGAGCTGCCAGCAGATACTCCCCTGCTATTGTCATTCCGCTTCAATTCACCTGAAAAAATCAAACCAGGCTCAGTTAAGAGTTTGCAAAACTATTTTTGTAGAAGCCTTCTGTGAACACCCAAAAGAAGAATGCACATTAAAGTTCACTAGAGATATTAGTTGCTCCCACACTTACAACAGGATCATAATGCTCTAGATATGTTGCTCTCTTCCCTCAAAGTACAGTGTCCAAAGTCAACAGCAGGATTTAGTCATATTAAAATGGCAGTTTAAAATCTGTTGCTATTTCATAGGACAGCTAGTATTACAAAGGGGAGAAATATTCTCTGTGATGGAGGCAGCATTTTGTAGATAAACACTTTTGCAAGTTCTCAAGTACATACAAACAGTCATTTCCTCCCATTGCCCATCTAGAAAGAGAAACAAGGGGAAGAAAACAGCTCATCTTAAGTAGAAAAATACGATGGCTAAGGTAGAGAAATGCTCAGAAAGAGCCAGATGAGGCTTGGAGCTTTTTCCTTCTAAATTGGACTTCAGGATGATGATGACAGCCCTAAGAGATAGTAGAGTGATACTATTATTTTAGTTTTTCAGGGAAGAACATCAGAGTACAGAGACTTAAGCAACAGTCACTCACTATTTTAGAAATCTATAGACCAAAATGACTACTGTCTTCTAATCACCCAAGAAATATTTTCAACTTTTCTGGGCAATCATACACCTTTCTCCAGTGCAAGGGAGAAGCATAATATCAGCAATTCCTCTGCCACATGACCTTACACTTACACTTACATGTGTGCAGTAGGTTTAATGCTACCCTACTGCACAATATTTAACCGGATAAACAGTACTGCTCGTACAATGTAGTTTGGGCAATTCTGGGAAAAATTAGCCCTGTTGCACATGAGCCAAGGAAATACAGAAAGAATAAAAAAACACACTGGCACAACCAGTGTGATTCATGAAACTCACTCCCATCCACCTTTTTTATATCAGTCAGCTGGCAAGAACAGAGCAGGCCACAACAGGTCTGAATTGCCCCAGTGGGTTTTATGCAAATCATTCATACACATTACGATGATGATCCCTGTCCTAAACCAATGTAGTGAAGCTATTCAATATGACTTCTCCAATCAGTCATGGTGACAATTAACAGATTTAATCCATATGTTTTCTACTTACTGTAAGAAAAGCATACAAGGTATGTATTACTGAATTTGACTCACTAAATGAGGTATATATTAACTACAGGAAAATAATACTTCGTAGTGTACTCACAACTGAAACAGATGTTAGGTAACATGAGCACATGTTGGGCAAAACATATTAAAAAAACAAGCAAAGCACACAATACCACTGTGTGCAAAGTGTGCATCATGACTCATGAAATGTTTATGAAGAAATACTAATGTAGACATAAAAGAATCCTCTGTGATCAGTTTATAGTTCACTTCTTTCTTTTAACCATTTGATGGTGGGAACTTTGTCTCGGCACTCTCAGGCTCTTTCCTCATCACACTTGTTTGTTTTTTTCTCATTTACCCAGTGTAATCTGCTAGGCTACACGTACAGTAGCCTGTAGGTGCTTTGGCACCCACTCATCCTCGTCCCCACTGTCAGGCAACTCAGACACCTCTTGTCCCTCAACAGTGCTCCTTTCCCCTTCTGTGGGCCCATATGTTACTTGGTGGAAACCTGAGTTGTAAGAAAACCATGGGACAAAGGTGTGTCTGTGTCCTGGCTTGGTGTGGGGAGAGAAGAGATAAGGTTCATGTCTACCTCAGTGTCTTTACATGTAGATGTCTGTGTGAGGATGCCGACACATGAGCAAGGAATCTGAGTTTCTACTACAGCCAGTGGGCAGCCAGGGTTTCATTCAGTTGCCTAAACGTCCATCTGGGATGGGCAGGTTTGACTAAGCGTTTACAGGAGACCCATATGACCCTGAAGCAGCATCTGTAGGGCAGGCAGGTTCTATCAGAGCAGCTCAGATGGCACCACATGACTATTTTTAGGTGACTGAATAACACACCTAATTAGTGGAGCCTAGAGCACAATTCAAGCACCCCTAAAATAAACATCTACATTTGTGTAAATCATTATCCAGACCCCAATGACTGATTAGAGCTCCTCTGAGTATAGTGGGAACTTACACATCTGGTACAGAAGTAGACACTCCACCTTAGATGTCTTAATCTCTCACTGAATCTGCTTTTTATACCAAACAGGGCCTGGGAGCGTGATGATTTTGTAGATGAAGCATAGCCTACATTCAAACTATCCAAAAACCTATCTCCATGACACGGTGCAGTGACCTGAATGAAAGCATATGTCAGCTCTGAATAAACTCCTCTGGGAACCAGTAGTAGGATAACCATAATAATATTGTGCTCTTCCAGGGTTTGTATGTCAAGTTTCTCATTCAGAGCTTGTTCAGGTACTTCTCAACATTACACTATACCTTTCTGATATATCCTGAATACCTTTCAGTAGTGTGTTAAGTGATGTAGCTAACATCTGTCACATGTAATTTGTCCTCTCTTTTCCACTCCCCAAGGGAGAAATTATGCATTCAGTGTAGCGTTTTGTTTTAGTTAAGAATTTGTGCTTGCTGTTTACACGTAAAAGATGCTGGGACAGAGTGGCTGCAAGATGAAGTTTTCCTGCTATGAATTCAGAGCTCTGAGGTTTTGCCCTATTTTGAACCTTCACCAAAAGCTGGCCTTCTGCTTAGCCATTTGTGAATGACTTCCCATGTAGGGTAGTCAAAAGGGAAAAGTATTTCACTACTCACAAGGTTTTCTTCTGTTTGTCTGACTAAGAACACTAATATGCTCTTAATTAACAGTTTGCTGAAAGGTGGTAGGACCTTTTGACCTCTTGATGTGATGGTTACTGTGCATACAGTGGGCAGGCAGGAGCCAAAGAATGTGCTTTGCAAAAAGAAGAGAGAACAGCAAGCTTTGCAATGACCCCCATTTTCTGTCACAGCTTGTTCTATGTTATTATACTGGGTTTGAAGACACCTCTGTAAAATGTACATTTTAAGTAAGAGCTCCATTCCCACTTTTTTTCTGCTATTAGTAGGTGAAATATTAAATGACATCACCAAGGCTAGAAGCAGAATGAGAAAAAAAAATAACCTAAGCTGTACTTGCGTGAAGGTAAATATGGTAAGTACAACAGATCAAAAAGGAGAAAGCTCACTGTTCTGAGGTCACCAAGTCAATTTAGACTCTCTCATGCTTTGCAGGAACATCTGAATGTTACGCAAAATGAAGTTCTGACCCATTTTAAACTTATTCTGCTATAGATCTAAATTCATCTGAATTTAGCTAAGTTCAGTGAGGCATTCAGGAAAGCCAAATCACGTAATTTGCTGTTGGATCCTGCTTCCTACCTCCCAAAGCTTTGTTTATGATTATATATGCATCTGTAAAAGCATACATGAAAGGATGAGGTTCCAGTGTCTACCAATTTAAACTTTCCCGGAAGCTTCTCCTTCGTACCTATACAGTGTCTTGTTCTTCTTCCTGAGCACCCCAGTAAAACAAATTCCCACTGGCCTACTGCTGTAACCTCCTCTTTCTGCATCAGACGCTGGTTTGAAGAGAGAGAACAAACTTGGTTGTTGTCTTTTTGCATATGACTCATGGGCGTTTATAATATAGTTTGCTGAAATGAGAATTCTGTCCTTCAGAATTGAGCTGACATTTAAAAAATACTAATAATGAAATTCTCTTGCATCCACACCTATCTGGATTCCAGAAAAAACACTCAACTTCTGCAGTTCAGATTCAAATAAAAATTCAACCCCATCAACCCAGAGGCATTTGCTTTTTTTAGAATTCATAACCAATTCTGCAACTGAGTGTAGGCAGCAAAATAGTTACGCAGGTTTACTCCAACTCTCCATACTGACATTCTCCCTACCTTTTCACCTCCCTAAAATGGGAAGGGAGGAGAAAATACAGTCAAGGTCTTCTGCCTGCTCTTCTCAGCATAATGAATCCTCCCCCATGTTCATTTAGTTCATCCCCACTATAAAAATGACTTTTTCAATCAAAGCATTGTACTCCTTCCAAAGACATTAAGCCAAATGACAGAACATGAGCTGAAATGACAAGGACAAGCTAGCTCAGCGCAAGGCAAGGGGAGTTTCTAAAGTGAATGATTGAAAACGAATACATACTAGGACTTTGCCCAAGGACTCAGCAAATTGTTCCTACAAAAAAACTGAGTTTGGATCAGGATAGGAGAAAAATTAGGTAGTGAACAAGAAAACTCTCTACCACTTGGTTTGTTGTTTTGTTTTTCTTGCTTGCTTGCCATGAGTAGTTCTGCTCATTATTTATGGATTTTGAACTTTTATGTACTCAAAGCCCACAGAAACCTCAGAAGTCAGAATTAAAAAGTCAAGCACAGTCTACAACAAAAGAAGGGAGTTGGGCATCTCAGAATGAACGTCATAGGAATAGTCATAGGGAATGGGTGGATTAATAAACAGAAAATCAAAAAGGCCTTTAGGAAGACCATGTCTAATACCTACACTCTGCTAGAATTAGGAACTTATCTGAAGGTCTGAGGTAAGCAGCAACACAAAAATTAGGACTCATATATCAATGCTGCCTCTTGGAATCAGGTGTCTAGGTCAGGTGGGTGTAAGTGGATGACTGCTTCACTTTTGGCAAGCAGCAGGGCTTCCTACTTTTAAGTATACAGTCACAAGTTTACATCACTTGCCATGAAAACTAGAGACCTAAGTTACCTCAGGTTACCTTGGCTCACCTAAACCCAGGGGAGTCAAACCCACATCTATCACATCCCAGAAGAGGGTTATTTTGCAGACCTGGGGTATGTTTCTCTGAACTTTTCCTACTGAAGTCTTGCTACTATCCACAAACAACGGCAAATTTCCTAGGATAAGGGAGGCAATAACCAAAAAGGAACCTGACTGTGGCTTTGTGGTTAGGGCTTTACACAGGCACCAACAGTAATCTGTATTTTCAGTGAAATAGTGTAAAAAAAAAAAAAATTGAAAGCATTTCTATTCTAAACTAGGCAAGTTAGGACTCTACCTTTAAAACACTGTTTAATATGAAATTTAACTGCAGTGCAGAGCTGGTACAAGGTTTATGAACCACTTTGTGTCTAGGGTCTCTATTCGTGGCTATCAATCACTGCATATTTGAAAGCGATACTTCATATTGTATATCCCAAAGGAAGAAACTAGCAACAAAGACCTAAGCTGATTTCTGACATGATAAACCACAACTTTTCTGAGAGCCATTAGAGGCTATTGTGCAAGCTAGCTCTCAGGGAATTATTTTTACATACCTAACCTGATAATGAGAACATTTATATACTAACAAAACTCAGCCCATGCATTGAAACTCCAAGGAACTGGCTGTCTCTTTAGAAACAAATGCACTGCATTTATATTGATAAAATGAATTTGCCTTCATTCAGGATAAATGACTTAGCCACTGGATGTGGCCTTTTTTTTCTGTTTGAGAATAAATATGTATGTTCACAATACTTCAAAGGATAGTTGTAGTACTGTTTTTTTTCTCATTATTAGTTTTAAAAATCACACTGTGTGGCGTACACATTGCAGCAAGCATCACCTGTAGCTGATTCAGCTTTATGGGGTACAGCTCCCCACAGCTACACATTCAGGCTTTGAGACTGAAATCCATCACAAAACTCAGCATGCACTACCTACCAGTCAACACAATCCCTTCTTACAAAACAATATCTTATCCTCTAGTTACAAAGAAGGAGGCAGGATATTCTGCTAGTTATCATTTTGAGATGATGTGGGATACAGATTTCCCTGCAGCTCCTCCCTCATCAGAAAGTTGTGTTATTCTAACATTTTCAGAATTAAATTATCCATGTTTGGACTGATCTATTATTTTTGTTGTATTATGCACCAAGATATTTCTAGATACTCAGAAACAGACAAAATAAAATAAAATAAAAAAGCTAAGCTGTAGCTATTTCTTTCCATCACCATCTTTTTCTTTTATTATTATTTTTTCAGAAGAATTTTCAAATTTGAAGAACTTTTTTCTCTGCCTATTCTTGAAGCTGAATTGTGAAAACTTTTGTGAAAAAGAATTACATTTTTCTGCAGTGTTTTACTTCAGACATTATTATCTTTCACACAACAGCTGCAACCAAATCCTCACAAGTTGGCTCACAACTTAGAAACCTCTAATTTCTAATAACAGAACTTTTTGTTTGTTCTCAGTCATTCAAATGTCAGAATTCCCAATACTCTGTTCATTTAATAGAAGTCAGAAATTTCTGTTTTTAAAAAAGAAATTCTGAAAACATTGCAGTCCTTTACCATGAAATTTCCAACAAAGATCATTCTAATCAGTGTCTTCACATTAACCTTTTTTTCATTGTATTTATTAGAGCTAAAAGTTTGAAACAAGTTCTCCCTCTCTTAATAATGATTTGGTCATCTATAGGTAAAATCAGCTAGTATCCTGTCTTTAGCATTATCTCCTAATATATTGCTCTATAAATATTCACGAACATTTGTTTCAGAGTTGTCAATGCATTGGAGGGAGTTAATGTTGTTTTTTTTACTGGGTGACATTCTCCCACATCTTCTATTTACTCAGTCCTTAATAGATGATGAACTGATTTTTTGACTTCTCCCTCACACCATCTAACATTGTAGCACATTTCTATAAACCCAACAAGGCTTAATTTTTGCTAAAAACTACAAAATTCCATTTTCCTTTTGCTATCATAAAACGTTTTATTATCAAGTGTCATAAATTAAACTTTTTTTTCTTTTTTTTTTCCCAGTAATGTGACATATTTTTCAGATGCTTCCTCTCTTCTGGCCCATTTCCCACAGAAATCAGGCTTCTGGATCTTTGTGTATTCCTCTATTTCTCTATTTTTAAAAATAACTTCAGAAAATGTTAGTTGATTTCAACCCAATTTAATGTAGGGCTAGAGTTCTCAAAGAGAAATTAGGTTTCTAGAGATTATTTTTTTTGAGAAAAAAACACAACAGCAAAAACAATAAAACCCCCCACCCTCAGTAACAGCTCTTATCTTCTCAAATAATAGCATCAATTGATCAAAGCATACAGCTCTATATGAAGTGCAGTACCATCATTGTGGTTGATAAAACCGTGCAGAATCAATGAGTACATTGATTGCTAAATACAGTTGCAATGTATTGGAAGTCACTGAAATCATGAAAGTATCTTTGTCTGCTCAGAGGTAGACTTTGGTCATAGCCGTGACCTACATGTTCAACCATCACGTGTCCAGTAATGCTTCATTATAACTTGACTGTGACATACTGGGTTGCACTACCCAGAGCTTGACTATTTGTCTGAATATCACTGACCATCTCTGGAGACATGCCAGGAGTCTAATAATTCCCTCATGACCCTATTCCTGGTCATAGTTCACTCACAATCACTGTGGACACTACCTAGACATGTTCACCATTTTCTGTATATAATTCAGAGTGCATGCAACTGGATCACCCACGACTCTTTCTGTTCATGCACAGTGTCTCTTAGTCCACTGTAACAAGGAGAGATTTTTTTCATCTGCCTTTTATTGTCTGGCAATGGCAAGGTTTCACTGTAAATAACAGTGATCAGCTACACACTGTACTTGCAGCAACGAAGATCTAAATGAACACTATCACTTCATAAAAATAACTGCTGGCAGACATCTTTTCCTCCCATCTATTCCCCCAAGAGGTCTTAGGTGGTGCTTCCATTTCCTGCACAAATTTTAAATGAGAGAAGACATCTCTAAACCCATTTTCCCACAACTGCACAAAATTTGATGGTTTATGTTATCTTAACTCTTTTAATCTTTACCAGATCAATCCCTTCCCTTTATGTATCAGTTATGGTAACTTCAATTGTTTTATATTCCAGCTCCTTGAGAAACACTTTTGTCCTTCCTCTTATAAAAGGAGAAAACAGCTTGTAGTCAGGATCCACAAACATTTTGTCGTACCCTCGGTCATCGCACAACACAGTAATTGGTAATGACTAGTCAAGTACGCAGCTGAGTCAACAGCTAAGACCAGTTCATATCTCCACCACCCAATGGATACCAAATTGTTTCTCTTTCTGTCTTTATCATATTGTAGACAGCAAGCTGCTTGGGCAGAGCTGTATACCTGTAGAGCTGGCAGCAGCAAGCATTTTCTATAGTCTTGGTAGTATGGGAAATCTGCTTGGTCCTTATCCATAGAAGAAAGTTTCCCTTCCACACTTCCACTTTTGACAAAATCTAGTTCCACCTGATTTTAACCTGTCTTGGGAAATGACAGCAAATTACAAACACAGTGGTATCAAAGAACCCACAAATCAGTTCATTCATTTCCCCAGCTGACTGTGAACAGCTGGAAATGAAGATCTACAAAGTATGTGCAATCACAGCGCAATGACAGCATTTTTTTATGTATGCAAACAAGATGATTGATTATATATGGACAAATAAGCTTCCGTGTAAACAAACTAATCACAGGCTTTAACCATGTTGTGATCTTCAAAGGTACTTAATATGAACAATGAATGAATTGAAACACCAAGTGTTGTCTCCTTATCTGATTTTTTTTTTTTTTAATCTCCATTGCAGTCATCAGAGATCTGCATGGACATATATCACTTTACACAACTTGATACCCTGATTCCGTCCCTGCATTTTGGGACTGTCTCCTTTAAAGGAGACTTTTTTTTTCCTCAGTTACAGAAAAGCAATCAAGGTAAGCAATGCATGTGAAAAGGGTGACACTTCGTGGCAATAGAAGAGAACTAAGGTCCCTTCATCCTTTTATATTTCATTCTTTTTGTATCTATCTTCTGGATACCATACAAAAGTAAAGGTGACAAAAGTAAGATGGACCTTGACTATGATTATACATAGTTATTATTAAAAACAAAACAAAAACTCCAAACCAACAACATGAGAATGATTTTGAGAACATGCTTGTGAAATCACAGCTAAGTCATTGAAAGTTACAACAAGTTTTGATTAAAGTCCATCATATCCTATTCCAGCACAGTAACAAAAGTTAATTTAGGAAATAAGACTTTGGGGAAGATTTTCTGTTTCCCAACAGCAAGTTAACTGCTTTCCTTTCTAGATAATGTTATTTCCTAAACAACTTCTTGCGAGCTCAGCCACTCTCACCAGATCTTTCATTTTATGAAAGTAAAATTAATGGCAGTGTTACCTGATCAGAAAGTATGTTTAGAGAGGTGACATTGCTTTATTCTGTGCAGGGTGCAAGGTGGAAGATTTCCACAAATGGAGCACACCTACTGAGGTTTTCAGCCCATAATTATACACTATAACTAAAACCCCATGCCTATCTCATACACATATTCCGCATAATTTCATATTCATTATGTTGAGTAAGTATGCCGTGTTGTTCTCTTCAGCAATCATCCCAGAGTCTTCTACGGGTGCTCAGGGGTCTCTGGTGGTCTCCGTTGGTCTTCGTTGGTCGTTTGGGGAAGAATATTCCTGCTCCTTTTGTCCTTCTACGGTCATGTGTCATCTGAGGATACCAGAGTCTTTGTTTCTCTTCCCAACCCCTCCTTTCTCAATGCTGAAGGAGGATTTATGTCCTTAATTAGCAAGTCCGTGACTCTCTAAGCATCCTCTATTGTAAACAGAATCTTAAACTAGATAAGCTTTACCTTGAGTACACATAATCTAAACAGTCCTTGAATAGCAAACATACCACACTTCTCATGTTTTAGGGGTTTTTTTTCTTTAAACTATCACTGCTCTCTTATTTGTTAATCAGTCTTTTGAAGGCTTGAGGCAACAGAAGGTTCATCCTTTCTGCAGAAAACTTTGTCTATAGCCCACAATTGCTACAACTCACCGATGCCCAAATCCAGATTTACCTATGGAAATAAGGGAGACGGAAAGTCTGATGCTGATTTAAGAACCAATGTAAATACAATGAAAATAATAAAGGTTAAAGAAAATTATCAGTCCTGTACTGAACAAATAAAGTTTGATAAGCCACATCATGACTGCATCTGGATTGCCTATTCTATATTTGTAGGATTGCCTATCAGTCTATATTTGTAGGAGTTATAAAATGCCAACAGCGTGGAAAGGAAGAGATGAGCCTTTCAACTACTTGCACTCTTACTGCACACATCTTTTCATCACATCAATGCACTAAATGTCTTCATGCACCAGGGTGTCTGTAGATATTTTCACTTTGGTAGTAAACAAATCTACTGGTGAGTCCTACCCCTCCTCACTTGGTAAGATGTTCTTCATCGTGGAATAATACAAGGCACATACACTAGATACTAACTGATGTGACTAACATTTCAGTGAAAAAGTAGCTTCCCAGTTCCTTGGGCCACTGGTAGGACCATTTGACTTGGTTATGGTGCAGCTTTACTTCACACCCTAACCATGTTACATGAAAATCCCATTTGGCTCAAGTGATAGAAGTGCCTCTTTCTATATATATTAAAAAAAAAAAAAAAGTTGGTGTCAGTGGCACTGATAAAGAGAAAGCACTCATGCTAAATTGATTTTTATGGGTCTGTTCCTTCCAGGAATAATACTTCACACTTCTTTGCTTCACAAGACCCATAAAATTAGTAGTGTAGTAAGTCCATTCTGCAGGGAGAAAAACTTGGATGCGGAGTGGTTTTAAATGCATTTTACAATTAAAATTGTGGCAAGAAGCAGTAGCTGGGAGTCCTACTTCAAGAGCTTTCTTTTAGCAGATTGTTAGCTTTTGACTAGAAATAAAAGAGCATTTGCATAGCTATCAAGAGCCAGACTGGGTCATTGTAGCAGACAGACACCGGGCAAGGAAGTAATGCAGAGCACTAAATCAGGGGAGAAGCAGTCACCCCCTTCAATGCTTCACCCATGGAAGCATTACTATTGCTGAAAAAAAATCAAAGGGAGATTAGGTGTCATTCAATCCAGCTAACTTCAGGCACTGGCTTTAGCCTGCTGAACCTACCGAATGCCTGATTTCCCAGTGCGCTCTCTATGTAGTCAATGGAGGAAAGGAGGTCCCAGGAGGGAATCATTCAGAGATCCCAGGATTATGTCTGATTTTAATTCAATGACTATCTGTGTTGAAGTACAGGAACATTTGATTTAGGTATCTAAGTGCACGAATGGCTTCAGGCTCTGAGTCCCGGTTTCCCAGAGGGATTTAAAAGACCATTTATTTCACCTCCTTGCCCTGAGGCGTGATTAGTTACACACCTACTTCATTCCTGACAGAGGCTTTTCCAATCCTGTTCAAGGACCTCCCCTGACGGAGACCTCACACTTTCCAGGCAATCAATCCCAGTGCTATATTGGGAAGATTTTGCTGTGGTGCGATTCAGATCAAAACTCGACATGCCGGTATTCAGGTGTCTGTAAAGCAGGCATGTCTTCTTAGGAGCAAGGTGTCTAAGCTCCCACTGCAGTCAGCTGGGAACCAGTCAATTTTCATTTCAGTAACTGAAGAAGCTCCTCAGTCTTTCTTCAGCTGCTATGCTGTCTAGGGTCCTGTTTATTCTTACCACCGTTCTCTTGATTAATCTTTAATTACTGCACACTAGTAGGTCCAAAAATTGAAGTTCCATCATTCCTTGCACATTACTAGACCTGAAAGAGGATAGAATTAATTCACATCTTTTAGAGGATTTGGGGGTTTCTGCTACCCAAAATAAAGTTTTCTATTTTCACGCTACAATCTTTTTTGTTCATATTGGACCCACATTGGTCTCTAACTCCTGGATACCCTTTCTATAGATCTGCTACAGTCATATCCCATCCTGTAATTGTGCAGTTGACTATTTTTTTTTCCAAATGTAACATCTCACGCTTGTCCCTATTCACTGAATCTCATTCCTTTTTCTTGTTTTTCTTTTTGCAAGGCTGTTTTACCAATTTTCAAGTTCTATTCATGTCGTCTAGTATATCTGTTTTCTCTCTCAATTTCATATGACCAGCAAACTGAAAAAATGTGGTGAGGGAGCCACACAATTTCCCAGCTTTTTCACCCAGTATCCAGAAGTAGTTCTGTTCCACACAGCACTATTTCCCTAGAGTCATTTATGTTCATGATTTTGATACCTCCAAGAGCACTGTGGTTTAACCCCAGCCAGCAACCAAGCACCACGCAGCCACTCACTCACCTCCCTCACAGTGGGATGGGGGAGAGAATCAGCACGGTAAAAGTGAGAAAAACCGTGGGTTGAGATAAAAACAGTTTAATAGGTAAAGCAAAAGCCGTGCACACAAGCAAAGCAAAGCAACGAATTAATTCACTACTTCCCATGGGCAGGCAGGTGTTCAGCCATCTCCAGGAAAGCAGGGCTTTATCGCATATAATGGTTACTTGGGAATCCAAATGCCATCACTCCAAATGCCCCCCGCCTCCTTCTTCTTCCCCCAGCTTTAGATACTGAGCATGACATCATATGGTCTGGAATATCCCTTGGGTCAGTTGGGGTCAGCTGTCCCAGCTGTGTCCCCTCCCAACTTCTTGTGCTCCCCCAGCCTGCTCGCTGGTGGGGTGGGGTGAGAAGCAGAAAAGCCCTTGGCTCTGGGTAAGCACTGCTCAGCAATAACCAAAACATCTCTGCATTGTCAACACTGTTTTCAGCACAAATCCAAACCATAGCCCCATACTAGCTACTATGGAGAAAATTAACTCTATCCCAGCCAAAACCAGCACAAGTATATTAAGCCTAAAGAACCTTCTGGTAGTATCTCATATTCAGGATCTTGGGATATCAATTTCTGGAAGAAATGTGTCTTTGTGAAATCTAAAATGTTTGAAGTGCCTCTTTGTGTTTCTTCTCAAAGACAGTTGCTCTGGATCTCACATTTCTGAGAGAATGAAGCTTTTTCTGCAGTGTAACAGGAACACAGTTTTCATCTTCTGTCAGAATCAGCAAACACATTCTTGATCCTGAGGTCGCTCATGAGGAAAAAGTGCATGCTATGTACCAAGGAAATTACAATTCAACTTTTTTTGGTTTTGTTTTTTGTGATTGACCAGGTATATATGATTAGATCTTAAGCTCTTTGTATTGTTTTATCAACTTAATTCCCAGAATGAAGTAGCTAGCTTTAACACATTTTATTACTGAGTGACTGACTAAAAGCAACATGGTCCAAATATTTTAAAGCATCACTTCCCCTTTCGACAGAAGTTACAGGCTGTGTGATTGTATCATTTGAAAGAAAAAAGTGAATACATCAACACAATGTGATTTCTAAATGAAATGAGTGGCCTACTTTTCAAATAATGGTATTTACAAAATATACAGTTATGTAAAAAAGAAAAAAAAAAGTTTTGAATCAAAGATATGGTGTGGCTGTCCAAATAAGTCCTGATTTGGATGGTTCTGATTTGTACAATCTATCCTGAAGTATCAGGATTGTTCACACTTTTCTGGCAAAATAAAAAGTATTTTTTGACTACAGAGAAAAAGAAAAAAAAGCAGTTAAAAGTTTCTAGTTTTTCCTCTGATTTGTTTCTGCACAAGTGGGTACCTGATGTTAATGAAGTAAGAATTACCGTGTCACATTATGACTCTAAATTGTCACACTGGAAATTATTCACACTATGTAAATACAGGTGCTTAAATTATGTCCCCAGATTCTTCCTTTAAAATAAATAAATAAAAATAATACCTTCCTGTAAGACTAATGTGCTGACATTGCTCAGAGAAGGGTTCATCTAGAACAAGAGAAGGAAATGAATGGCAGAATGAGCCTGGAGCATGTTCCATGGGTAAAGGACAAGGACTATGGCAGGCAGGAGCAAGATCTGCCACAGAAATACAGATTCAGAAAATTCAAAGGGTTCAGTTCAGTTGCTGACATTTAAAAAACTTCTGCCATTTAAGATGCTAGCACATCCTGCGTAACCTCCAGCTGCTGCTCAAAGAGGTTATATATCCCACACGGGTTCTGCTGTTGACCCAGTGTGAATGTCTCAGATATTCCAGGGTATCTCAGATAGCACTACATGCCCATATGTCAGCAGCTCAGTCAGACCCAAAAATGTGCAGAGTGCCCATGTCACTTCCTACATTACTTTTGTCTTCTGCAAGACTGTCTGTCTTCCAGGCAGTATTGCTGCCTGCAGAGCACATTCCTAGTCAAAGAGACCCTCAGCTGATGACCAAGTTACTGCTGATATGCCCAGCTTCCAAATTCCTTCCCTACACAACAGGATCCTTACACGAAAATAGCAGTGCATGATCCAAATGACCATGTCTTTAGTTTAAGAGAGTCCTAGAATCATAGAATCATAGAATGGTTTAAGGGACCTTAAAGATCATCTAGCTCCAACCCCCCTGCCATGGGCAGGGACACCTTCCACTAGACCAGGTTGCTCAAAGTCCCATCCAACCTGGCCTTGAACACTGCCAGGGATGGGGCATCCACAGCTTCTCTGGGCAACCTGTTCTGGTGTCTTACCACCCTCACTGTAAAGAATTTTTTCCTAGTAACTAATTTAAATCTACCCTCACTCAGTTTAAAAGCATTACCCCTTGTCCTATCACTACACTCCTTGCTAAAGAGTCCCTCTCTGGCTTTCTTGTAGGCCCCCGTTAGGTACTGGAAGGCCACTATAAGGTATCCTTAGAGTCTTCTCTTTTCCAGGCTGAACAACCTCAACTCTCAGCCTGTCCTCATAGGGGAGGTGCTCCAGCCCTCTGATCATCTTGGGGGCCCTCCTCTGGACCTGCTCGAGCAGGTCCATGTCTTTCTTACACTGGGGGCCCCAGAGATGAACACAGTCCTCCAGGTGGGGTCTCACCAGAGCAGAGTAGAGTGGGAGAATCACCTCCCTTGACCTGCTGGCCATGCTTCTTTTGATGCAGCCCAGGGTATGGTTGGCTTTCTGGACTGCAAGCACACATTGCTGGCTCATATTCAGTTTTTCATACACTAATACCCCCAAGTCCTTCTCCGCAGGGCTGCTCTCAATCCACTCATTTCCCAGCCTGTATTTGTGCTTGGGATTGCCCCAACCCATGTGCAGGACCTTGCACTTGGCCTTGTTGGACTTTGTGATGTTCTCCTCAAACCTGTCAAAGTCCCTCTGGATGACATTCCTTCCCTCCAGCATGTCAACTGCACCACACAGCTTGGTGTCATCAGCAACCTTGCTGAGGGTGCACTAAATCCCACCATCCATGTCACCAAAAAAGATGTTAAACAGCGCCGGTCCAAATACCAACCCCTGAGGAACGCCACTCGTCACTAGTGTCCACTTGGACATTGAGCCATTGACTGCAACTCTTTGAGTGCGACCATCCAGCCAATTCCTTATCCACTGAGTGGTCCATCCATCAAAGCCATGTCTCTCCAGTTTAGAGACAAGGGTGTCATGCTGGACAGTATCAAACACTTTGGTCAAGTCCAGGTTGATGGCATCAGTTGCTCTTCCCTTGTCCACCAACACTGTAACCCCATCGTAAAAGGCCTCCAAAGTTTCCAGGCACGATTTGCCCTTAGTGAAGCCATGTTTGCTGTCACCAGTCACCTTCTTATTTTCCATGTGCCTTAGCATAGTCTCCAGGAGGATCTGCTTCATGATCTTGCCAGACACAGAGGTGAGAGCAACTGGCCTGTAGTTCCCTGGGTCTTCCTTTTTTCCCTTTTTTAAAAATGGGGGTTATGTTTCCCCTTTTCCAGTCAGTGGGAACTTCCCCAGACTGCCACGTCCTCTCAAATATGATGGATAGTGGCTTAGCCTGTTCATCTGCCAGTTCCCTCAGGACCCACAGATGCATCTCATCAGGTGTCATGGACTTGTGCACTTTCAGCTTCCTTAGATGGTCTCAAACCTGATCTTCTCCTACAGTGGGCAGTTCTCCATTCTCCCAGTCCCTGCCTTTGCCTTCTGCAACTTGGGCGGAGTGGCTGGAGTACTTGCTGATGAAGACTGAAGCAAAAAAGTTGTCAAGTACCTCAGCCTTCTCCATGTTCTGGGTAACCAGGTCTCCCATTTCCTTCTGGAGAGGGCCCACATTTTCCGTAGTCTTCCTTTTATCACTGACATACCTATAGAAGCTTTTCTTGTTGCCCTTGATGCCCCTGGCCAGATTTAATTCTATCAGGGTGTTCGCTTTCCTAACCTGATTGCTGGCTGCTCCAACAATTTCTCTGTATTCTTCAAAGGCTACCTGTCCTTGTTTCCACTCTCTGTAGGCTTCCTTTTTGTGTTTGAGTTTGTCCAGGAGCTCCTTGTTCATCCATGCAGGCATTCTGGTGTTTTTGCCTGACTTACTCTTTGTTGGGATGCATCGCTCCTGAGCTTGAAGGAGGTGATCCTTGAATATTAACCAGCTTTCTTGGGCCCCTCTTCCCTCCAGGGCTTTATCCCATGGCACTCTACCAAGCAGATCCCTGAAGAGGCCAAAGTCTGCTCTCCTGAAGTCCAGGGCAGCGAGTTTGCTGTGTGCCCTCCTTGCTACCCTAAGGATCTTGAACTCCACCATTTCATGGTCACTGCAGCCAAAGCTGCCCCTGAGCTTCACATTCCTCACCAGCCCCTCCTTGTTGGTGAGAACAAGGTCCAGCATAGCACCTCTCCTCATTGGCCCTTCTATCACTTGGAGAAGGAAGTTGTCATCAACACATTCCAGGAACCTCCTAGATTGCTTATGCCCCTCCAACAGATATCAGGGTAGTTAACATCCCCCATGAGGACCAGGGCTTGTGAACATGAGGCTGCTCCTATCTGTCTATAGAGGGCCTCATCTGCTTGGCCTTCCTGCTCTGGTGGCCTGTAGCAGATCCTCACTATAATGTCACCTGTCCTTTCCCTCCCTTTAATCCTGACCCATAAGCTCTCTCCGGGCTCCTCATCCATCCCCAGGGGAGCTCCATGCACCCCAGCTGGTCATTGATATAGAGGGTGACACCCCCTCTTGTGTCCCCTTCCGGTCCTTCCTAAAGAGCCTGTACCCTTCCATTCCAACAGTCCAGTCATAGGAGCCATCCCACCATGTCTCCATGATGTCAATAAGATCATAGTCCTGCAGGTATGTGCATGTCTCTAACTCCTCTTCTTTATTCCCCATGCTACATGCGTTTGCATAGAGGCGTTCGAGTTGACCCCTGATGAAGCTGACTTACTGGCCGGAGTGGCTGGAATTCCTTTGTGCTGCTCTTCAGGTGCTCTCCTGATGACCTGTCATCCCTCTTCAGGCTCTGGGCATCTATTGCTGGCACTGGCATCAAACTGGTAGGAGTGGGATGGATTGAGGTTCCCCTCCCCTGGTAACTTTTGTTTAAAGCCCTCTTCACCAGCTTGGCAAGCCGATGACTGAAGATGCTCTTCCCCTTCCCTGACAGATGGACCCCGTCAGTCCCCAGTAGACCAGATTTCTCAAAGCAAGTCCCATGGTCTAAGTAGCTGAGCCCCTGGCTGTGGCACCAATCCCATAATCATTTTTTGATTTGCCAAATTTGACTGGCCCTTTCAAACCCCTTCTCTTTGACCAGGAGGATTGATGAAAAAACTACCTGAGGTCCAGAGTCCTTTACCTCGGCTCCCAGGGCTCTGTAATCCTTCTTGAGATTCCTCAGACTGCTCTCGGCTGTATCACCAGTGCCCACATAAAATAACAGCAGTGGGAAAAAAGTTTATCCAAACTTTTGAATCTTATAGTGGAAAAGAGCTTATAACACTGACAGCAGAATGCTACATTCTCAACCGCATATACTCAGCTGCTCAGCTGGTGTGGAGATCTTCATGCAACCAGTACTAAACAGTAATCTTCCACTGATACTTTTGAAACAAAAACATCTCATTTCCCTCCTTTCAGTTATCTTACAATGAGCACTGTGACCACTCTCAGGACATCTTATTTTATATCATAAGTGGATGTAGCACAATGTA
Source organism: Haliaeetus leucocephalus (assembly GCF_000737465.1). Classification (NCBI taxonomy): domain Eukaryota; kingdom Metazoa; phylum Chordata; class Aves; order Accipitriformes; family Accipitridae; genus Haliaeetus; species Haliaeetus leucocephalus. Next base: position 1,002,582 of record NW_010972991.1, on the reverse strand, counting down.
AGTGGTAGCCTAAGTAGCAGCATTTACAGAGATCAGACCCACGTTCGTGTTGTCAGTGCACTTAAAGAAGGAGTTCAAAGAGCGTCTCAGGAAAAAAAAAAATGAAACAAGATAAAAAAGGATGATTAATTGCTAAACAGAACATATTCAGAGTGAAAATCATCAAAAGGCTTAAATATAGAGCAGTGACATATCCTGGCTCTGGGAAATTTAGATCAGCTTGCATATTATTGGAAAGAAATAAAGTGGATTTTGATGGATTTAGACACTGCACTCAAATCGTTATTAAATGCACGTAACATTTCATCACTCTAGTTCTTTACACTTTGGAGTAGCTTGCACTGCGATCATGTTATATTTCGATTCCTTGTGCATAGTCTATGCTAATCTTCCTTACTTCCTAAAGATATCTCTCCCTTTAATGCAAAAGAAAGCATTGTAAGAGCAAAATATGTGGGAAGTTTTTCCCAAGGTACCACCTTCCTCTACATGTCTGATTTGTTGTAATTCTGTGGCCTGCTACTTTATTTCAACCATCAAGCTAAATATAGTCCAATTGTATATTACTGTATAACTCTGCAAGACTCCTTCGCACTCTGCCTGGCCTTATGACTTTTTGTGGCATTTTTAATCCTCTGTCTGCTTAACTTGTGAGATCTGAGCCTTGATAGGAGGTGACTCCCTAGACAGTAGACCTCTGAGGGGTGTTCAGGTGTCAGAAGAAACCTTTGCTGCCGGTCGTGAGTAACCTTGTACTTTTCTCCATCATTCAGAAAGAGGCTGATTCCGTGTGGCACCAAAACCCTTCCTTCTCCTGAGCTGCACAGTTGAATATATGAACTACTCAGTGTCAGATCCCATAACTCAGACCTGTCAAATCTCATGCACTGAACACCAAGTACATACTGCTGACTTCCTCTTCACGATCCCTTACTACTCTACCTGTAGCTCATACATTAACGGACTGCGGCAACGTGGCCTCTTTCCTGTCCCACATGCCCATAACTTTGCAGCTGAGTCACAAAGCCAGAAAAAGACATTGGCCCTGAAACACAGCTGGAGAGAAAAGATGCCCTCTCATGAGGCCCCAGACTGAAATGACCGTTGAGAACTTACTCTGAGGAGTTAGTTCCCACAGACGCTTTCTAGCCGTATGATTTGATAGACCAGACACATCCAGAATCACTTCATAGACCACAGCCATATTTCATGAATTATGTATGGATTAAGTATTTGGGAGATTTGTATTAGTTCTTTTGCTGTGTCCATGCAACTTCTTGCTACTTCATTTTTAATGTGGCAACAGTGAATGTGATTTGGCCTCAGGACTTACGTGACCTGAAATAGAGACCACAGTGTGTGCAATTCTTACCAAGTATCACTCAGTCAAGCAGCAGAGGAATAGGTCGGTGATGAAGCTATGCTTTGTGTGCTCTAACAAGAGCAGGTAACTCAGGATTGATTTGTTTATATAAGCTAAATAAGGCCAGGGCAAACTCCCTTGTCCATATCTGAGCTGTGAAACTAGCAGTTTTCCAGTCAGTGAATGGGCATAGTACTGGGATACCACAGGAAAGGAATTATCATTAGGGCATGAATGACACCACCCCATCTTTGGAAAAAGACACTTTAGTCAAGAGCATTTGGTGGGATGGACATAAGCCATGCTTGCCATTTTCCCACAGAACAAAGACCAGGTCCTAGACCATTCTCTCTATGACCAAGGCAAAAGGAGAAATTAAATGTATGTTCCCTGACAATAGAGTGGAGCAGAGTGAAGTAGGAACTCAACTAAGGTTGTACCATGCAGGGTGTGAGACCAGAAGAGAAAGAATAGCTTTAAATGTTGGAATAATAGAAGAAAATGAAGTTGACATTGTCAATATAGCAGGCCTGAAGAGAAGAGCTGTGGAAAAAGACAGATCACTGAGACACACAGGCTTATGTTTTCCAGGATATTAAAACTGGCTATATCTGAACTAGATAAAAAGTGGTGAGCAGTAGGAGGAAGAGACATGTTACTGGTTGTAAATATTAAAATGATACCCAGGTGCTAAATAAGAACTAAAATGAAAAACCTGCTAGAACCAATCAGAGCAGAAGATCTAGAGGCATCAGGGGAAACAAAACAAAACAAAACAAAACAAAAAATCAGAATTGCTGTGCTGTTGAAATTCAGCTGATACATTCGATATATCAGGTACAAGGGAAGATATACAAGTTACCTAAACCCAGACTCAGCCTTTGTTTTGATGTCCGCAAAGCAAAAAAATAACAGGGCTTACTGTGACAGATAGAAGGGCATTAGATTTCTTTTTCCAGAAGCAATAGTGAAAGCAACACTATGAGAAGAGACAAGACTTTGAAATCTGTAAGGCACAATGCGGTAGTGGCCTCATGGGTCTAACAACATTGCAGTTGATCCAGGAACACATCAGGATTCACATGGGAAGGTGTAAGAGAAAATATCTTCTTACAGATATTTCCTATTTCTCAAGGAGAAGGTAAATAGTGTTGCTCGAGGAAGTATTTTTGCAGGTTTTGGAGAAAAAAGAAGAAAAGGTGTTGTTTCATGGAGCACTGATGTATACCTAAAAAGAAAAAGAAAAAAGAAAAAAAGTGGAGATACCAGTCTCTGGACCAATGGTGAGGGTGAAGTCAATAGGTTCTCTAGGGCTGTCAGACTTTCATCTTGGAAAGAGAGGGAGGTAAAGCAGTGTTCTTTATTTAAAATGCCAAATTTGGAAACCTACATTCAATTATCAGCCATATGGCAAGTCATACAGTAATCCTAACTACTAGAAAGCAGAAAAAAAGGGGGTTTAAAATTGATTTTACACTAGTACTAGTAACACTGAGATAGCTATTCCTGTGTGAGAACTGTTATATGGATGTTGATACACGCATTTGGTGGGATATGTTTTGTAACTAGAAGGTTACAAACTAATAACTTTACAACTTATCTATCAAGCTCCAGGTGATTCTGAGGTGGGATTTTGTTAACTCATCTTTTCTCACATTTCTTGGGATATTATGTACATATGAGAGGGAGATTTATGGATAGCAATAAAAGTGTCAAGTGCCTGTGACAATCAATAATCACATATTTTATACAGAATAAATGAGAGATACTCTTAAGAAATATTTTCATATGTATATTACGTTGAAGTATTTTGACTACAGTGAATCAAAGTTCTCTGAAATGGAGCTGTTCATTTAAACAATTCTTGATTAGACCTATTCACTATGATCTAGTGCATGGTACAGAAGTAACTAGGCTATCTTTAAATTCAGGTAACCGCAGCCGCCTTAGCCTTTGCAGTTTCATCTTAACGTAACATTATTTAATACAGCTTTGCTGTTTCCTGCTGGAAGTGTTTCTCTTGAAAAAGAGGCTGCATTTTGGCAGTAATCATAAAATAATTTTGTCTGTGGTTAAGTTGTTTAGTTAGATGCATATAGCATTTCAAGAAGAGAATAATTTGTTACAGGAGGCTTAAGGACTTGTTTACATGCCTGGTTTACAGATACCAGCATTTTGTACAGTGGGCACACAATCAGGTCTGGTCTTTTCTCAGGGCTTTAATTCATCTGTATCTTGCCATTTTCTTTTTGTAACCTATTAAAATCCTGCCCAAGTGATCCTGCCAACCGCCGTGTTTTGCAGGCCCTCTGATGTTTCATTTTCTTTCTGCCGTGTCGAAGCACCATTCAGTCACGAGTCCTGTATCTGGTTTTGCTGGTGTTAGGGTTTGGACAACTTTCTTTCCTACTCATCACCTTACCTTAGCTGTCTGCATGACAAATAGTATGTTCCTTATGTGATGTAAAACTGGCTTTAAACGCGTACAATCCTAAGCCAACGTGTTTCAAGGACACTTGTTCTCAAGAGTTCAGCCATGTGCCAGCCAGCTTGCTTCTCTTCTGATTCCTATTAAAATGCGCAGCACAGAGTGTATTTAATTAGCTAGATGATACCACAGGAGAGCATTAGAAAATGTCTGGACCCTCACAAAATTGCTCCAAATGAGCCTCCCCTGACCACTCTTTGGTTGTCCACACATATTCCAATCCTACCAGATGCGTAAACAGCAAAGAAATAACCATCATTGATTCCACACAACACATACACCAGCCTCAACACAAGTCTTATGTTTCTTGGTAACGAAGGTGAAGAGTAAACTGTGGAAAAAACTGAAAAAAGGCAATTAGCAGAAAATCAAATACTGTATGGTTGTACAGGAGACAGTTGACAGGCAATGTGAACAATCCAGAGTTACCAGAAAGCCAGGGTAATCAGACCAGAAAAGTGGCCAGTAGTAAAGTGATATGTCTATAGGTAGGACCCTCAATGCAAAGGGTCCTTCTTAGAAATCAGAGAAAGACAAAATTACAATATAATTTCTGTCCAACAGGAAAATAATTGTAGAAAGCGTACATTTTGAAAAATGTGTGATTTTTTTTTTAAGAGAAAATGTCAACAGGAACTCTTTAGTTTTCATTCAGTCAAGGCATTTTTATAGAAAATTTTTTTTTTACTAGCTGAGTACTTAAACTTTCATATAAATGTCCTAATAAAAATGTCTAAGGTATGATAATGGTTTTATCTCCATTGGAAACCCGCCCCAGGTACCTAAATATCTTTTACCAAAAAAAATCATCCCAATGTGACTCACCTACATGGAAAACAAACAGCAACAGAGATTAGAGAGAAAAAAATGTTTCCCTGATCCCTTGACTAGCAGTGTAGCTACTGGTCTTATCTTTCCTTTTTGGAAATATGATTTAGAAGAGGAAGAATCTTTCACTTGCTTGTTGTAGGATGAAATCTTATTTCCCAATGTTATGGCAATTCCATATGAATTTGGTAATTGATGCACCACATACATACACACACACAAACACAACCTCACAAGCTACACAGAAATAGAATATGATTTAAAAACTTATAAAAATTATTATCCTGTAAATAAATAAGTCACTCACTGCCAATGGAAAATTAATCCCTAGGGAATAAACACTTGTGAAGAAAAGTTCTGTGACAGGTGAAATAATAGAGAAGTAGGGGTCTCTTTATAGTCCAAACCTCCTAATAATTGTCTCTGTGTCTCTCACCCTAAGTTCTCAAGTTGGCTTTTAAAATCTCAGGCAGAGCACCAACTGTGCAGTGGTAAACTAAACCATCCAGTCACTTCCACCCAATTAGACCTGATTTATTCCTTCATAAAAGGCAGACTACAACATTCTCAGTTTTGGAAGCTGATGGATATTGACCTTGGTGCAGTAGGTGACCCATTTTTATTGTCTTAGAGTGTCTCACAAAAATATCAGGGTTAGTCCTATCAGAGTTTGCTTAAAGTGGCAGAAATCACCTGAGCTCTCTCTGATAGTGTTTTACACTGTTTGGTACTTATCTGCAGAGAGAATAATTTTTAAGAAACCTTGGTAAATGTGCCTTCTGCATTGTGGCTTTTTTTCTACTTTCTTCTCACCTGATGGCCATTTAAATGTTTTAACATTGCTAACTCTTACTTCTCATTTCCTAAACTGGACTCTAGATGCCCACAAATGTGTGCTTTATCTTTCAGCTTGCATCAGTACTTTCATGACATCTAATGGGTAACACTCCTTAAGCTGTTCACTAGCAACAAGGCTGTTTCCATGCCACCTTACACTTGGTGTCTGTTAAAGGATCCTATTGTCAGAAGGATACATGGAAAAAGAAAAAATGGTTCAGACTGCATACAAGGAAAAAGCTTTTCATCATAAGGACCATCAAACATCAGAAAAGGTTGCCTAGACAAGTCATGCTGTTGCCCACCCTTGGCGACTTTCAAGAATCAGAAAGGATAAAATTCTGAAAACCTGGTCTGTCCTCATAGCTGACCATGTTTTGATCAGGAGGTGGACTAGATGTTTTCCTGAGGTCTCTTCCAAGCTGAATTTTCCAGTGATCCTACAAATGAGAGTCACTAAAACCAGGGGACTCACCTCAGAATTCTTGTTATTGCCTCTGCCTGTGTTCCATGAGGATAAAGCATTCCCTTCATCTAAACTTATTGATTATTTGGAGGCAAACTCAGTGGGAAATCTCTACATTTTTTCTGTTGGACGCTGATGCACATGATATTTTGCTAGTACCTGTGTAGGAGTGTATATTTTCCCATTGCCCATCTCAAGATAAAAATCATATTGGAAAAATCTGGGATGAAGCAAGACATCAAGACAGCCAGTGATGAAAGAGGTGAAGTGTTATTGAAGTGCTGACTGGAGCAAAGAGGTCTAAGATGAATTCTTCTCTCTACCATAGCCCTCAAGCATGATGCCAGTACAGAAGCTTTTAAATGTCTCTACATTTCATATAGCCACCTGTAAGGCAGAAACAAAACATCTTTTCTTTCAGTTTTACACACCGAGACTCTTCCTATAGGCTGTCTTTCCCCACTTGTTTGTACACTAATGTCTGCCCCAGTCCTGCCTGAGCACTCCAGATACTGCTGTAATACCCAGAGCCAGGAACCAGGGGTAGGAAGAGGTGTTTGGCTCACGTTAATACAAAAACCCCTAAGTGTCAATGTGACCCGGTCTTTTCTTGTTATATTACCACATTTCTGATGGAGAACAGTTTAGAAAAGCAAAATAGCAGTACCAGTTTGCTAGCTGTTGATTGTGTTCAGATGCTACAGTTGTGAGTGATATAGAAAAATCATAGAAGGGTAAATAGGCAGGTAGAGGACAAGATGGCCTGCATCAGCCTATTTCTTTCATCTATGAATAACTAGAATGATTGCTGCTCTCAAAATAGTCCTTAAAATTCAACAGAGCCTTTGTTTTTCTATTTGATCAAGTAAGTACCTATCCTGGCATTAACATAAATGCATATTAATCCCAGATTAGATAACACTATTACTTAGTGGTGATATACCAGAATTGTACAAAAAATATCTGTGAGTATTTCTATTAGTATGTCTCAGGAGTTTTTCACAGTGAATAGAAGAACAGTACTGATCTTCCGTATTGAGGCTTGGAAATGGAAATGGGTCATAGAGCTTTGTGACCTGGAGGTGACATTAATTATCATTAGAATCAGAGAAGTGCACTGACAGGAAAAGGGATGCTGTAATGTAATTCCAGAACCAGCTTCTTTGTTAGATCATTTTAGACACCTTCAACAAATTTTCTCCTGGTTCTGAATCTCTCACTGCATCCTTTTAGCACTTCACTTTGTATCATCCACCAGAACATAGATGATACCTCTTTCTTCTTCCTTGCGTCTCTCTGGATGACCCTGCTTTTCTCTTTCTCCACAGACTAAGATGCCTAGGAATTCCTACTGGTTTTTCACTGTGAAACAATAACTTTTAGCAGCCATTTGGGCATAAGTGGAACCCCCTCACTTATCTTTAATGGTCACACTACAGAACATTACTCTTTCTTTTCTGAAGTCCATAGTGGAGAAGGTTATTTAGCACCTATTTATATCCTCCTTAAAAGAAGTTTTCTTTTCACCTTTCCTAATCACTGTGTTGTTATCTGAGAATGTCTAATACTGTATAATAGTACTGCATAACAGTGACACAGGCCCTAACCAGACTGTAGCTGATGTTTTGGACCTCTCTCAAACTTTTTTTGTGGGTGAGGGCCTTCAAGAACAGACCTCTCAAATTGTTAGTGGTGTTCCAGGAGGTGTGATTTTGTATCATTAACCTCAGAAAGTTCAACAAGGCCAAGTGTAAGGTCCTGCACTAGGTCAGGGCAATGCCTAATATCAATACAGAGTGCGGGATGAAGGGATTGAGAGCAGCCCTGTGGAGAAGGAGTTGGGGGTACTGGTGGATGAAAAATTGGACATGAACCAGCAATGTGCGCTCACAGCCCGGAAAACCAACTGTATCCTGGGCTGTATCAAAAGAAGCATGGCCAGCAGGTCAAGGGAGGTGATTCTCCCCCTCTACTGCACTCTCATGAGACCCCACCTGGAGGACTGCATCCAGCTCTGTGGTCCTCAGTACAAGAAAGACATGGACCTGTTAGAGTAAGTCTAGAGGATGGCCACAGAAGTGATCACAAAGCTGGAACACCTCTCCTGTGAAGACGGGCTGAAAGAGTTGGGGTTGTTCAGCCTGGAGAAGAGTAGGCTCTGGGGAGACCTTTTTCCAGCTTTCAATATATAAAAAGGGTTGACAAGAAAAAGACTTTTTATCAAGGTCTGTAGTGACAGAACAAAGGGCAATGGTTTTAAACTGATGGAGGATAGATTTAGACTGCACATAAGGAGCAAATGTTTTACTAGGACAGGTTGTCCAAAGAAGTTGTGGGTGCCACACCATTGGAAGTGTTCCAGGTCAGGTTGGGCAGGTCTTTGAGCAACCTGGTCTAGTGGAAGATGACCCTGCCCATGGCGGGGGGGTTGGAATAGATGATCTTTAATGGTTGCTTCCCACCGAAACCATTCTATGATTCTATGATTTTCTGCCTTTGCCACTTCAACCACAAAATACTTCATTGTTCACTGAGTTATGTTGATTCTTTGCCTATAACCATACTAAAATGACATTGAGCAGGTTACTAAGACATTTAGTTCTTGTTTGTGGGTTTCCTGCAGTGTTTAATGAACCACATTAAACCTTCCAGGAATTCAGCTTATTAGACAGATGAGCATGAGTTGAAAAGGTAAGCTCCACATTTAATTGGGGACCTGCATATCAGCACTGTTTATTTCAAACCCTCTAGCACAAAGTTTTCAGTCTGTGCATAATTAGAATACTGTTTACTGCTGCATCAGTTAGGCAAATCCAAAATGCTTCACACAGAAAACAGTCTGTAGCTTTTGCTCTACATATACATTCCTTGGAGTAACAAGTACTGCTGGTCTATCACCTGTATGGAAACAGAACTCCTCAGAGTCCAGTTTAATGAGTTGCATATGCAATACCATACTAAAATAAAATACATTTTTTTTTGCACTCAGAAGTAATCTAATATCTTGCTTCTTTGACCTGTATTCCATGTGTGTTGTTTAATGCATCCTGTAGCAGAGCCAAAGCCTGTGGTTAGTACTTAATATGCTTCTGTTATACTCTCATTTGCACTTCAGTTAAAATCTCCAGATGCTGGAGATAAGTAGATCCATGAAACCAATTGCAGTGCATATTCCAACCAGCAAAATAGTGGCATACTTCTCTATATAGGACAATATCCAGTTAAAAGCTCTCATCTCTCAGCACCTGAGAAATAAGTTACACTTTTTTAAAGTGGCATTGTGGATAATGACAGATGGGTAAAGGGAGAGAGAAGAGGAGAGAGGGAGAAAAGAAGTAAGGAGGGTAGGACTTTAGTTTGTGAAAACTCTGTGGTCTTTGTTTTGGTTAACATGTTTTTACTAGGAACAAAATAACATCCTAAACCTCTAAGTTCTAATTAAATATTTTCCATTAATATTGCAGTTATTCAGCAAAACAGAACTAACCTTTGAGTTATGCAGGAGAACACTGCTTTTTTTAATTTATTTTTTTAATGTTTATTTTTTTAAATTTTTTGACAAGGCTTCAATGCCTTTTTCAATGATAGAGTGTTTAATGAGTTTGGGACCTTTGGTGTGCCTAAGAGACTATTTCATGGATACAGTTGATTTCTGTTGTTATTACTATAAAAGTATCCAGCAGCTTCAGAAATGGGCCAAAGCTTCATTGTTCTAGGTATTGCACAAGCACAGGCAAGAAGGCATCCTTACCTAGAAGATTTTACACAGTAAAACACAGGAGGTACAGGCAAAGGTATAACAATATAGACTCACAGAAAAATATGGCAGTGATTACAACATACTAATTATCCATCTCCTCTTTCAGCTTTGTAACAAAATAGTCATTAAAAAAAATAAATCTCTTGTTATGCACTTAGCCATTTCCCAGACTTCAAGTTTAACTTAAATCTAAGACACTGTAAGAATAACTTAGCTGAACTTGAGCAATTAGGCTCCATCTACATCGTGATTTTGATTAGGATCAGTAGTATGATTTCGAAAGGAACCCCCGATTCCTACTCAATTCACACTAGCTGGATTCTTTTTGGAGGAAATAAAACTAGAAGCTCTTCTCCAAGTTTGAACATAATGCACACCTACACCTAATGGATTCATAAGAGAAAAGTTTCCACTATTTAATTGGAAACTTCTGCAGATGTTCCTCATATAGAGGAACATTCAGTCTTCATAAGAACCACAGAATCATTCAGGTTGGAAAGGACCTCTAGAGGCCTTTAGTCCAACCTCCTACTCAAAACAGAGCAATTCAACACTGAATTCAGACCATGTTGTTCAGGGCTTTATCCATGGCTCCATTTTCTTGATAATGTCCTTGTATGTATTCAAAGGCTGCAACTAAGTCACCCCTGAAGCTGTTATTCTCCAGGCTGAAAAAGACCATCCCTGTCAGCCTCTGCTCATAGGGCAACTGTTTCAGTCCCCAGCCCCCTTGGTGGCCCTCTAATGAACTTGCTCTTCTGCTCTCCTACCCTGAATGGACCCTGCCTCACAAACTTCATTGCCATATTGGGACCAACAAGTTCTTCTAATGTACCCAGCACAAATCCTTTTCTGTCCCACAGCTTCTTTTTCCTCCTTTCACTTTCCCTGTTCAGATATTTAGTATGTAATATTATTTTCGGCTCAAGTCTCACAAAGGAGACAGAGAATACTCAAGCTGGTTGCCTAAGCGCAGCCATAGTGCCATTTTGAATGCCATAGGGTCTCTTTGCTTCATCTCCAGCTGCTCTTCCAGAAGGGCGCTGGTGACCTGTAGGTCCTTTGTCATATGACTCAGACAACATGGATGTTGCAGATACCCTAAAATGTCTCGGGCAGAACAAGACACCTTTATTTAGACAATTATATTGAGGCCCTAGAGATCCAGACCACTGAACTGATGGATGCTACTGAAATAAACCAAGTGAAATCTCCCTTGAGGTGGGATTCAGTAAAGCTGGCCTCCTCCCAGTGAGTTATGGCACTTGTTTTCTCACAGCTTGCCAGGCCATCTGTGAGTAGGTATGATTCTTTCATAAAAACTTTTGCAAGCAGAAACACCTCAGTGTGGCTCATGCAGTAATTTTTTAAGCCAGTGCTCTCCATTTCTTTACCATTAACTCTTTCAAGGAACAGAAGGATTATTTTTCAAATCAAATGATATTCTGTGAGTTGCTCTATCTGGATATTAGGTTTTAGGTGTTTGTAAGGCAAGAGTTAATAGGAAAGATGCTGAGCCTTGAAGCTCTGAGATGGGATATTGGTCCTCGTGCCTTTAAACTAAGCTAGGAGAAATGGATCTGCCTGTTTGATGCAGAAAAGAAAAACAAACTGGGAAGCTGGCTTGATAATTTGTTGTACAAAAGAGGAAAGTAGTTTTCAGAGGCAATCCTTTGAGAGGTATATAGAGCCGATCAGACATCCGTCCACCCGTGCAAACCACCACACCACCAAGACTGACCGATTGCACTCTGCAAGTCCCTGTGAGATACAGCAGGTCATTTGGAATATGCTGTTTAAAAGCAACAGAGACAGAAGAGTACTAAGCAGCAATTTGAGTGAGAGTTTCAAGGGCAGCTGAAGGAGAGGGCCATGTGACATGAAAGACTCTTTCCATATATATTAAAAGTGAAATGAGGTGTCAGAGAAATATCAGGATTTCTGGTAGCTTCTCCAAATCAGGCTATGGCTTTGATCTGTGCAAGGCTGATCCCTCTCTAACTCTTTTAGCAGTCTTTCTCCATTAGGATATTTCAGCAAGCTAGCAGACATTTCTTCCCAGAAAAGTTATTTTGGTATTCAATCCATGATGTCAGGTGACTGAGCAAAATGGTTAAGGGAATTGATTACTACTTGTTAACTCTATGGTTTGTTTTTCCCTCTGTCATTCATTCTTGCAATACACAGACAGACAGACATTCTAATTTTTAATCCATATATGTATTCTAGCAATGTCTTGTACACTCCCATTGTCTCTACAAGTTACACTTGCTAGGCAGATCAGGTATCATACAGGCACGGCTATGTATTTAATATCCTTTGTTTTTCTTAGGTATCCATCCACAATTTGCAATGGAAAAATATACAGACTTAAAGGAACTTAAAAATGGGGAAAAAAAGAATTTATAGGTTCAGTCAAACAGCAACTTAAAAAATTCACTTTCTAGTGTATTTTTACATTAAAAAATGTCATAGCCCCTCTGGGGCTTCAGTAATTCCCAAATAACACTAGCTAAACTCTAGTTCAAGGCTCCTTTTCAAGCTTATCCTCTTTCAGACCTCTTTTCTCTGATGAGCTTTCTCAAACACTATTTTCTATCCCAAAGGCTAAATTATGCTTTGGGCTGGGTCCAGTGAGCCAAGTTCCTCCAGAAGGTTATCAATAATTGACTTGCGGCTCCTACTCCTTTGTCTGATAACACAAACCCACTAGCAATGACTGCAGCAAGGTACAGCCTAGAAATCAAGCCTTCCAGCTGCTGATGTGAAAAGAGTCAACTCAGGGCTGCAGGAAACTTAATGCCTAAATTTCAGTGCGACAATGATATGATACTCTACTTTGCATTGGGATAAAAAATGAATAGTGCTAACGTCTCCTAGCACAGATAACCTGTAGTAGAATAAGTACATATATGTAGATGTTTGTCTGTGTACGTTTATGTGTATATATGTGTGTGTGTATAAACATATATGTATGTATATGTTATTCATATAACAATAATAAAAAGACATCCTCTTCATTTTCCTCTATAAGCCAATTTGGCTCAGAGGGGAAATCACTGCTGAGAACGTGTCTTGAAATCAGACATTCAAACTATGTTTGTTCTCTTGGGATGGGAATTGAAACCTCTGTGGTTAGGCTACTTTGGGAAAGCCCTAATCTCCACAGTAAGACAGGAGCTCTGGGTATCTGGGACTGCTCATTAAAACAAAATAGCTTTTTAAAAACCTGTTTTTCAAAATAAATTTCCCTTTAACTCCCTGATGCCAGCAGATTTCTCCCTTGTGATAAGTCCACTAGCAGCTCAAAAAGAATGAATAAATAAGAATGAAAATGCCTGTGTGCTAGCAAAAGCCCCAAAGCAGGACTTGAGCTTGATATACCACCTCCGCTGCTTGATTTCTGTGGGAAGATACCAGGGCCTGCATGATGTTAACCTGAACGTCTGACTTCAATACCTGAATTTTCATAACCTTCATAATCAGCGCTGGAGTCCTGAAGGGGCTGTAAGGGTGTAAAATCAAGGATTCAGGAGAGCTGCAATTGTGTAGTGTGTGGAGTAACCTCCTGTTTATCTTGCCTCATCACTGCATGCTGGAGCATTAAGCTGCTGCTGCTGCTCTCTCCAGATTGATGGCACAGCCACGTGACACTTCTTCAGAGTCCACTTGTGTTAATCGAGATAAATATTCTTTTGCAAGATGCAGCTGGTGCTCAAGGAGGCCTGGAAGAGACATTATCTGATTTAAGGAGGCTGATTTCTGATGATTTTGTTTCATGCTACAGAGGACTGGAGGTGAAGCTTCTGGTTCTGTGTCAGTATCTATAATTATGGCAGTGACCTGGCACTCTTCTCAGCAAACTTGTTTTCTAACCTGTGTGCTGGTGTAGCGGTACTCTCGACTGCAGCTTTGTGGGTTAAACCCTTGGTGTGCTCTGAGCTTTTTGCATGGAAGAGCAAGTTCAGATGGAGAGTTGTGCTTAGGGGAAGCTTCAGCGAATGCAATTGCTCCTTTCTTTAAAAAATAATAACTTATGCATGACCTGATCCTTATTCAAGTTAAAAGCTATATCAGCGAAAGTGTCCTGTTAGTGCTCTGCTCTTACTTCTTGAAGTGGCAATATTTCAGCTCATGGCGAATAACTAAAGCAGTTTAAGAGTTTCCTAGCCGATGCTTGCCTGTCTCCTGCCTTCTGGCCCCCAAATCTTCTTTTTCTAAGCTTCCTGAACAAACATGAATGTGGTTCATATTCCTTTGGAAAGAGGAATCTGTTTCAGACCTTATTCATCAGTCTATCCCTTTTTCTTCTTCTAACCAGTACTAAACCTTTACATTGCAACTATCACTGTGCTTGCTTTCATGAATCACCTTTCAACTAAGTGTGTTGAAAATCTAGGCCATTAGAGAATTACCATCATCTGAAATTCATAAAGAATTGGGAGAAAAAATCTGGTGAGAATAGCAGGAGAAGCAAGCAGTTCTTTTTTTCCCTCTAATCTGATCGGGCATATAAAACACAAGAAGTAAGGAAAAAATATTCTCAGATATTGTGAAATATATTCTGTTATTTCTTGAAATTACACCTGACTTCCCATTGTTCTTCACCCTTCCTGACAAACAACCCCCCCCAAACACATACAAAAAATCAGTACTTCAACTAAGCAGCAGCTGACTGAAAAAATATTTTCCTCCAGTGTTAGGCTGTGTAAACAGTAGCTATATCAAAGGTTAAGTAACTGTCTTCCTATATGTGAAATCAGCTGTGCAATGGTCCGTAGGATGAGTAAGAGACCACCTGATCCTTTTAATGACTGTAATTGAGAAGTTGTTTCCCCATTTGATGGTTTTATTTTAAATTATGTAAAGTTGCCACTTACTCTTTACTAGTACATGAGCAAGGGAGATTCAACAGATGGTGTCACACCAAGCAGGACCATCTTAGTTGAAACTACTTTAGCAAAAATTGCATTTGGCAGACACAGATACATTTTGTGGCATTGATGTTTTATTTGTTGTTGTTGTTGTTGTTATCGTTTTCTTAAGGTTTCTTTGTAGATTGAATTACTATCTTAGTATTCACACAGCTTCCACAGTAATCTGTGGAAGTGCTGCTGCAGAGCAAATTTTTTTGTTCTGAGCCTGTATATAGTCCATTCTAAAAATAGAAAGAGAGATCTAGGTGATCGAGAGTTTTATTTTAAGGGGGGGGATTTATTTCACCGTATTTCAGAATATTTAATTTTGCATGCTCCAACTTTGAATATAAGAGTTAATCAGATGATGCCTTGGCCATTCATGTGTCCTTGTACTGGGTCTGGCTGGGATAACAGCTGGTACGGAGCTGTGCTGTACATTTGTGACCAAAACAATGCTGATAACACACTATTTTAGCTATTGCTGAACACTGTTTGCACAGCATTAAGGCCTTCTCTGTTTCTCACTTTGCCCCCCAGTGAATTGACTGGGGGTACACAAGAGGTTGAGAGGGGACACAACCAGGCAGGGTGACCTGAACTAATTAAAGAGATATTCCATGCCTTATAACATCATGCTCAACAGTAAAAAGAGAGAGGAGGGGATTTAAGGAGGTTAGCCATCTTTTGCTCAGGAACTGACTGGGATTTGGTCTACCCATGGGAGGTTGTGAGTAACTGTCTTTGAATCTCACATCCTTTGGGAATTCAGGCTTGGCTTAATATTATGAATGGAACATTGTCCAAAACCTATGTTTTGTCTTCATTTGAGGTCTATTTGATTTGTCAGGGCTCAGTTTGCTTTTGAGATAGATTTTTACTGGTAGAGTCATTAACGTCATTGAGGACAGTTCTCCATGCAGACCATTCCACAGAGAAACAGAGAAACATGTTGAAAACTGAATGTCTGGGAGCATGGGACCTAGTGTATCCGGAGCAGTGGAAAACCAAGGATAAGAATTTAAAAATTTAAGATCTTCTTATATATTAAATGAAAGAAAAGTTTTTTGAAATTATCATCATCCATCAGTGCTGTCAGAGGGAAGAAAGATAATCTCTTAACTACAGATGAGTCTGTTGTTCTCCAGATTCCATGAAAGGGTAATAAATAGTACTGATTCACTCTCTGAATTCTTGAAATTATAGCCAAAATAAGTATCATGAGAGTGAACAAAGCTCTTCTTATTCTTCTGGGTAACTTTGAGGGACATAATGGTGGTGAATGAACCACTCACCATGCCCATCTGTCATATATTCAAGAACAGCTGAAGCTCAGTAACAAGCAGGATTCAAATTCAAATTATATTGTTCAATGTTCTTACTCTACTGACATTCATACAGACTGACAGTGTAAATGAGATCTGCTATCAATCCATTAGTAAATTCTCTGCCTTGGTTTTTTTTTTTTTTCCTGAAACTGCAGTCATGCCCAACTCATAAATATAAATGTGTATGTGTGTTACCTAAAACTGTGTACAGCAGGAAGTCCCTTCCTCAGAATAGTCTCTGATTTGGGGTACATCTGCTAGCCCACTCCCAAAGAAGGTCCAAGCTCCTTCATACATAGGAGACAAGGCAACTATGCTTAGGGAGAGCACAGAAAACGTTCTTGGCCCTGAAACATAGTCATGGGTACTGGTAGAGCAGCCCTTTGCATAGTCTGTCTTGCTTAACTAGCAGTGTCCCGATCAATTCCCAATCAGCACTCAGGACTTATCATGGTCCAGAGACTATTCCCAATAAGCACTTTGGATGAAAGCACATGATTCTAGAGAATAATAGTGTTTTACAGGACAGACAAAGGTTGTTCCATGACAGTTGGTGCCAGAGAACAGTATCAATCAAGAGTGTTTAATTTACTAATGTCCTTTAAAGTCATTCCACTGTTTTCAGAGGATATCAACACAAGCTGTGAATGAAGCAAAACACTGCTAGCTCTGGAGTATGTATAATGGCACTTATGTAGTCTGAGTCAAAGGTTTTCTTGGTACTGTCGGTAGTGACTTAAACAACTTGTCTTAAGTGACTTGAGTTCAGATAAGTGAAATCATTATATTACCTTATCATATTTTCTGTGGATTTGTCTTTGGGTTTGGGGTTTTTTTTGTGTTGTTTTGTTTTATTTTTTATAAACTCCAGAGGAAAACAGTTTCTGACATATTCCACATATGAAGTTGGCCCTCATTTCACTAGGAGCACAGTTAGACCATAGTGCTCAACACTTATGAACGTCTCATTTTGGATATCTGAGTGGCATCTTGTTTGAAAAAATCTCTGCTGTTCTCTGATTAGTTTCCTCTGCTGTTTTTCCAAAGGAGGTAACTTTGAATCAAATGAGCCTTGTAAAGGAAGAGATAAAGAAGCTAACACATCTTCTGTCAACGTGAATGGACATGAACTGCAGTTGCCCCTATCTTTATTACTTTTTATATATAAATGATGCTGTACAGCATATTGTGTCTTCCCATTTTTACCACATATTCTGTTTCACAAAGTTTCATGGAAACTGAAGATATTTCAGCAGAGGAGAAAAAACCCCAAACTATAGTGCTATGTTTAATCAGCCTTGCACCTGTATTTTTCTATTCTGTTAAATAAGTGATAGTGTTTTTCTCTAGGGTAGTGAATAAATCGCATATTTATTTTAGTTGAATTTGTGTTAGCATAGAAAGAAAAGTAACCACATATTTGAGCAAGGTTATGACGGTGGTTACTGTGAAAGCAGGTTTCTTTATCTAAAGTAATCTAAATTGGAGCAAGACTGAAAGTCAAATAACAAAGGATCCTGACATAGCTGTGATATACTTAATTTCTTTTCTCATTAAAGAATGATACAGTGTCCTTAAGAGACAGTCATTTTCTGAGTATCTCAGGGGATCAGATTAATATGGAACTAGTAGTAAAGTGCTTAAATGGACTCAATCAAGACCAAGTGAAATCCATCCTAGGATTATTAGAAAGATAGAAGGAGAAATTACAAAACTCTATTAGTGTAAAGATCTGTCTTTTTATACACTATGGGGAAAAAAAAGAAGGAGAGATAAAATGAGCTTTTCTTTCTCCTTGTCAACTCTTCACCAGTTTCCTGAAAGTCCTTGGAATGAGGAATTTTTTTTTTTTTCATTTACTTTTTAAAATAACCTCTGGACAATATGCTGCTCTGTTTATTCTCCTGACTTAAAGATAAGCAAGTCATATAACCTCTTTGTACAGAAGGTTCTCTCCTTGTTAAACAGCACTAATGAAGTTTACCTATCACTCAGGAAGAGTCCCATGAAGACATAAGTAGGATGTAAGTGATATATAGGCCTCACACCAGCTGTCTGACCGCACATAAATTTCGCCTTGATGATTGTAAAGCAGTGTGAGTCTGGATGGAGGGCAGTATGCCAGGTACAGTTATGTTTAACACTTCAATTAGACAATAGCATTTTGGCTTCACAGAAGGTAGAAGTCTGCTATTGTAAGGCGGCCACATGTTCTTATACTTACTTTGCAGAGCAGATCCGTACATTTTTATAGCATCGTCATCGACAATTTTATTGATGGTTATATTAGAAGAAACATAAATACTCACAGTTTTATGGCCATAACTGCAGCAGGGAGCTACTAGTTTCCAGAAAATTTTCTTTCCATCCATATTCTTGCCACTTTGTAATGAACTTTAGGCCATTTTCCTTCCATCCCAAATTGCTTTTGTGTCTCTTTTTGTCCTTGGTTCTAGTATAAACCAGGGACAATGCCACTGTAGCGTAAAATCATAATCAAATCCATAAAAAGCCTTAAAAGCAATTCCTGAAAGCAAGACTGGGATGAGAAAGTTCTCATCAACCATCTACTTGTGAGCTGAGAGGTAGACCATAGCTTTGCTATAAAATGCCATCCTCCCCTGTTTCACAAATGTATAAACCCTCTCACTGAACAAATTCCATTTGTTCTCCTCTGTGCCCTTTAATTACCCAGTACTTTACCATTAACTTAATTATTTAAGTGCTTTTCACTCCCATGCTGTTGCATGTACAGATGCTATGTGTATAATACATTAAACCTGCATAATTGACTTACATTTAAGTGTCACCAGTTGTGTAATGTTCTGTGTTTGTTTTGTATTCATGACACCGTGAAGAAATGAAATGCTTTGTGTTAGTAAACAGAGCTCTGTTTATTGCTGCTCAGAGCTGGAGCAAATTGGGAAAAAGACACTACTGCTATTAAAAAACATGGACTTGAGGAAGCTGAAGCAGTGATAACCACTCCATCATCTGCATCAGCATCATCTTAAACTGTAAATGTCTTTCTGCTAAAACCACAGGAAAACATTAAGGACATATTTTGAGACTGACATTTTCCTGTATTTGAGAGTGTAGTCGCTTACTTAGCCAGGAAAGTACATCTCTGAGGAAGCTCAACAGAATTGAAACATTACTGGCTGCATATTTCTTAATTATCTGAGGTCCTGAGTGGCCTGCTGAAAATCATACCAATGAGAAATACTTAAAAGGCAAAAGCCCCAAACCAGCAGCATCTCAATCACTTTCCTGAGATTTGTCATTACTTTCCATTTACCTTAGCCAAGTGTTGGGATTAGGTGTAAAGTCTCCAGAGAAAGCCAGATCATTTATAAGGCCTTCTGGTAGCTGAGATCCAACCTATCAAACACTGATGGAAATAGCTTCACAATATTTCTCAATGAAATAAATGTAGAGGGTTTGTTACCTTAAGTTTGAAGTTGTCAGTCAAGTGTATCTGGCAAGGCCAAAATGAGTCAGGGGAAATTTCCTTTTGAGACAGGTCATCTCTGTGCATTTCTCATGGGTAAACTTGCCTTAAAGGCATGTTGATCAGTAAGGGTTGGATAACTCACGTATAGCACTGACCTTCCCCTTCCATAGCACAATCAATGACCAGATGCCTTCCACAATGAGATGCTTATGGTCACAGAGAAACACTGTCTAGCCAAGCCCAGTAGGAACTCAAGAAAACCACTAGTATTCTCAGAAATAAAAGGAACATGGATCAAAATACTGTGTTTTTTACATTTTTTGTTTATACCTTATAACTACAAGTTGAATATTGACTGAGTTTAGATCTATATGACAAAACATACCTCTACAGTCTAAATATCTGTAACCAAGCTAGTTGCCCGGGATCCCACCAAACTAATTAGAGAGCTAGTTCAATATAGTTAGCAAAGCTTAGGGTATGTGTCATTTAAGGTAGGTCATACGTTCGGTCAGACAATATGTATATAAAATCTAGTCTATAGTTCTCCATGAAGTATACTGCTGTTGTGGATTAAGCCGAGCTGGCAGCAAAACACCATGAGGCCACTCACACACTTCTTCCCCCCCAGTAGGATGAGGAGGAGAAAATAAAAAAGAAAAACTTGTGGGTTGAGACAAGGACAGGGAGGGATCACTCACCAATTATGGTCACAGGCAAAAAACAGACTCAACTTGGGCAAAAATCAAAATCAATTTAATTTACTACCAATCAAATCAAAACAAAGATAATGGGAAGTAAAACCCAAATCTTAAAACACCTTCCCCCCACCCCTCCCTCCTTCCCAGCTCAACTCCTGATTTCTCTCCCTCCTCCCCCCAGTGGCAAAGGGGGACGGGGACTGGGGGTTGGGGTCAGTTCATCACACCTTGTCTCTGCCGCTCCTTCCTCCTCAGGGGGAGGACTCCGCACTCTTCCCCTGCTCCAGCGTGGGGTCCCTCCCACGAGAGACAGTCCTCCATGAACTTCTCCAACGTGAGTCCTTCCCACGGGCTGCAGTTCTTCATGAACTGCTCCAGCGTGGGTCCTTTCCCCAGGCCTCAGTCCTTCAGTCCCAGCCTGCTCCAGCGCGGGCTTTCCCAGGGAGCGGCGGCCATCTCGTGGGGCCTCCATCCCCCTGCTCCGGCGTGGGCTCCTCTCTCCCCGGGCTGCAGGGGGGCATCTGCTCCCCCGCTCCCCTCCATGGGCTGGGGGGGGGACAGCCTGCCGTCTGGTCTCCCCACGGGCTGCGGGGGCATCCCCTCCTCCCCGCCTTCCTCACTGACCTGCAGAGATGTTCCTCTCACATTCCAATCCCCTCACTCACTGCAGGTTCCCCTTCTGAAATCTGTTCTCCCAGAGGCGCTACCACCGTCACTGATGGGCTCGGCCTTGGCCAGAGTCAGGTCTGACATGGAGCCAGGGAAGCTTCCAGCAGCTTCTCACAGGAGACACCCCTGTCGCCCCTCCCCCACTACCAAAACCCCACCGCACAGACCCAAAACAACTGCCAATCTGTGTCAACAGCCAAACTGCTGACATCTATGTAGACATCATGTGCTCAATTCTGTTGCTTAAACAAAGACATTTAGTTTTACATGAGATGCTGTAGTTATCCCACTTGTCTTCTAAAATACCCTAGCTTTCCTATAAGTCTTGTGTCTTATATATGAGCTCCGTCCAGATAGCTGATACTTTAAAGTGTCAAAATTGGTACAAGAAACATATGCTTAGGAAATGGAATCAAACTTTTAATCTCTAATTTAATTTCACTCATAAAAATTTGAGTTTGACTTTGAATAAACCTTAGTGAATAGTTTTGTCAGAAGAAATAAAAGAAAAATAGTAAAAAAAACATACCCTGTTTCATTTAACACTAGTTAAAAACCCCTTTAATTTAGAAAAATAACCAGTCTTGCAAGATTTTAAAATTGGAAATTAAAGTTGAAAATCAAATTAAAGCTTTAAAGTTTTACATTGATGTGAGTGAGCTTTTGTGTATTTTTGTTCTGTGTTTCTCCAGGAATAAACACAAGGGAAAGAGCGTGAGTGTTTGTTTTTCATATTTGGGTATGGTTGGTGAGCAATTACACTCTTGGCTGTTGTTGTTACGAGTCTGAATTGCTTATCTCACTTAACTTCAGCCATCTGGGGCTGCATGTATATTGGTAAATAAAACAGGACCAGGGTGTGGGCTCAGGCTCTGGTCTGTGCTTATCCTGTAATGATCATCATGTGCCAACTAACACTTTCTTGAACAATGCCCAGTTGGTTCGGAGACTAACATGCACCAGAGACAAGTCCCAACAGGCTGTTCAGACAATAATGCACCAGGTTTGGTTCTTTACACTCTACAAAGCCATCTAACACTGTTCCATGAGGATGTATGCTCTCAAACATTACCATCTGCCATGCTCAAGGGCCTGTAACACACACTTTCAGATTTGTGGTGTGAAAACACCACTGAGAGAGGTTGCTATACAGTCATCACATTATTTATGATATTTGAACTGGAAAAAAAAAGAATAACATGCACACAAAAATTATGTTTCTTTATGACTCCAAAGAAGCAATCAGGGTGTCCAGAGGAGACGCAGTGCCAAATACTATGCAGTATAGGCATGACTTGTCAGTGCAAATTTGCCTCAGAGCCAGAGAACAATCCCTGTTTAGCAGCATATATAGGACAAGAAAGTTACTTCCCCAGTCACTTCAGTAATCCTCTAATGAATGAGAAAAGAGGAACTTCTAAGTGGTCATATATATCCCACTCATATCAGAAGTATATCTCAATATGGGATTTATCATCCTCTAGAGCTGCCTCTTCAACAGGCTGTAGTTCTCTCCAAACAGATGCTGAACTTTTAGATGGATAAAGTTAGCAGAGATAAGTTGTCTAAGCATGAGCAATCTCATAAAGTTATTGGATGGTTTCTAGTTTTCATTCTTATAATGAAAAATTTTTTCTCCCCCCTATCTGTAAGTTCCTATTTTTCTCTGCATGAGTTCCCTTTCTTTTGGCATCGTTAGATCACATTACCCTCTAAGAAGAAAGTCAGCAGAAGTCATGTTTGTCACATAAACCCCAAGCATACACCATTCCCATGTTAAGTGGAATGAGATGTTAACATACCTGTCCTTTGTGTGCTGAACCTCAAGGCAGATTTTTCTATCAATCATCTGCATTTAAGAAAGTTCAACATTTTAAAGAATTAGCAATGCAAAATTAAGCATGCAAATCAGTGGTTTGCACAGGATTTGCAGTAAATTAAATGAGGCTTGTTTCTCCAGATGAAATTCACCCACTGATTAACACAAAACCTCTTCAAAGAGTTGAAGGGCAATGTAACTGCTTCGTAAGCCTGGCTTACACATGGCTTATTTTCATTCCAGACTGTGCCACCTCTGCTCCATGAGGGCAAGATTTCTTCCTTCTTGTGTGGTTTCACTGACTGCCATATAATTACTCCATGTGATGGTTTAGCCTTTTCTTTTTCATCAGTTAGTCTCATGTGTCCTAGATTCCAAGACTTCACGTGAGAACTACAGCATTTGGGTGAAACTGAGCTAGGAGTCACATGAAAATATGGGAACAAGAGCCTGCATGGTGTAAATGAAACATCTTGTAAAATGAAACATCTTTTTTCTTCACTTTGAGCCTATGTGTGAGGATTGAAAGCATATCCATATTATTGAAATCAGGGGAAGTAATCTTGTATCTAAGGTTTGACTTATGACAACAACTGAAAACATTACATTGTTCTTGCTGTGTGTATCAACTTCTGATTCAGTGTCTCAGGCAGGTAAACCTGCTACTACCCATACACATATATACATACATCAAATGCAGATGAGATAGAAGGAATACTGAGTGCATATATCTGACGGTAGCCACTGTTTTTTATCAGCTGTGGAATAAAAAAAGAGGCATAAGTGAATCATAAATGTTGAAAGATAAAGTATTTGAAAGTCAAAAAAAATTCAAATTAAGGACCATGTTCTGCATCCAATTGAAACTAGAATAAATTGTGGGATGTGAAAGGAGCTACCCTGATATAGTCCAGAGGCTGACCTGTGAGGTTGCTTAACACGTTAAGAGTTTATCTGTATTATACATCCTGCATACCTTTTTGGTGTAAACAGTGCTAACAAAAATAGCAAATGTCAGTTTATTATGCTCAAGGAGAGGAAAGAAAACTACTTTGTGAAAAAAGCCAAGTCAATATGGAGTTTTTCATGTTTGTTTTTGGCATTTCCCAGTGTTTTTCCTAATTGCCTTTTGTGGCTGTTTTTGAGGACAGAACCTGGGAGTAAGAGGACCCCTTGCTGTACAGTCTTACTGAGAGGGGTGAGGAATGAGGAAGATTTCAGCCCACCCTTCTTATAAAAGCAAAGGCTGACTAAACCTCTGCCATCTCTACAGGACTAAGAACAGATCACTTCACACGGAATTACATTCTGGAGGATGGAAAAAAGTGATTTTGTGTCCCATTTACTTTCTCTGATCTAAGAGTATCCCAGCAGGACCTTCTGCACAATCCAGTGATGCAAAGAGATACTCAGACTGTTCCTATAGCATAGTCACATTACCAGGGACTTATATCCTGGTGTCTCACCCATAGTTATTTTCTATGCAGCTAGTTGTCACTTTGGTATCTTTTTTTACTACGTAATGCATTGTACTATGTAGATATGTTCTGCATGGTTACCCTTTTCACACTTTGATAGCTACGCAGGGCCTCTACCGAGGACGTCTCCAGTGGGCTGGGGCACATTGCAGAGCTATTTACTGACTTGAGATAGTAGGACCTTACATTACAACTTGGGGCTCATTATGTTAGCTATAGGGTCACTCACTCATAACACTGCTCTCAGACCTGACTCATAAATCTATTTGGCAAGGGTCACTTCTTGTTTTATTTGGTATGGTGTATTGGGTTTACATGGTTAGGTTTTGGTGGTGAGGGGGCTGCAGGGGGGGCTTCTGTGAGAAGCAACCAGGAGCTGCCCCCATGTCAGAGAGAGCCAGGTCCAGCTGCCTCCAGGACAGACCCACTGCTGCCCAAAGCTGAGCCCATCAGTGATGCTGGTGGTGCCTCTGTAGTAACATATTTAATAAAGAGTAAAATGCACTATGTCACAGCAGAGTGAGAAAGTGGCTTGGTAGGCACCTGGTGGCCAGCCAGGGTTAACCTACCAGACATGGTCACCTTCAGGTGTCCTGGTTTCGGCTGGGATAGAGTTAATTGTCTTCCTAGTAGCATGTACGGTGCTATGTTTTGAGTTCAGTATGAGAAGAATGTTGATAACACTCTGATGTTTTCAGTTGTTGCTAAGTAGTGTTTAGACTCAGTCAAGGATTTTTCAGCTTCTCATGCCCAGCCAGCAAGAAGGCTGGAGGGGCACAAGAAGTTGGGAGGGGACACAGCCGGGACAGCTGACCCAAACTGGCCAAAGGGGTATTCCATACCATGTGACATCACATCTAGTGTATAAACTGGGGGGAGTGGGGCTGGGAGGAATCGTCGCTCAGGGACTAACTGGGCATCAGTCGGTGGGTGGTGAGCAATTGCATTGTCAATCACTTGTATATTCCAATCCTTTTATTATTATTATTGTCATTTTATAATTATAATTGTTATTATTATCATTATTAGTTTCTTCCTTTCTGTTCTATTAAAGTGTTCTTATCTCAACCCATGAGTTTTACTTTTTTTTCCAATTCTCTCCCCCAACCCACTGGGTGGGAGGAAAGTGAGTGAGCGGCTGCGTGGGGCTTGGTTGCCGGCTGGGGTTAAACCACGACATCAGGTCAAGTGTTCCCATACCTGTGGAGGGAGCGTGACCATAGCCCTGACTTCATAAGCTTCTTCGACGAGATCTATCCAGTTCCTAATGTTAATTGCTTTTTCACAGTGAAGCTTGTGATATTCTTTGTCTAAAAATATTTAGAAGCAGTGATCAACAAGATGGCTTTACTGTCTTACTCATCCTGTAAAACATTTTACACTATTTAGTTCTTCAAACCAACTCTAGTCATGGGTGCTGGACTATTCTCCATCTCTGAAATCATTACCAGCAGTGTTAGCTAAATTTTAAATTTTTAATCTATACTGTCTGGGTCAAGATTTCAATTCTGAGAGATGGGGCGTTTAAGGAATGGAAGGGTTCAAGTTCTGACATCTTATTTTTTTGTGGAACAGAAAAAAAAAACCCAATAAATCATGTTCCATTATTTAGATAGGTTAAACAAATGCAAAGTCCATCCCACAGCTCATCGCCACAAATATTTTCAGTGTAAATTCTTTCATTAGATCATTCACACATGTAATAGAGAAGAATAGTAATATTTAAACATACCATACATATCCACGAGCAGATGTATGTGTATTTACAGAGAGAGAGGTAGGGGTGTAAATCAGTGGCTTCTCTGTAAAGGTTTTGATTCTCTTTCATGGTATGCTGAAATGTTTGACCTATATCTGGGGAAAATCACTGGCCAGTGAACGAGATCTTAACATTGCTGCTTAATGATGCTGCTAAGTGCAAGAGTTAAAACTCATATTTGAATGCATCACCTTAAGCAACTACTCAGAGTCTGGAGAAAAGACTCTTAAACTGTTTTAAATGAAAATATTTTAATATAATTCAATAGAAATATTCTGATGTATGTATCAGATTAGTTATAAAAAGTTATATGTGAAATTTGGAATTGTTTTCCCTTCAATTATAAGTAACTTGCTTTCCTGCCAACAAGTTCCCAAGTTTGAGCTAAGCTATGCTGCCATGTCCTGTGTTCATGCAGCGGTTGCCCTGGGGAAAAAATGACAATTTAATACAAAACCACAGTCAGGGATATGTGGGTGGCAATGAAAATGGCAGCACCATGTCTCAAAACAGGAGTCAGACTTTGAATACCAGATTGCTGATCGTGCTCTAAAAATATCCCTAAAATATTCAGCTGAATACATGAATGTATTCATGATTACTTTATAATAAACTTGTTGCATGTGTTTTTATATCCCTAGGTCATTTTAATGCTTTTGCAGCTCTTTGTGACTGCATGCAGTGACAAGGTGGAATGTGCTTGCTTTCTAGTTTCTGAGATGTTGAGAGATCTGTTTAAACTCATCAGAGTATCAGATTCTCTTCTGAACTTCATGTCTAAATTTATATATGATTGTAAAGATTTCTCCCATGAAAATTGGGACTGAGAAACAGGTTGGAATTCAATTTTCCCCAAGAAAGTTTTTTTTCCTAGAAATTACATTTTGAAATAACAAAACAGTGAAATACTGAAATAGTGATTTATTGGACTTGCTAATTTTTCTGATTTTCTTATTTTATTTTAAAATAGTTTAACAATACATTTTGTTGTGACTGCTGTATCCTGGAGTCCAATATGCTGTATGTTTTATCTTTTTTTTTTTTTTTTTTATTAAAGAGGTCTGTAGAAGAAGAATACAGTAAAGCTACAGTGTGAGAGAGTGAGACATTTTTCCTGTGCTGGTAACAGGATGAAGACTGTGAAAATAAATTAAAACAAATTTAAAAGAACAGTCAACAGAAAAAAATCACGTGACAAATCATACATAGCTACCCCTGCCAGACACCCTTTTTGGGGGAGCGAGGGGTGTGTGTGTGAGGTGTGAATGATGATTCAGAAGCCTAGAAGAAGTCAACTATATCATAAGAGAAAAGCAAAACTATGCGGAGGTGGATAAGCAGACATGGTATCTTAAAGACCCATGAAGCAAGCCTTCTGTCCCACATGGCAGCCAGATTGTCTGTCTAGATTGAGATATCACAGTTGAAGAAAAATATTAGCGGACTGGACAAATGAAGAATAAGAACAAGAGTGATCAGAAATTCATAATCCATTGTAAGAAAATAATTAAGTAAGTTAAAGTAAATGAGAGAATTCTTCAGTGAATAAAAACATCACTGAGAAATAGGGGGGGAATAAATCAGTTCCTGTATCTACCATAGACAGGAGAAGAAACAATGGCTAAAACTACAGGAAGAGGAATTAATGTTGGACATTAAGCAAGATATTCTATCAGTTGGAACACAGGAGAGTGTTGCCTATAATGGTTGCAGGCTTCTTCTGTGGTTGGAAGTTTTTAATTAAAAGTTGAACAAATTTGTATACAGAATACTGCAGGGACAGTAGGTCTCTCCTTAGGCAGATGGATAAAAACCTACTTATTTTCTATGATTTCCTAATGACTTTAAGTACCACTTCAGAGTCAGCTGTTTGCTGTGCATGATCTAGAGGTGATAAAATGCTTAATTTTAGTCCAGTACAATAATATGCTGAATCTAACTAAATAGATTCCACTAAGTTCAGCAATTTTCAGCAGCTCAAGAGACTGGAATAAACATCTTTGAATCTACCTGTTCAATGACCTGTTAATCACTTGTAAAAAATCTAGGCTTCTTCAAGAGGTTGCACTACATGTTTGTTCAAGAGACAGAAATTCAAATTATCCTTGTCATAGTAGCGAACAGAAAGAAAAAAAGCCAGGAAAATACACAAAACTATTTTCCTAGAAAATTTGTACACTTACATTTTATTTTATAGCTCTTTATGGCTTCACTGGAACATGCTTTGCTTCCCCAATAAATTGTACTGAAGGAATAGTAAAATAGAGATACAAATAAGTACTGAATTGCTAGAACCTATATTCAAGGGAAGAAGAGTAACTAAGCCATCTCCATAAATAAAGAAGTGGTTAAAATAGTTATTAAATGCTTTTGGAGAAGATTAAAAAATAACATTACCTAACAATATTAAAATATAAATGTTCAATTTAATATAGAGATCAAAAATACTCAGTAATGGTTTTGCATTTTGTCATTTAAAAATGAAAATATATGTAAGAAAAATAGTTTCTATGACTTCTAGATATCTTTTAAACATACAAAATTAAAACATTTTAGACAACCGTAACAGAACAGAGACCTAAAAGAAACCTCCCAGATCACCAAAACCAGTCTCAATGCTATCACAGACAACCATAACATCTAATCCTTTCACTGAATTGATAAATGTCCATTTTAAGATTCAAGAGAGTTTTTTATTCTCACCTGTCCTGCTGCAAAGCTCTTTAGGACCTCACAGCTGTGATAGTTAGAAAATTTCTAATTTCCATTCCAAATTTATTCATGGCCAATAATAAAGAATCATCTCACATTTTATCGGTGAGATAGTAAATGTCATTTCTCTGTAACAGGATGAAAGTCAGCAGAACAGATTGTGAATCCCTTAAGAAAAGAGTGCAAAAAAAAGCTCAAACCAGATACAAATGAAATTTACCATCAAGGTATATAAAAAAAATCTTGTTCATTTTAACAATATTGCTCATATTTTTTCTCAAAGCCTAATTATGAACAGCTTAGCTTTTAAAAAATGAAATGTTTAACCTGTGTAGAAAGGATGTTGTTTTTAACTCTTTCTAACAAGCTGGCATATATTCTTTACAGGAAGAAATTAAAATATCTGTAACCTGCTCCCAATGAGTAACTTACCTGGTTATTTACTGCAAATATCGGGATCAGGTCTTGTCTGCTCTAATAAATTACACATCATATTGCTCATGAGATGACTACAGCTATGGAACTAAAAGTGCATGTAAGAAGAAAATTAAATTCAGAATGAAAATATATCTACAGCAAGAGGTAGTCAGTTTTAAACCTCTGGTTCCAAAAGGCTTGCACTGGTTTATACCAGTTAAAACTTTGGCTCATCGTTTTTCTGTATACATTTTTATCTTTCTGCATAATGTATTAATCATCCTAATCTTCAGGCAGCATATGGAAAATGAGGAGTGACAGTTCTATATATCCCTGGATGCATCTTGTTGTTCACCTAATAATGAACTGTCTTTTCAGAAGGAATTCATATTACTGAGTATTTTCCATAAGGAAATTTGCAGGACCATTCATGTTGTTTCATTATTTGGACACTTTTATGAACCTCATGTGATATTATTCATCATAGCTTTAGAATTTCATCTCAGAGCTGTTTGCTTATGTGGTCAAAGCACAGGGCCAAGACTTAGGAGACACAGATTTATTCCTTATCATGTATCAGCTTTTATAGCTTTAAATGGTGTGAAGGACATTTTTCATTCTTTACCTATAAATTTCTCTCATTATTACTTTGAAAAGGATAAATTTTGCCATATTTAATAAATGTCTTTTTACACTGTGTTTCCCTGGGAAAAAGACAACAGCATTTACAGTAACGGAAAAGAAAAACACTTAGGTCCTAAATTAAGAGAGATTTGAGCCTTTAGTTTTAGATTCTTCATTGATGCTGCGTAAGGCAACGGTGTTGTAACAGGTGCTTTCCATATTAATTTCTACTTCTGTTGAGAGCAGCAGCTACTGGATGAAACCTTATTCAGGTGACTGAATTTGTAAAACATTCAGGTAATGAACTACATTTTCTCTTCATGGTGATTTTAAAACTTTGTGACCTTGAATATTCCCAGCATACTTGGTCTCTGTGCCAAATTCTTATACCTTTTCTTGTGTTGTTCAGCTTCTGATCCCTTGCATCACTTTACTGATGTCAAGGAGGTTCCTAGCAGCAATTATTATTTCCTAATTCAAATAATATGAAAATACTACGTGGTTTTTTTGTTGTTGTTGTTTTTTCTTTTTTCTTCCCTTCAGTTTATAATATATGATCCCTTTTGTAATAGGAGGGGTTTTTTTAAGATTAATTTTTTATGCAAGTAATTGAGAATAGCCAACCTTTCCTGGTTTCAGGGTTTGGTTTGTTTGTTTGCTTGGGGTTTTTTTTCAAATGTATTTTTTTAAGAATTCAGTAAAATACTTAAGATCTAGATAATGTCCCTCAAAATTAGTAACAAATTCTGCACAAATTCTGTGGCAGCAGCAGGAAGAGGTTCCATTTCGGTAACCTGAAAGAAGCACTTTGCTCTGACTCCCAAATTCACCTCAAAACTGTTCACCAAAGAGATGCTGATGCAGGCACGCTGCCTTTTAAGAGCAGGCTCTGATTTAAAGCTGTGTCATTAGTGCTGAATGCCTGTCTGAGTGAACAGCAGCAGCAGCTTGAATGAGAGACTGAGGGTAGCCAAATTGGATATTGTACAATATATATTATTCAAATAGATGGAGGTGTGAGGCTAACATCTGCCTTACTCTTCTTATGTGTGCCAAAACATTCAGGCACTCAGCTTTCTGCTATTCCAGGAATCACTCAAGCACTTATTAGAAGCAGTTTCAATAAGCTGGAACTTTCTTTCTCAGGTACTCATCCAGCAGTCTGCTGCTGGCCTCGCACTGGAGGAAAAAGAATCCCAGCTTTAATAGGAAGAGTCTGGTTTTCCCAATTTTTTTTGAGTCACAGAAGAATATGGTGCAGGGTAAACAGAGGCAGTATAGTCTCTACTGAGATTTGTTATCATGGAATGTTTTATAAACTTGGATTTTTAGATGCTATTTCCTTGGTGTTATTTTTTCCCCTCCTATTTTCACTTTTTTTAACTGAGCATGAGAAGGGGAAAGAATCTTCTCCTACTTTTCCACTGCAGGAGAACTAAAGAGCTGTATTCAGTCAGGACTGCGTGACAAAATAAAACCTGATCCCCTCTCCTATTACATGCTCTCAGAGGCTCCAACCCTTCTCTACTAGGGATGTAAGAGGCTCTTTCTCCCTGTTGAGAGCTGGCAGTAGATCAGGCCTTCTGGCAAGCACTCCTCTGTGTGCCTCATGGAGATGAGAGGATGTTTGGTCTTCTCCAATAAGTCTTTCTTCCTTCTCTGCTAGGTACCAGAACATCACTGATAATCCATTATCCAAACACCGGATTTTCCAGGGCTGTGTCTTGGGACAAGGTTCATTACATTGCTAGTTTTTTACACATAAAGCTGCCTCACAAAAAAAAAAAAAAAAAATCTATGAGGAAGGCTCAGTAGATGGAAGTGGAGCAAACAGGCTAAATGCTGTAGTCATGCTGATGTAGCGACACAGGGACAAAAGATGGTGTCAAGGCCAGTGTCTGAGTGCTGACTTTTGGTACGGTGTGTCAGCCACCAGTATATGCTCTTTTTCTTCTTTTTGGAAGGAAACTTACTTCATCTGGTCAGGACTGTATCCAAAATGACCTGTTTCTACCTTTTTTTCTGGAGTCCAATTCCCCATTTATTGTATATCATGATGCAAAAAAGGAGGAACAGAAAGAGAAAGGAGGTCTGTGTACATCACTGGTGTGCACCGGTCCCCTGTATGGGACAGGTATTTGGGTTTCCTTCCCAGTGGAAACCAAGGCACAGAGGATTTGTGTGGATGTTGTGTTTAGAAGGAAAAAAGGTGGCTAGAGCATACACTCAAATCTGGGATTAGTGTGGTCACCTGGCCATGGGGACTGGATATATTCACAGGATGGCAATTAATAATTACCACATGTAAATTTATCACTGCTATAAAATGACTGTGCAAAACACTTGTGCCATGCTGGTGGTGTGGGAAACTCTGCAGCCTCCTCCCACAGCATTCAAAAAACATAAAAAAGCTTTCCTTGCATCTGTTCTGCTGTTTCAAACAGTTTTTATTCAGGTGATAGAAATGAGGAATTGCCGGGAAATGCAGTTTCAAAAGGGCGAGTTAGTGTAACCAGCTCACCAGTGAGCACCAGGAGCCTGGGTCACTGACACTGAAGAGAATTGCAGCAGCTGGCCAAAGTCCAGCTACTCACTGGCCCCTGATTTCATACAGGTCTACACATTAAGTCAAGAATGAACTGCTGTGACCCTCCATTTTCATCTTTGTGTAACACAGATGATATGAAATAGTAATTTCTCCACTGAGTCTATAACATCTATTTAAAATAAAATACATATTTGAAATGGGGAAAAAATAGCCAATCTTGATTTAAAGACTTCAAGTGAGGGAAACCCTCCTTGCCCTAATAGAACCTTTTCCTTTGTAAAAAGAAAGTGTCTTGCTTCTAGCTCATGTAATTTCAGCTTCCAGTTCATCCACCCACCCATTTATTTCACTTTGTAAATGTTCACTTCGTTGTAGTCTGTTCAGTGGTGAAGCCCAGAGATCAGGCTTTGGAAGTATTTGCCTATAACTCAAGTTTCCTAATCATCAATGAAATTTCACAGTTATTTTAAAGCCTTTTGTGATTGGCCATTTTTTTCATATGAAGACATTAAATCAATTCCAGAATGGTCTCACTACTATTTCTCTGCACCTACTTGATGTTTTTCAGTTAATGTATTCCAGGTTCAAGTCAGTCCCTTTTGCTACAACAATTTGAAATCTTTATTCAGCTAGCTACTTCCATAATTTATAAGTTATTTCTAATGCTTCATTCCAAGATCTTGTTCATCAGCTTGCAAATTTGCAAGTATTCTGCAACATGCTGTGTGGCTTCACTCTTATTCCAAGCGATCCATCTTGGTCTTACACATTTGTCAAACATTGCATCATTGACAATTTTTACCAGAAATAATAGAATGTCAGCATTGGGTTCCAACAGAACTTCACCATTAATAATTGCTCCCTGAAATTACTGCACCTTTAAACAAGTCCACCTCCCCTATTACATTTCAGTGCAGGTCATAAGTGCAACACTTGTTTGACGTGGCATTAACAGGTTCTTCAAAATATCATGGTGAAGGAGCAGGCAATACTAGGGACAACTGGAGAGAAGATGCCAGCTGGGTTTGATTGAGTGCAACAGTTTTGCTGCTGTGAACCCTAGCAGCAATTACCTGGCAGCACATGGAAGACAGCTCTAAGTATACTCTGGAAAGCATTTATTGTACTGACTTTCAACTGTATTGAGTTGAATCAAAAAGTAGGCATTCCAAAATGCATTCATTTACAATAATGTGTGCAGAGTCCTTCTGAGTTTCTTTCACTCTTAATTCCGTTCTTATTCTCCATGAGGCATAATGTGGGCAGGAGAATTGAAGGAAATATAATTCTTCCACAGGAAATTTGAGACGTATGTGTTTCTTTACAATGAGTGTTGCATTTGCACTTAGTTTGCCTTCTCAGAAGTCCACTTGTGTGAAGCAGAAAAATGAATGATCAGATTCTCCATCCTGGTGTCTGTTTTATTTGCAGAACCCCTTCTCCATACACTGGGTTTACTACAGATGATGAGGTCAAATTTTGTGAGAATTTCTTGTTCGTACAATGATAGCAAATCACTGAAAAGTGAAATCCCCTCTCCTTTTCTCCAGCTGTCTGCCATTCATCAGCTAAGCCATCTCAGTATTTTCTGACATTTTCTGCTTTCTGCTTTAATGTGATTAAACTTGTGATACATTGTCAGAGGGTTTAGCCAATGGCAGGATTACAAAATGCCAGACACATCACTGCTAGTTCCACTCAAGCTCCCCTTAAATATGTTCCTTTTTGATACAAATTACTCATGATCTGTGGGTGGCAAACCGGATCCCATTGATTCCAATAACTGCTGTGAAAGCTGAGAGGTTAATAGTTCATTTAGGATTTGACACAAAAATCTAGCCAGCAACCAAGCAAACTTTTTGTTCAATTTGTAGTGGTGAAAAAAAGGAACACATGTTCCCAAGCTTAATATTTGGGACACACCCACAAAGTCAACAAGTTAATTTCATGGAATATACACATGAAGTCAATAAATATTTCCTGGGAAAATTATTCCTGCCTTCTTCAACTACAGTTTAAAACTAGTATATATGTATATACACGTGTGTGTATATATAAAAAAAATATACACATACATACAAACACTGTCCATTCAGATGGATTGGCTGGTCACTTAGGACTGGAAGGTAAAATTACCTTCACCACTGAACAAAGGAAGGGACCCTTGGTGAAGTTAACTCTTTCCCAGATGCCTTCATGCTCGTAGTATCAAGTAAAAGTTATTACTTGGCTACATCAGCGCTAATGCAGACCTAATGATTATTTGCTCCCTTTCTCCTGTCCTTTCTTAAGCTATGGTGGGAAGCTGAGTGAAGCGTTACCTGGCCATCTCCTTTAGGCCTACCAGGACACATGGTGCCTGCTATGTTAGCTTTTCCATGGCATGCTGCCAAAGCAAACCTCACCCACATCACCAATTACTTTCAGTTTTTTTTCTGAAGAACTACCTCACAGTGACAATGCGTATTTATTGATAACTCAATAGCATCTAGCCCTGAAATGGCTGGAAGTGGGCACATGTGCATTATTCCGATAGCTGTCCTGAGTGCCAACCCAACCACGTGTCCCCTTTTTTTTTTTCTTTTCACTTGCATCCCTCTGTTACCACTCTGTTGTGTGTGTGCTGTGTCATCTTGTCCTATCCCTTTTCTCTCTATGTCAGATCACTCCCCTGGTGAAATGTGTGGACCTAAACATCATGAAGTGGGACCTACCCAAGGAGGAAACAAAGCCGTAACCGGTTTAGGGGTGAAATGGTGAGATCCTGTATCTCTTGACCTTGTGCTGTTTAACATGCCCAGCAAAGAGGACGGTTGGGAGATGGTGAAGGAGGCAGGGCATGAAATGTATTTGACTGCAAGATTGGAAGGGTTATCATTCCCTGTTGGATGACAGGGCCATATGGGAACCTGAGATTTGTGTATCTGCATGAGACTGAGGCAACTGCGTGGGGCAGACGGCTGTGAGGACTGCAGACTGTGAGGCTGTGCCTGGAGATCAGAGCCTTGTGGAGACTGCAAAGGACCTCAGGTTTTTGGGCTAAGCATCCTTCCAGCAGTGAAACTAACTGATAAACCTGAATTCTGCACATGGTTGGCACAGGAGAGGAAACCTTCACACTGTCATGAAAGAAGGAATGATAATTCGTTCAAAACCAAATGTTTTACTGCTATAGCTTCATCAATCCCCATTGCCTGTAATAAAGAGGAAATGCAAGCTTCTCTGCTAATGTTTTATTTCTATGGTCCTGCTCTATTTGCCAGTGATTTCCACCAGTTCTTGTAACACATATTAGAATGAACTTTCTCTCTCTCGCCCTGGGGTCTCTGATGGGACACATAAGGCAGTGCGTCAAAGTGTTCTTAAATAATGGGTAGTGATTGGTATGAAATTACTTCATCCCACACAT
This sequence comes from Haliaeetus leucocephalus, assembly GCF_000737465.1. Lineage (NCBI taxonomy): Eukaryota > Metazoa > Chordata > Aves > Accipitriformes > Accipitridae > Haliaeetus > Haliaeetus leucocephalus. The sequence goes on along the minus strand of NW_010972991.1, from coordinate 967,006 downwards.
TGTTTGGCCATTACATGTGATTAATCAAGAGCATATGACTGCTAGAAGACATGAAGCTCCTGCCAAAATATTCTTTAATTTGGCTGGAATATGAACAAACACAAAACAACAACAAAGACCCACAGTGCTTATTTGCATAATGAAGAGCTGTGTTTGGCAGAGATCAAAAATGCATTTATTTAAAAAAAAAAAAAAAAAACAACAAAAAACCAAACTATTGTTTTTCTCATAGCTAATCACACTCTAGCCTTAGATAATTGAAAAGTAATATAAGGTTAAGTACTGTATGGCATTTATTTTATTTTTATTGCCTTATTTTCATATATATTCTATCAAGAATGTGGAGCATACTTAGTCAATGCAAATCATCCAGCTGGCTTGGAGAATAATTATTGGATAAGAATATAACTTTTTACTTTATTTGTACGTACATAGCCAACTGGCTTTTAGGGATTGAAATGATGAAAAAAAAACAAAACAAAACCAGAGGTTTCATAAGGTTATGCAGTTACTTATAGTGCTGTATTTTTCTTAACTGCCAACTGTGGAAAAGGGTAACATCTGAAACTGGGGCTGGGAGAATGGGATATGCTGAAAGAGAGTGACACAAGTGGGGATGCAAATACAGCAACTGGAGGGGTCCTATTCCTTAAGGAAAACTGGACCATCACTGTTTTTTACTGTTTGTGAGCCGCCCTCTCTGTCCCAACAGACAGCAAGCTGAATGAGGGCAGCTACGACATCTGCCAAGTCCTACATTTTGTTTACAATCATCTTGTGTACTCTTAATTTCTTGAGTCAAACTCATTTCTTGAGATAAAGATATGATTTTTATAGCTCCTAAGCCCAGCTCTCACTCCTCACATCCAGTTGCTATTGAAGTCAGATCTGTGACTCACAAAACATGCTGCAAGGAAAGTGTGAGCTGAAAAAGGGGCGAGTAATAATAAAAAGACAGGAGACTGTATGGGATCTGAAGACAAGACAACAGCAATCTGATTGTGAGATTCATGCCAGGGTGTTAATGATTAATGGGAGACAATATGAGCTAGCACATAGCTGTGAGAGTGTCCTGCTCTTCCCTTCCCCTAATGTTTCTAAGGTCATCTCCCACAGTGCATCCCGGCCCTCTCTCCCCACTCCAGCTTTGCATATTTGTTTTTTTGCCTACTCTGGCTTGTCTAATATATTCAAATTTCCAAAATGATGCTCTTTCTAATAGTGATGCCTGCCTCTGGCATATCTTGGGCTGTCAAATTTCCTTAAGTAAAGCCTGTCTAAGTCTGTTTGCAAAGGAAAAACATGCTACAAATAGCAGGGGAAAAAATGGCCCATATAAAAGAAAAATGTTAAATTACAGCTATAGAAGAAAACATTCTGTGACTTCTTTAATATTGGGATGTCACTGCCTGTTTTAAACCTCTCTTCCTGCATGCTCCCCACCTCCACTATAAAAATCATATGTCTGTATGGCAGTCTTATAGATATGGTATAGATAGTGAGATCACCTCAGCCATGATGAGATCCACAATATAAAGAACAGAGACTGCAGATCTCTACATATTATTCATATCAAAACTTCTGAAATAATAGCAGAAGTTGGCCAAGAAGGATTATTTCTATCAGCTTTTAAATTCTTCCCATCTAAAAAGAGAAGAAAACACACCTGTATTTCGTTGATACCATGACAATTTTAGAGATGATCTACTTGTTCAGAGGGAAGGAGGGGAAGAGGTGGTGAAAACGAGGAAAGAGTCTAGACAAAAATACTGGAAGATTTCATGCTAACCTGAAGATGCCTTGTTTGTGTAAAACTCATTACACGCTCTCTAATTACATGACCTCTCACTATTTTGCAAATCATTTCATACAACAAAGCATTTCTGAAAAGACTGCTGAAGGAAAATAATGGACTTTTTTCCAGACATGGAGTTTTGGTGTCTGTCTGTTTCCTTGGTCTTTTTTTTCTTATTGAGAAACAGGAGAATGAGATTGATGACCTTTTGGAAAAAAGACAAAAAAGAAGCTAGAGCATGGTTGAAGGGGAAAGTATTGTGGAGAACAGTATTTGCTTAATAATATTTTTAACAGAAATATAGCTTTAAAAATAAAAGGACTAAATCATAATTAATTCATGTGGTTTATCCTTTTCATTTCTCTGTGATCTAAGGATGATTTGCAGGTTGTCTTTATAGGCTGATACAATTATGCTCAGTGGAAATGATTGCCAGTCCTAATGGTATCATATGACTGTCAAATGAACTCCCTTTCCTAAGTCTTACTAGAGATGAAGACCATGGTGGCTTGACTTTGGCCAGCTGTCAGATCTCCCCCAGCCACTCACTCACCCCCTGTTCTGCAACAGCATGGGGGGAGAAAATAAGATGAAAATGTTCCTGGCTCAAGATAAGGACAAGGAGACCACTTACCAGTTACCTTCACAGGCAAAACAGACCCAGCCTGGGGAAAACTGATTTAATTTATTGCCAGTTAAAGTAGATCCAGATAGTGAGAAACAAAGACAACAATTAAAATAACACTTGCCCCTTTCCAAGAAAGAACTGTGTCTCCCTTCCTCCCCACTTTGCCCCATTCCCAGCTTCACCCCTTCACTCCCGACTTGTGTCCCCCCGAGGGGCAGCACAGGGGCTGGGGCCGGGGGTTGCGGTGGGTCCCCCCCAGCCCCTCTGGGCCGCTCCTCCCTCCTCCCACGTCTCCCTGCTCCAGCGCGGGCCCTTCCCCGGGCTGCAGTCCTTCAGGGACAACCTGCTCCCGCCCGGGCTCTCCACGGCCGCAGCTCCTGCAGGAAATATCCCCCTGCTGCGGCCCCTGTGGGGCCCTCCCCGGGCTGCAGGGGGGGTCTCTGCTCCAGCGGGGTCTCTCCAGGGCTGCAGGGGATCCCTGCTGCGGGCCTGCACCACCTCCCGCCCTCCTCCTCCTCCTCCTCCTGGGGGCTCCCTCCTCAGCTCCCTCCTCCTCGTCCTCTGCCTGTGCCGCCTTCGGCCCTTTCTGGAACCTGTTTTCCCCCATCTTGGCTGAGGGGCTCAGCTGTGTCCTGCGGTGGGGCCGTTGGAGCCGGCTGGGGCCGGCTGGAACCGGCTGTGTCCGGCACGGGGCAGCCCCGGCCTCTCCTCACAGAGGGCCCTCCTGCACCTCCCCTCTGCCAATGCCTGGTACAATGGTATTTCTGTAAGTGGCAAAACATTAACTTTCTTAGAGATTTAAATTAGTAGGAATTAGCCTATATTCACAAATTTTAATACATGTTAATTTATAATTGCATTTTACAACTTGCTAAATGTTAAGTTATAAGATGAAAGCCCATATGCACACCCACAAAGGGATGCAGAGGGACAACAGCAGGATGGGGACTCCAAATAATACCCTGCCCTGGCTTCTCCCACACCCATCCCAGGAGCCCTCAGCCCATCGAAGGCCCATCTGCACCAGCCCAGAGGAGCACAGGGGTACAATGGCAGTGGGAGCGCAATTAAGGGACTCAGAGGAAGGGACACCCTGTCTGGCCCCCCTCCCTGATGGTTCCTGTGATGGGCCTGGGACCTAACATTGACATTTAGCAAGTTATGAAATGCAAGTGTGTGTGTGTGATGGTCTGCACCAGCAACTGGAGTGGGGCTGTGGCCTCAGGGATTTGTACAACCAGGTGCCAGGAACTGGGAACCAGGGGCAGCTGCTGGGCAGACTGAGTATCTGAGCCTAGGTGCGGGAGGGATCCACCTTGCATGGATGTAGCTCTCTAAATTCTCACCAGTGGACCTCCATCCTGCTCAGCCAGAGAGGAGACCAGGATGAGGCCTTTGGTGCTGCGTGTGTTCATGTGGGTGCTCTGTGTGTCTGTGTGTGATCTGTGTGGCCAGCCATGTATACATATGTATATATGAGGTGTATAGGTCTGCTCTGTGTACATGTGCCTACTGGGAATACATGCTCAGCCTTGCTACTGGTTGGACCTGGGGACATGGAGCTGTGTCAGCCTTGCCTCTCTCAGGCTGTCAGTCTGGCATAATATATTTTCCTTTAACATTAAATATATCTACTGAACATTCTGGTACTGCTGCTTAAAGAAGTATAGGATAATGCACCAACCTTTTGGTTTTAGCTAGTAAAATCTGGAAAGAAAACAGAGTGCTTTGAAACTGGGAGGGGGGAAGTCTCTTTGTGCTAACAGATCTTTGACACAGTCATAGTTTCAGTGAGAAAGAATCAATTCACAAATCTTTGTTAATGCCCTTATTGCAAAGTGTTGCATCAGTTCAAAATTGTGTTTGGAAACTGCAGCTGCCCCTCTGTCTCTAGATGTCAGAATGTCAAAGTTTTACCAATTTTTTATCAAAAGGTGCTGGCAACTGTCATGATGGAGGTCTCTGACCTAAAAATACATCCACATTTTGTGAAATATATCAAACATTTCCCTTCAGACTAATTGGAAGCAGTAGTTAAAACCTTTATGTCATAGCATTTCCAGTGAGGAAGAGAAGCTGCTGCCCAAGGAACCTGTGGCTTATCCAGAACCTGCTTTAGACCGCAAACGAGTTCCCCCAGCTTCCAGCCTGAAGGATTTGCAAACAAGTCTTTAAAAGGAAAGAATAAAACAAAACTTACTATTGAGTTTACAGGTGTTAAAGACATGGAGGATTTTCAAGGAAGGAATTTCCATTTCATTGAGATTTTTAATAATTTTTTTTTACTTTTAGTTTTATTTTTTCCTTCCTATGGTGAAATGAACATAGCTTTGCGCATTTACATTTCTTCCTTCCTTTCTTTCCTCCTTCCTTCCTTCTTTCCTTCCTTTATTGGTTAAATAAATATGGGAACATCAAAACAAATTTCACTCAGTAGAATTCAAGGTGGAAGGCAACTCAGAAATACCAGCTAGCCACTCAAATGATAATGCAACAAAACCTTTTACATTAAAATGATAAACAATTTCTGTAAGCAGGGATGAAACAGGGAATGCAAGATTTAAAACCTTAACTCTCCTGGTATTCTTGTGATGTGTATCTCACGAACATCCTTATATGTCCAGTCTTCCTGTAGTTACTCAGAAATGGGTGCTGCCAGTCCTCTTTCACAGTAGTATGTAATTTACTGACTCTGAACATATTTTTCAATAAGTTCCAGCCACCAAACCTATTCTACACAGCAAGGATCTGCAAAGATTTCACAGGATCACAGAATGGTAGAGGCTGGAAGGGACCTCTGGAGGTCATCTTCTCCGACCGCCCTGCTCAAGCAAGGCCACCTAGAGCCAGTTGCCCAGAACCGTGTCCAGATGTCTTTTAAATATCTCAAACAAGAGTCTCCATAATCTTTTGAGCAACCTGTGCCAGTGCTCGGTCACCCTCACAGTAAAAAAACATTTCCTGATATCCATTGGGAACCTCCTGTGTTTCAGTTTCTGCCTATTGCCTGTGGTCCTGGCACTGGGCATCACTGAAAAAAAGCCTGGCTCTGTCCTCTTTGCACCCTCCCTTCAGGTATTTATACACACATGAATAAGATCCCCCTGAGCCTCCTCTTCTCTAGGCTGAACAGTCCCAGCTCCCTCAGCCTTTCCTCATATGTGAGGTGCTCCAGACTCTTAAATCTCTTCATGGCCCTTTGCTGGACTCTCTCCACTATGTCCATATCTCTCTTGTACTGAGAAGCCCAATGCTGGACCCAACAGTCCAGGTGTGGCCTCACCAGTTCTGAATAAAGGAGAAAGATCACCTCCCTCAACCTACTGACAATACTTTATCTAATGCAGCAGAGGATTCCATTCACTTTCTTTGCAGCAAAGGCACATTGCTGGCTCCTGTTCAACCTGGTGTCCACCAGGACCTTCAAGTCCTTTTCTGGCAAGCTGCTTTCCAGCTGGGTGGCCTCCAGCATATATTGGTGCATATGCATGTCTGTATGCAGTCCTGAGATTATTTTACATGTTTACCTAGTAAGACATGAAATTCAATGGTTCCATGAAATTAAATGGTTAAATTCACATCACTATTTTTTTTTCCCCCACTATCACTGGTGCCAGGATTACTCCCCTGTGACTGTCCTATATAGTTTTTTAATCAAAATCCCTGATAGCAAGCATGAGATATGTGATCTCACTGGATTCGACAGGACTCCACATGCCTCTACCAGCATGTAAATAGCAGGATTAGTGTAATAATGTTTAAAGACAAAATATGACACAGTGGGAGATAACATGAGAAAATGCAGAGGCTGAAAGAAGGCAGCAAACACAGTGATGATATAGCACTCCACAGCAGTGTTCCTCTTACTGCCAAGTCATCTGCTTGTTTAGAGCCCTGCATGTTGTTTGGTCAAAAAGGATCAGAAGATCACTGTTAGGAAAATGGTAGGCATTAGGGTATGCTTTGAAATTGTTCTTGATTTAGGGAAGCAATCTGGGATTAAGCACTTCTAGGGGGATCACATTCTGATACCCTTGCACACAATTTTGACTCCAAGAGTGAAAGCAGTCTCACTGATTTACTTGGGTAGAGGAAATAACTATTTAACATGAACAGAACTAAGTCAACCCCCTGGGTATTAGTGAATTAAAGAAATTGACTTCATGGCTGATTCTCTACAGATGCTCTAAATTCAGGAGAAGGATGCAAAGGTTGAATGAAGGCAGTGGGGAGTTTCAACTAAAGACTTTGGTGATTTAAAAAAAAAAAAATCCCTTCTCCATAGTATTAATTTTGCAACAATTCTTTTTAGCAGTTTTGATTGCCCTCAAGAGGTCTCATCTGAAGCAAAGGAAACTAATTCTAATCACAGGAAATTTATGTTGCCTAATTTTGACCTTGCTCAGATAGAAGAGGATTATGTGTTTGAGTTTGTGACCTATGTAGGCAAGGCTCTGAAAATGGAAACTGGGAGAGGATGAAGACAGACAACATTATTCTGGAACACAGGGAAAATAAGAAGAAAAAAAGTAGAACAGAGGCAAAATGATACAGAAAAATTATAGCAAAGAGAAGGTCCTGAAAAAGAAAGTAATATTTTGAGTACATGTTATCTAGCAGATGTATTTTCAACATATAGGAGTGAATAGTTTTCTTGACAACATATTATATGAAATACTGTTACAGAATACTTTCCACATCAGTGTTGAATCACTGCAAATAGCTGGATAGTTCTGTCCTTCCCTTTCTTTTTCTGTATTTTTGAATTGCAAAGCATCAAAGAGTTTGCAAAGCAATGCAGGTAGGTGTGACCTGCACAGGGGGTAGCCAATCTCCATATGCGTAAGGAGCTCAATTCTTCTCAAACACTTGATTGGAGACTGTAGTAATATCATGTCAGCTTTACGAGCTGAGCTATTCACCAAAATGGGAAAAAAAATGTGCAGTGTGGATACTTTGTGTCCCAGTAAAAGCACAACACAGATATGCTAGACAAAGCAGATGCAACTCCATGAGAAGGTGTGCTCTGTGATTTGCCTTGCTGTTTTGGTCTGTTGGGCATCCAGACCAGATTCTTGCGTTCTCTCAAACCATGCCTGGGCACAATTAGGAGGTAGCTTGGGGAGCAACTGCTCCCAATACACAGATGAAGCTGTACTGGGGAAAACAGGGTTTATGTTGTCTTTGACCTATGCTATGCAATTAGCTTTCAGGGCCAGAGACCAGATCTTGATCCTGATGCATATATTGAGAAACAATAGCCTGCGCTTTTGTCCAGACTCAGCCTTGGAGTCCTTATATGGCAATCTTTAGTTCTTTCCATGAATTTACCATTTCATGCATGTTGGCTTGGTCCTGGGCCATTGCAGAGACCAGAACACAGATTAGTAGATGTTCTTTTCTGTCAGGATCTGTCCTAGCAGAGATGCCTATCCTTGTCTCCTATATGACTCAGAAACATTGCCCTCAAAGTGAAAACCGTCCTCTTTCCTCTCTCCTGTGAACACCTTTTCCTAGCACAGACCCACTCTGAGGACATGGCCACTTATACTCAATGAATGCTCTCCCCTTGCCTTCTATGCCTTTTCAGGGACTTTCTCACATTTGAAACTACATTTTTATCCCTAATCAGATTTAAGAAAAAAAAAAAAAGACTGAAGAAAAAGAGCCTAAGTGAACCTAAGTTAACTCATTCTAAAAGCAGTGTTTCAAAAGAATTTACTACAAAATGGTGTTTCAATCCAGAGCATATCATGTATTTCATGGTGTAGATAATAGAAATTATCATGTGGCATATACTGTGTTATAAAATTTTATAGCACCACACAATGTGACAAAATATTTGTTAAAATATTCTGTTATCTTCCTGATTACTATGAAGCCTTTACATGGAGAAGTAGCTGTAAGTAGATATTGAAATGCCTTTAAGTTCATTTTCAAATCAGTCCCTCATGCTTGAGTAAAATACTTGGACATCTTTGATGCAAGAAAATAAGATAAGTGCTAAATGTACCTATTACAGAACTACCCCTTTTAAGTCTGCTCATCACATTAGATTTGAAGCACTGGTTCCATGAAAGGACTCAGCTTTCAAGAAAATCCTCATTGATTAAATGTCTGTTGTGGAATGTGTCCAAAACTGTCTAATTCCCAACAGCACCAACTATCCTGGATGAAATGACTTATGGTATTTATCAATATACAACATTTTAAAGGAACACTGAATGTACCAGTTTTTTCTTAGGAAGTTTAATGCATTTTTTAAAAGGAGTTCTGGGTTTTATATCAAATTTGCCCTTTTCTGCTTGAATTTAAAAAAAAATCTGAAAAACTGTGGTTTCATGGAATGCTTTATCCTTCAGTGATATCTTTATTAAACTCATTGATCTCTATCCTTCATGTTTCTTTGGTAGTCAGCTTGGATATCACAGCTGGGACACCCATGGAGCTGAGTTAAGTCACTTCAATGAACAAATATTCTGTGAGTATTTTTTCAAATATATCAGTGTAAATGTGGCTAGACTGCACAATCCAAATGTATCTGAAAAAGCATCACTTTGAGTATAAAATGCTGATTATGTGTTAACCTAGGCACTTATATGGCACACAGTGTGTGTACAGCTGCAAGTAACTTGAAGTTGATAACTCTGGAATATCTCCCCTATTGTAATGGAGATCAGAAAGATTGATGTAGTGCCTATCCTATGCTATTCAGTGGCACTGCCATGGTGGGGTGAAGATACCACTTCAATTTTTGAGTTACACAAAATACTCAGAAGGAGAACAAAAATGCTGCTTCATCCTAGTGGTCAGATTTGAATATTTCTGTTCTTGCTTCAGTGTATATTCAAGCATTTAATTCAACATGTAGTATTTACACCATGAAGGCACAGAGGACTTTAAGCCAAATGCCTCAGAACAAGGTTAGGTGAAGGGAAAATAACATTCACACCTCTTTATAATTTTGGTTTTGGAAAGAATTTTCTCACAAATGGCAATTAAAGTTTCAATCACTACCAAGAAAGTTTGTATTTAAATCAGGGAGCAGTGGCCACAGGTCTTTCTAATATTTTGAACCAAGAACCTGAGCTATCAAAACTTAGCTTAAATTAAGATTCTAAGGAGGGAAAAGCCTAAAAGCACTTAAAAAAAAAAAAAAAAACAAACCAAAAAAAAACCCCAAAACCAAAAAAAAAAACCCCAAACCCACAACTAACTCCATAATTGGCTCAGAAACGTATTAGCCATATTATATACCTCAGAGTGAATCTAATGGAAACCTAGAGTACAGAAAGCTGTTTACAGGTATACCACCCACTAGTCACAATGACAGACTGAAATGATGTGGAGAGTGACATTCACGGGTGTATGGCAATAAGTGACAACAAGTAATTCTGAAGTGAAAGGTCAAACTGTCAAGCACTCATGGCAAATAACCATTTTAAAGGATTCTGATGTCCATTACATACCAGCTTTCTGGGATGGAGCCCAGGGGACACGGGGATGTGTCATGATCTGGGTTTTTTGAAGTTTTTCTCTTTGTTTTTTGTTTTTGAGAGCAGAGGGGAAGAAAAGTATTTAATGGATTTGGTCTTAGAATAGGCACTATTCACTATGGTGCATTAATCAGATCAATCCATGTGTCCCTTGTATGTATTTATGACATGTTCCAGGGTTTTTTGCTCTAATTCACATATAAATGTAGCAGAAAATTTGCAACTTCCTCTTCCTAAGCAGTTACACTACAATTGATTTGAACACACCATTGCAACACATTGCTGGAAATAGTTACAAGGAAGGTGTTTTCTTTTCTTCCATAAAAGAAGAAAAAAAAATACCAGAAGAAATAGCTGCATGTTTAAAAAAATGTCAGAATGTCCATTTTCTTTCTTTCTTAGTCACAATTAGAGCTTCTTACCACGTTCCCTTTCAGTGTGAATGCCAGTATTACACATTACTTTAGAAAACCTTTTATCTTAAAAGAGTAATGTCTCTCAGAAACTTGAGGAGAAGAGCTGCAAAATAGACCTGTGCAGAGTCAATATTCTCAAGCGGAAAATGGTGTGCCAGACAGAGGATATGTAAACTCATAACTTCCTACTCCTCCGTTTATAACACTTAACCAACATCAAAACACTCCATATGGCTGACAAACCACCACACCAAGCATAATCACTCAGCCTTGAAGTTACACCATTTTTTAGTTGTATTGCTTAGTTCTTTGGACCAGCTATAGCGTGGAAGTAAGAAGCGCGGCTGCCTCCTCTAGCCACTCCAGCCCAGGGTCCTCCTGCCTGGCTGCTGGAGCCCAGTCTGGTGCCCCAGGGACCTGGGGGCTTCTGCATAGGCTGAGGGACGTGGCTGCTGCTTTCCCGTTTGCAGGTTCAACCAGTAGCGAAGCTGTGCATATGCCGGAGAGACAAACACACAGACACACGGGACAGTGACACGGCTGGTCGCACAGACTGCCACAAGCAAGGCACTGCTTTCAACAGCACCTACATACAGGACCCAAATAAAACATAACCATAGTCAGCCAAGTCCTCTTCCTCCTCTTTGGCTGCTTTAGAAACTAGCGGAGGGACTCAAGTCAATTTTTCTATTAAATCATTTCCTGGCTCATCATTTTGTCTGATCAGCCTAATGATATATGTTACTTCCACTTCCAGTGTGAATATTAGCTATCAAACCTTTACCTCGTGACTTAGCAGTTTAATCAGTAAACTATTCATACATACTCTTTACACCACCAGAGCTTAGAAAGATTGTCTAAAATTTCTGGGCTTGCTTTGCCTGAAACTCTAAAAGTTGTCTTGGACTAAAATTATAGGCTGACTAACTGCTTTAATTAATATTTTAACTAATACAGTATTAGGCTTTTTTTCTGAAATTGTTGGACTCCTTTTTATACAGATGTGTCTGCAAAGGAGACAGAAAGAATGTGTTTGCTTTAAAAATAGGTTAGCTAAGTAATACCCTTGTTGTCCAATGCAAACGTTGGAGAATAAGTAAATGGTCTTGCTATGGAGGCCTTGTCGTGGTTTAACCCCAGCCAGCAGCTCAGGCCCACCCAGCCGCTCACTCACTCCCCCGCAGTGGGATAGGGGAGAGAATCAGAAGCATAAAAGTGAGAAAACTTATGGGTTGAGATAAAGACAGGTTAATAGGTAAAGCAAAAGCCACGCACGCAAGCAAAGCAAAACAAGGAATCCATTCACTACTCCCCATGGGCAGGCAGGTGTTCAGCCATCGCCAGGAAAGCAGGGCTCCGTCACACCTAACGGTTACTTGTGAAGACAAAACACCATCATTCCAAAAGTCCCCCCCTTCCTTCTTTTTCCCCAGCTTTATATGGGGAACATGACGTCATATGGCCTGGAATATCCCTTGGGTCAGCTGGGGTCAGCTGTCCCAGCTGTGTCCCCTCCCACCTTCTTCTGCACTCCCAGCCTACTTCTTGGCAGATCAGTGTGAGAAGCAGAAAAGGCCTTGATTCTGTGTAAGCACTGCTCAGCCGTGATGAAAACATGCCTGAATTATCAACACTGTTTCCAGCACAAATCCAAAACATAGCCCTATGCTAGCTGCTCTGAAGAAACTTAACTCTATCCCAGCCAAAACCAGCACAGACCTACAATGGGATGGTAGCAGAGTAGAAAGAGTATTGACACACCATATCCAGAACACCTTCTCCCTTTATGGGTACAGTTTGGGAAGAGGCTTCTACTCACAAAGGAAACTTTTGATCACTCTTGAGTGTGTTGCAGATGCCACTTCTATTGCAAGCACAAAAAAGACTGTTTATACAGAATATGGGTGCTGTCAACTATACAAAGTTATTGTTCCTTAAAGAAATGGTGTAAGTGCCTGTTCCCAGAAGAGGTCTCTGTGTTGTTTGTCCCAGGTAAACATAGACAGCTTTTATTTGAAGAAGGCTATGGTTATACACATCCTTCTTCCAGATGTAATAGTTACATGAACTGAATCTGGGTTTCCATAACGCAAACAAGTAATTAATCTGTTATAGTAGACACTTTTTTCTTCCCCCTGCTGGTATTTTACTTGAAATCCTTTAGAAAAGGTGTCTGAACATGAACACAGAAATCCATGTGACTATAAAATAATCTAGGTTGGAAAGGACCCCAGGAAGTTTCTAGTCCAATCTCCTGTTCAAAGGGTGAGCTATGGGATTAGACCAAGTTGCTCAGGGACTTATCCAGATGACTAATGTGTATGTTGGGAATCCTACTTGATTTCTGTTTACAAAGTTTTGGTGACATACAGACTTGAGGAGTTAAATATCAGTCAATTTGGAAATGATGTAACTTCAGTGAGAGTGTGCATCCAAAGAGGACTAAATCTTTAGTCTACAGAGACAGAGGAAGCTTAAGAAAAGAAATGGCAACTTCTGGAACATTTATTTTAGTAACAGAAAGTTTATCACTAAGAGAAGGCAGATATCTCATTTAAACAACAAATGAGTGGAGACTTACAGCACTTTAAATTTGTCAGTTTGGTGCTTGAGCTATAGTTAGATGCTACTTTTAAGCATTTCATGTATAAAATATCTTTCTTTGAATAAAGAGCCTGATATCAGATAATCCCAATAACTGTTTCACTTGACCAAAATCACACTATCATTTAACTTCACCTGAACTTTCCATTTATTACTGTTTATCTCCCTTCTTGATAGTAACTAGATACCGACTAAATTGTTTCAGAGAAAGAAAGATATTTTCAGGTCGTTTCATTACACATAAATACATAACTTCAGGCAGGCACACATCTGTCTTGGAAAGCACAATATGTGCACAATTAGTACTTTTAATTAGTTAATTAGGGGAAGCTTAAAGGATAGTGCAGATGGCCTTGAAGAAACATACTGTGGGATAGTCAGTGCTCTGTCTTCTAATGTTCTTGCATAGTGTATACTCTACATAACGTGTTGGCCTGTCACCTCTCTTACATCACTGTGGGTCACAGTGTCATCTGGTAATCAAATCCTACCCTGCCATCACCATCAGTAACTGACATATCAGTGGTTGCTCTGTTTTCCTGTCTCATCTTTTTATTTGTCTACAGTTGTGATCCATTTTTTGTCTACAGTTTTCATGTTCACATACCGCAGGTATAAAGAATACCAAAATAATAGTTTAGTAGAGGAAATATGGTAAATGGAAAAAGGTGTTTCCATTCTGAAGACACTGTCAATTCCCTGTCTGCAACAAAGGAAATTGATAGAGATATAGTTTTGTGTTTTCATTCATATATAAAATTTTAGAAACTGAATTTCTGGATTTAGGTGCAGTCAGTTGAATGATGAAACTCTCTTTGACTTCGAAGGACAAAAGATTTTACTAGCTTTCTGTTACTCTCCCTGACTTTCTCTGTCATTAAGTGTCTGAGGGCATATTTTCAGAAGTAGCATTGCTCTCAGGTCCTCCACTTTCTAATATTCTTATTGGGCTTCAAGAAAAGCAACAAGAGCAGATTGTCCAGAATGTTTATTTTTCATAATCCAGGAGAGTGGGTGGCTTGCAGAATGTATGACTTGTGTTTTGCACACAGGAAAACTTGTCAAAATCAGAGAGATAAATATTGTTAACATTTGATAGCACGATGAATAATGCTGTAAATTATATTGAGTATTATTTGTCTTTTCCGCACCAACCCTGATTTTTTTTTAAATGTTGCATTACTGTTGGCGATTTGAACATTGATATGCTGTCCTCATGGCTACAAACAGCAAAGTGCCAAAATAAATTTAAGATTAATAAAAAGGAGGGTGAAGAAATCTTTTCCACCACACATAATATTTAATTAAATTTTTTGTTGAGTGACCATGCTAAACCACCCTTGAGCTGTCAATATTCCTTGTTGTCCACTTCAGAGCTCACGGTCAGAAATAGTGCTCTCTCAGTTTATGTCCTTTTGATGGACAGGTCAGCTGTCAGCATTTTCAGAAAAAGACAATTTTCATCATCAGCAGCTTCTTGCATGTTTCTTCAAAGGCTACGTCAAATGGAAATAAAGGATACTTACATACACAGAAAATTTCCTCTTTAATTTTTCTTATTCTGCTCCATTTTAAAAAGAAAAAAAATTCTCATAAACTGAAGAGTTTCTGCTTTTATTAGAACTGCTGTGTAGGAGTATTTGAGGGTTCCCTTGTTTACTTTTGATTTTTATGTTAACAGTTGATGTAAGTAGCCATAAAGGCGACCTGGTTAGAAAAGAAAATTACTGAACAGAAGAAAATGTCTGCTGAAAAACATTGACAGAGAAAATGTCTGCCAGCCTGGGGGCTGTGAGCCTAGGAACTAGGCCTATGAACCAGAAGCATCCTTGAGAAGTACAGCTGGAATCTCTGGAGTACAGTTGGGTACCTAGAAACCACAGACATCCTCAGATACCATTGATAATGTATTGGGATTGCATGGCAAGGGTTTGGTAGTGGGGGGGGCTACAGGGGTGGCTTCTGTGAGAAGATGCCAGAAGTTTCCCCTATGTCCGTCAGAGCCAATGCCAGCTGGCTCCAAGATGGACCTGCTGCTGGCCAAAGCTGAGCCCATCACTGATGTCAGTAGTGCCTCTACAATAACATAATTAAGAAATGGTAAAAACTGCTGCGCAACAGCAGCTGGGAGAGAGGAATGAGAATACGTGAAAGAAACAACTCTGCAGACACCAAGGTCAGTGAAAAAGGAGGAGGAGGAGTTGCTCCAGGCATTGGAGTAGAAACTCTCCTGCAGCCCATGACGAAGACCATGGAGACGCAGGT
Source organism: Haliaeetus leucocephalus (assembly GCF_000737465.1). Classification (NCBI taxonomy): domain Eukaryota; kingdom Metazoa; phylum Chordata; class Aves; order Accipitriformes; family Accipitridae; genus Haliaeetus; species Haliaeetus leucocephalus. Next base: position 951,802 of record NW_010972991.1, on the reverse strand, counting down.
TCTCCCCTTGCAGGCCATGAAGGTTAACGGTGGAGCAGATATCCACCAGCAGCTCAGGGAGGACCCCACACCGGAGCAGGTGGATCCACCCAAAGGAGGCTGTGACTCCGTGGGGGACCCCGTGCTGAAGCAGTCCTTTCCCCAAGGACTGAACCCTGTGGAAGGGACCCATGCTGGAGCAGTTCATGAAGAACTGCAGCCTGTGGGAAGGACTCACATTGGAGAAGTTTGTGGAGGACTGTCTCCCACGGGTTGGACCCCACACTGGAGCAGGGGAAGAGTGTGAGGAGGAAGGCGCAGCAGAGACAATGTGTTGATGAACTGTCCACAACCCCCATTCCCCATCCCCCTGCGCTGCTCAGTGGGAGGAGGTAGAGAAAATTGGGAGTGAAGTTGGGTCTGGAAAGAAGGGAGGGGTAGGGGGAAGGTGGCTTCAGATTTGTTTTTATTTCTTATTATCCTGCTCTGGTTTTGTATGGTAATTAATTCAGTTAATTTCCCCAAGTCGAGTCTGTTTTGCCCGTGATGGTAATTGGTGAGTGATCTCCCTGTGCTTATATCAACCCACGAGCCTTTCATCATATTTTCTCCCCCTGTCCAGTTGAGGAGGGGAAGTGACAGAGTGGCTTGGTGGGCTCCTGGTGGCGAGCTAGGAACCGCAATGGCAATTTGCTATCTGAAAAGGTGAAAAATAGTCTGTAAAAAGGGGAAAACATCCTGAGAAAGTAAGAATTGGTAACTGCGACTGACTGTTCTAACTGCAAGAACAGGAAAATCATCTTGAAGAATAAAAAATGGTCTGTAAGAAAGAAAACATCACAGAAGCATAGAATAGTTTGAGTTGGAAGGGAACTTTAAAGGTCATCTAGTCCAACACTCCTGCAGTAAGCAGGGACATCTTCAACTCGATCAGGTTGCTCAGAGCCCCGTCCAGCCTGATCTTGAATGTTTCCAGGGATGGGGCATCTACCACCTCTCTGGGCAACCTGTTCCAGTGTTTCACCACCCTCATCATAAAAAACTTTTTCCTTAAATCTAGTCTAAATCTACCCTATTTTAGTTTAAAACCATTACTCCTTGTCCTACTGCAACAGGCCCTGCTAAAAAGTTTGTTCTCATCTTTCTTATAAGCCCCTTTCATGTATTGAAAAGCCGCAATAAAATCTCCCTAGAGCCTTGTCTTCTCTAGGCTGAACAACCCCAACTCTCTCAACCTTTTTTCTTAGGAGAGGTGTTCCATCCCTCTGATCATTTTTGTGGCCCTCCTCTGGACCCACTCCAACAGGTCCGTGTCTTTCCTGAACTGAAGACCCCAGAGCTGGATGCAGTACTCCAGGTGAGGTCTCACCAGAGCAGAGCAGAGGGGCAGAATCACCTCCCTTGACCTACTGGTCATGCTTCTTTTGATGCAGCCCAGGATATGGTTGGCTTTCTGGGCTGTGAGCACACATTGCTGGCTCATGTCCAGCTTTTCATCCACCAGTACCCTCAAGCCCTTCTCTGCAGGGCTTCTCTCAATCCCTTCATCCCCCAGCCTGTATTGATACAGAGTGTTGCCCTGACCCAGGTGCAGGACCTTGCACTTGGCCTTGTTGAACCTCATGAGGTTCACATGGATCCACTTCTCGAGCTTGTCCAGGTCCCTTTGGATGGCACCTGAGTGGTGCAGATGTGTCAACTGCACCACTCAGTTTGGTGTCATCTGCAAACTTGCTGAGGGTACACTTGATCCTACTATGTCATTGATGAAGATATGAAACAGTACTGGTCCCAGTATGGACCCCTGAGGGACACCATGAGGGACACCACTTGTCACCAATCTCCATCTGGACATTGAGCTGTTGACTACTACCCTCTGGATGTGACCATCCAACGAATTCCTCATCCACCAAACAGTCCACCCATCAAATCCATAGCTCTCCAATTTAGAGAGAAGGATGTTGTGGAGGACCGTGTCAAAGGTCTTACACAAGTCCAGATAGATGACATCCGTAGCTCTTCCCTTGTCCACTGATGTAGTCACTCCATCATAGAAGGCCACTAGGTCAGTCAGGCAAGACTTGCCCTTGGTGAAGCCATGCTAGCTGTCTCAGATAGATCTTCGATAGATCAATAGATCATCATCTATTGGCTGTTACAGGTGAAAACCAGAAATTAATGGCACCTATCAACTGCTCGAAGTGGTGGTGTCCTATGCTCTCTCATGTATGTATGTTATAAAGAGGACTTGGTGGAGCCTCTCTCTCTGAGAACTTCCTGTACTGCACATACTCTTCCTTTCCTAAACAGATTGAATTCCACATGAACTTTCTATAAGATACTGGACTCTCACCAGGGATGCCTGGCTGACCCCAGACTCTGCAACATGGATCATCTTTGAAGTGAGACTCTGCCTGTTTTCTTATTGGTCCCCCTCTAGGCCCACTTCTGGGATTAGTCTGGTTTGTCCTCCCCTCTGGGATGTTTTGGCCCCTTCTGAAATCTGTCTAATTCACTTGATACCGATATTGTTACATATCCTTATAAGAAATCTATCGTAAGTATATCTGCGGTTATATTGTTGATAAGTTGCTTCACTGATGGCAAGTTTGTAGTAACCTGTAATAGTATATACCTACTTGGTTGTTGCTGTTACTAGTTGTTGCTATAATATTGATTGTTTCTGTAATTGATTATTGCCATACTATTGATTCATAGTATATTATTGACTGCTGATAGCTTGAGAGAGAGAGAGGGAAATCCCCTTTGTTAATCATAGGTATACTTGCTAGTGGTGATTTTTTGTGGTATTTGTGGTAATCTGTAACAAAGTACAGAAATTTAGAGGATAAAAGCCTCTGTGTATTGTGGAATCCTATGAACCTACAGTCACGATCTCTACACACCCATAGGCCAGGTAACCCTTCAGATCATGACAACAGTATAATCTGTATATTTTTACCCATTAAGAACTTAATTCTTTTACTTTCCTCCTCCCAAATCCCTTCAGTGCTGCACCTGAAAGAGATTGAGTTACCTATTCATTCTACACTGGGAAGAAGTGAGGCTGTGAAAGAATAAACTTTGGTGATTCATAACCAAGAAAACCACAGACTAAGAAATACAGCAGTTCTGTTTCTTGACATCTTGACCCAAATCTACAAAGCATGACCAAATTCTAGGATGCTAGCTACCTAAGACATTTAATAACTTGTTATCATTTCCCAGTCTTCTTACCAAAGAGGACTACATAAGAACACTTTCAGTAGAACTCAAAAGCTTTAGTTTCAACTTTCAAGAACTCTTCATAGTCTAAGGTATCAATTTGAAATTATTAGTTACCATCTTATGGACAAAATTAGCAAATAAATTATTATTAAAAAGTGCTAGGGGGTGTTTTGTTCTTGTCAGTGGTGGTGGCGATGGGGTTTTTTGTTAGGTTTTTTTTTTAGTATAGAGAATGAAAAGAGATATCCTGGACCTGGGATCTTGGACATCATGCTCTCATAGGATATTCTATCCAACATACACCTGAGTCACAAATGGTGATCACAGCCAAGCATCATGGGTCACCTAACTATGCACTCAAACCTTTCCTCACATATTGCTGCTTCAACGTAGGAGCTTCTAAGCTGCTTGTGAAGGAGTACCTCCATTTCCAAACTGTACAAACTGGCAAAAGCTAACACAGCATTTATATTCCTAACTGCAGCAACAGTAACATACAGAGATTCAGAGTCTGCAACATGAGCAACTAAGCCATTCCTGCTGTGGAAGAGGCATTTGGGGATGGAAACCATGTACTGAGCCCTTTGTAAGTCATCCTGCTTGTAAATCAAAGCCAGTCCTCAGATACTTGGCACAGCATAAAAATCTGGATAAAGCGTGTAGTCTACAGTTTGGGGAGCTTCTGACCAGTGGATATTTCAAATTACAGGAAATTTGCATGCTTTTTTTTTAAAAATTATGGTTTGGTGAAGTGAGCTAGTCATTTTGAAATGGTCTTTTAACCTTGTAAAAATGATTGGTCAAATTTTATGCACTGGAATATTCCTGTATGCTCTGTGAGTACCCAGCATAAGCACACAGATTTATATCCACAGATAAATGAGCCAAGTAGACACTGATAATCAGGATAATGATGCCAATAATGCACACACCAGAGAACTCTAAATGCTCAGCTAGTGCTGGAACGATCCTGATTCATAATAGCATGCTTTTAGAAGTTTCATTCTTTTAGCAGCTGAGGCATTTTTCTGCTAGTTAAATGCAAGATCATTCTAATAGATGCTGAAGTCCTTCCAGTAAGCAGCAAACAGCCTCAAGCCAAACACCAATGACGCTACCAAGTGACTGTATCAGTCCAGACCTGGGTGTTGCTGAGATCAGCTTGTGCCTTTGAACTGTGCCTCTTGGATCATATCAGTGCAGGCACCAGGGCATTTAATTTTGCAGCAAGCTGCCATCAACATGTTCTATTACTCTGAATTCCCGTTGCCGTCTTCCAAACTCTGCCAGCCTCCATTACTGACTGAATTTGTGTCATTGTTGGGTCATGTAAGCATCAAACTGTGCACAGCAGCTTCTCCAGTAACGAATTGTATCTTACGTTTCTACTGAGCAATGTCAAAAGCTCTGGCTTATCATTTAATGCTACACTTGGACAAACTTTCCATCAGATGATTGCTACCAGATCAGCTTGTCACTAAAAAAGAAAACAAAACAATGCAGTCTTTTAACAACTATTATTTTCTAAGACAAATAATACCTATAAAATAGCAGCAAGAGTCGACAAAAGAACTTCTAAACCGGTAAAGTTTATTTTATTGCTGTTATTCAGCGATTTGTAGTACCCTAGGCCTTAGGGCAGCTTTCATGAGTAATAAATTACAGTCAAGATTCACATTCCGTTCTCACCTCATTATTGGGAGCGTTGAATTTTTGGGGAGGGTGGTCTGGTTTTTCACTATTAACCTAAATCTGTAATTCATTTTACAGCCCACAACTCCATTCATAAAATAGATGAAATTATGTACAGTCATTCAGGGAAGAAAGTTCTTGAATCAACATTGTCATCAAAGAACATGTGTATAAATATAATTTCATATTCAGGGAACATTTTTAGTGCTGCAGATGAGATCAGGATTCACAAATCTGAATACTATTCTGGATCTGGGCAAGTAAATAAACTCTTTCTTGTGCCTGCTGCTCCCAGCTTGTCCATGTCCAAGAGAAAAGCAAACTAGAGGACGCTTGGCCATGCTTTCTTTTTTAGGGTTTTCAACCCAGATCACCTCAAAAAGCCACTTATGCATTAAGCTATAGTTATTCTGATATGAAGTTTTCTATTAACTGTTTGCATACATGGCTAGCACAGAGAATGCATGTGGAACCCAATTTCCTGTTATCCTGCCCAGTATCTTATCTACTTGCTGTACTACCTCTTGCCTGCCTTTAGTATGGAGATTGCTGTAAATTCCCTTTTCCTCAGCCAGGAATCTAACCCTTTTTTTCACTAAGCTGCTATTAATAGAGCTAAACTGTTACTACTAATAGTGGATAACTAGTCACACAGCACATCCATTTACTTGTTTGTGGTGCTCAATCATACACACACGTTTACTTTGAGTTATCTGATTGGAGGGTAGCTCAACTGCAGACTCAGCAATCTCAGCTGCAACTTGACAATAGCAACTGCCTCCTCAGAAGTGGAGGGTTGTGCTGACTTGCCACTGGCTACTAGTTCAGCTTTTAGAAAGTGTCCTACAGAGGTTCTTGTTTCAGCATTTGCCTATGCACCCTTGTAGTCTTCGTCCACATCTGCCTTCCCTTTGGGTGTAGTCTGAGTTCTATAACTCAGCTGTGACACTACTGGGTGCCTGTGGCCTTGTCCAGATTGAGCAGATTCTTGGTGTGTTGATCTCATCAGTTCTTGCAGATTAAACAGGACTGCTAATCACAAGGACTGCCAGTCCCTGGGAAAATTCCAAACACCAGCTTCTTGGCATGTACCTTTCCTCTTTTCTGTTAGGTGTTTGCTAATAGCTGTTTCTACATCCAAAACTATATACATATCCGCAGAGCCCACCTGCAAAAATTCATACAGACAGGGCTGTTCTGGTATTACTACTTCAGAGATGGAGTCGTGTTCTACAGTATAAAATGTAAAAAAATTGTTGAGTAAATCCAGCACCAGTATGCCTGTGTTCTAATATGACTATTATTTTTTTTATTTTCACCTCAGACTTGTTCCCATCTCAAAAACAGATCTCAAAAACACATCTCAAAGAAAGTGGCACTACAAGAGTTAAGAAAATTTATGATAATTTTAAATTCCCTGTTGGTGTTTAATCCCTTACAACATATACAGAAACAAAATAACCTACTGTGATGCAATAACCAAAGGACATTCTCAGTTATGTAAAGGACAGTCAGCTGTTCTGTTTTAGTTGCTTCATCTTTATAAGATGATGTGGTACAGATCTATGCAGGTGTTTTGGGAAAAAAATCCAAATTGTAAAGTTTATCCTGACCTTGGCTTAAAATAAGGTACTGTTACACTCATTCTGAAACTCATGGCATTTCAGCCCAGACATTTGCTAAAAGGCCCATCATTAATTATAGCTAAAGAGTACAATGTGTGTTTTTGCCTCTTGAACGTAGGACTGCATAGACTGGGTCACATTACCATGCCTGCATTAAATAATGCAGATTATCATACCTGTAAGTGCAAAATGATATTGTTCTCCGATTCAAATGCTTGTCTATTTTAGAAATAGTCCCTAGGTCTGATGTATTCGGCAAATAAAACCAAGCCAGCAGCCAACTTATTTGCAGGATAAAAAGACTTAAATAGGGCAGTTCCTTTCGTGTTTAATCTCAAGAATCATTCAATCTAGGAAAAAGAAGAACATCTGTTGAATTACATTGCAGGGAGGAGTACAGACTTACTTGATCTCAACAGTCAACATTTTCAAGTTGAAAGATCTTTGTTTTATAGTGTATACTGAAAAGCTGAGACTGCCGGAAAACGAATGCCTACCAGAAAAAAAACAACCAAAACCAAAACTTAAATTTAATTCAGTGCTGGTGGTAATCACAGAATTCCCACACTAGCTTGAAAGAGATCATCTGGGATTTATGGTAACTCTGTGGATATTGCAAATAGTTTAAATAGATTCTCCATCTCTATTTGAATCTTTGTAATATGTACAGTGTCCTGTATTATCCAATTATTACAACACTGAACCTGGTTTTAGAATTCAGATGGTAAGTAAAACATTCAAGTGGAGATTCCTGTTGTTACCTTGGGGAATTCATTTGGAACAAAGTCTACCAAGCAAATTAGAAAAAGTGAAGTACTTCCGTTCAAAAGTATGAAATTAATCTTTTCCTATTCCCATGTGACATAATTTAATTATGCATTACTACTACATCACTTTCTGTATTCACATCAGAAAGAACTATCCAACATTGATCAGTTAGACAGCATTAGCAGATAAACAACCTGCGTCTGGGCCTCGTACATTTCTCCAGAGCAAGTAACTTCCATCAACATTTATTTACCTTATTCACCAGTAAATATTTAATGTAGAGATAACCACCTCATGAAATTTGTTTCTCTACTCTGATGATAAGGAGCGTATGACCTACTCACAACTTGTGCATAGATATTGTAGACATCAGAGCTAGGTGTGATAAACTCCAGTGTAACTTCCTAAAATTTTGGCCCAAGTTGTACTGGCACTTAGACAAGTGAGTTGTGTTGAGTTCCCAGCTCTCAATTCATGTGTCCACCTAAACAGCCTTATACCTCTATTCTTTCTATAAAAAGCATGGTGTATCCAACATGAGTGATTGTTGTGTGACTACGGAGGTAATCATTTAAATTAAGTCCCACAGATAAGCAATTGACACACGAAAGGACAACCATTGCTGGTTAATTGCATGGCAGTAATTGTCAATAGCTCATTAGAATCTAATATGGTAGGCACACAACAATTTCTGTACGCATAGCAAAAAAGTAATTAAATCCTTAGCACCTGTTGTTTTGTGTGTTTTTCCCACCCCACCTCCAGTTGATAAAGACACTGTTCTTTTTCTTGATAGTATGAAAAGATTATTTGGACTGACTTTAGAGTACCCTGAGTAAATATCATTCTAGCAATATGCCCTTAATACAGCAAGCTGCAAATTTATTCCCTTATGCTAATGTGTGCAACACAGATAACATGCAATTTAGAGACAAAATTTGTTTGTTAAATAACTCCTCAGAGAGACCTGGACTGCTATGTTTTAAGTTTTCGAAGGGGCTGTGAATGCAGCACAATTGGACTATCCACTGAACATATGTTTTGATGAACTGGAATTGTGCAGTAGGTTTAGATAGATGGAAGAAATTACAGTGGGATGGGATTGTGTGGAAAACAGAACAGAGGCTTCCTTGCTATTAGAGCAAGTTCAGCAAAATGGGTTAGGAGAAGATTCAGAAATGAACTTACAGACTAAAAATATGTGTGCTAACAATAGGCTTCTATCTTTAAAAGATAGCAGAAAGCTTATCCATCTGAAGTCATCTTGTCCCAAAATTGTATGTTCATTTTACATGGAGAAGTCTGCACTGTGGTAGGTAATCCTTCTTATACTCATTTGAGATCCACAGTTAGACACAGATTTGTCTCAATATCCAAAAGGACATGCTTTTGTAAGTTTGTCTACAGGGTTATAACCTTTAAATAACAAAATAAAATGGATGCTTCAAAGATGAATCAAAAACATCTAAGTAAAATGGCCTCCCCATTTTCAGGTATGCAGGCACATTTGGGACTTTCTCCCATGAACCGGTTAGAAATAAACCAAGTAGCAGTTGTGAATGGCTAATGCCTCCCAAAAATGAAATACAATTCATTTTTAAATATGCAGCTATCGACAGAAGCGCACAGTTTAGGGAGGGTCTCAGTCCCCCTCTGTTCGGCTATTCTTGGGGTATCAGCAATGCTTCTTTCTCTGTTCGCATTTTCAGTAGTCAGCTTGGTCCATTTCTCCCAGGGAACACTTGTAGAGACCTGCTTTGAAGACTGAATTCAAAGGTTTGAACAAAGCTACTTCTCTTGAAGTCAAAACCCCCCAAAGGGTTAGGATTTCACGCACATCATGTGCTTCCTATTCCAGCTCTTGCTCACAGTCTAGGATTTATTGCTCATCTCTTCTGTTAAATACAGGAGGCCTGTTTCTGGATTTTGTGTGGAATTCACATAAATGTCTTAATTAAATACAGGAGATACAAATCTCATTAGTAGCTTTATTAATCTCTAATTGGAGAGAAGATCATATTAATCAGGCAATATTTGCATAAACATGACATTGATTGTTCCAAAATCATGCCATGAATATGAAAATATCTCAAGTTTGACTGGATCCTACACCAAGGAACATTAAAAAACAAATTCTGTATCACAGTTGAAGAACCGGCAAACAGTTTCCAATTTAATCCAAATGTTCGATCCCTTGCTTACTTTAGCTAATCTCAAATTCATTTTCTATTTATGTCTTCATATTGTATTTACTGTCAGAGCATCAGTTCCTTATCTCTTTAACAAAAGGTCATATTCTCTCAAGACTTGTTTTTAGAGCTGATTTCCTAGAGAGGACTAATAGTATAAGGCCTCTAAATGCTGAAGTGGTCATGTTGTTTTATTAATTCCAATAAACAGAATGGTCCACATTACTAAGGGCAGTTGTGAAATAATTATTTCTCTAGATTTTTTTTCAGAAAGAAATTATTTGCATGCAATATCATTGTTATTCTTCTGTTGTCCAGGAAATCAAAACTTTTATTTTATCTTTCATGCTCTACCCTTCTTCATTTCTTTTTCACCTTTTCCAGTGAAAGTTATGTTTCAGTATGATAAAACTTGCAAGGTGTCCTGGTTTCAGCTGGGATAGAGTTAATTGTCTTCCTAGTAGCTGGTATAGTGCTATGTTTTGAGTTCGGTATGAGAAGAATGTTGACAATACTCTGATGTTTTCACTTGTTGCTAAGTAGTGTTTAGACTCAGTCAAGGATTTTTCAGCTTCTCATGCCCAGCCAGCAAGAAGGCTGGAGGGGCACAAGAAGTTGGGAGGGGACACAGCCGGGACAGCTGACCCAAACTGGCCAAAGGGATATTCCATATCATGGGACATCACAACTACTGTATAAATTGGGGGGAGTGGGGCTGGGAGGAATCGTCACTTGAGGACTAACTGGGCATCAGTCGGCGAGTGGTGAGCAATTGCATTGTGCATCACTTGTATATTCCAATCCTTTTATTATTACTATTGTCATTTCATTAGTGTTATCATTATCATTATTAATTTCTTCTTTTCTTTTCTATTAAAGTGTTCTTATCTCAACCCATGAGTTTTACTTTTTTTTTCCTGATTCTTTCCCCCATCCCACTGGGTAGGGGGGAAGTGAGTGAGCAGCTGCGTGATGCTTAGTTGCTGGCTGGGGTTAAACCACGACATGGGAGGAAGGACAGAAGGGACAACAGAATAAAAAGTCAGATTTGGGTTTCACCAAATAAACAAACCTTTCTGGGGGTGAAGCAAAAAAAAAAAATTATCTCAATTTCATAGATGATTCTATAAGGACACCAGCATGCAACAAATCCTCTCTATAGCAACAATTAATTGAATTGCTATTCAAATGGACACAGGGTATTCCCCACTACTGATACCACTCTGTCTTGGAAAAAAAAAAGCAATCACTTTAATTCAGAATCTTTAATAATTTTGTATCTTGCATGGTCCAGAAACATCAGCTCATACTGAACAAGAAGCTGCCTATACTGAGATGGTATTATGGACAAAGGACACATTTCAAATGCTCCTTTTGCTGTCAGTAGTTTGCCATACATTTTTCAGCCCACAATAAATCATTTTATTCTTTCAAGTATAGAAAACTAGGTAGCTGAGGGATTTACTCTAGGTTTCTGTTTATGATAATTTCATTCATGATGTTTTCTATTAAACTAATCAGTAATACCACTTCAGCAAAATTAATAAGCAATAAGCATATTGTTTGAGGATGCTACATATTTAAGTTTATGTTTTTCTATGTCTCACTTGTTTTTCAGTAACTTAATGTATCTGCCCAGACATTAACTAGGCAAAAGGCTTTTGGCTTTATTGTTATTACCAATTGTGTTTTGTTTTGACTAATCCATTAATATACTTCAGATAATTGATGCAGTTACTTGCAGCTGTGGAAGAGGCAAATATAATCCCCAATTGAATTTGGCCCAGTAAAGTTATTGCTTTGTTTTTCTAAACCTTCTTAAGGAGAAACAAAAATTTGGTACTTAGAAATAAGATATTGAGGACTATCACTTCCAAAAGCTGCTTCTTATATATTTTGATTAAGATTTTTCCTTATCTTTCTCTTCCTCTTCCCATACCTACATCTGAATTCTGCCTTCGTGTGAGCAAGAAAAATCCTGTGGGCTTCACTAAGGGCAAGTGGAGTTTTACACTCACAGCATCTGAGGGACCACAAGAACATGATTATTTTATCTGCCATAGACTTTGAGATCATGAGAAAATAATTTAGAACAAAATTTATTAGAGGCACTGGAGGCTTTAAATTCCTGAGCAGAAGATCAGAACCTCTGAAAATCAAATCCCTACTTAGTTTTTAGAGCAACTTCCGCAGTTTCTCAGATGTCTATGAAGTATCTAAAATTCATATTCTTTTTCCACTCAAAAACATTCTGATGGCCTTGGTAGATACTGTAGAAAAAGAAGATGTTGCTTGAAAGATACTGAAGAAATGGAGGATGCTGCTGTTTTCACCACACCGCATACAGCTCCAGGGGTTTCACTATAAGCCTTTAGGAGAAATTGGTAAAAGAAAACTAAGGTGGAGAAACCGGGGGCAACACTTCCTTTTCCAAGATCTCACTACGTTATTCTTTAGTGGGAAAAGTTCAGCAGAGTTTCAGGCCCTCTTTGTAAGATACAGTGCCTGTTTTCTGCATGAAAGAGTGAGGCAAAGATGTTATGGTTGCAAAGAGTCATCCACCACCCTCCTTACAATGTTCACAGGACCCCTAGGGCTAGATGCTATAGAGGATTTAGGCACATAAACCCAAACCTTACTTCCTTTCTGACTTTCCCTGGAATCATGCAGCAGATGCTTCTGTGCAGCAGAGTAATAAACATATTTCTTTTTGTTTTCTTCTATTTTGTTTTCTTGTATTTACCTTATCGCAACCCTTTACAGATATGTAAAAAATAACACACCCCCTTTGGTTCCTCAATATATACAGATATGCCCATGTAAAGTGATTGAAGCGGAACAGATCCTGAAACATGTGACTGGGATATGAAAACTGAGATGAGAAACAAATCGAGTTCCCCAGTGATAATGTCTCGGGTGTTTTATAATGCCTCTAATTCTAGCTGGAGTAGCTTTTGATGACCCAGCAATGTGTTTGCAGCCCAGAAAGCCAACCGTATCCTGGGCTGCATCCAAAGAAGCGTAACCAGGAGGTCAAGGGAGGTGATTCTCCCCCTCTACTCTGCTCTCATGAGACCCCACCTAGAGGATTGCATTCAGCTCTGGGGCCACCAACTTAAGAAGGACAGGGACCTCTTGGAGCCAGCCCAGAGGAGGGCCACAGAGATGATGAGAGGGCTGGAGCACCTCTCCTATGAAGACAGGCTGAGAGATCTGGGGTTGTTCAGCCTGGAGAAGAGAAGGTCCAGGTCAACCTTCTAGCAGCCTTCCAGTACCTAAAGGGGGGGTACAGGAAAGCCAGACAGGGACTTTTTACAAGGGCATGTAGGAATAAGACAAGGGGTAATGGCTTTAAACCAAAAGAGGGTAGATTTAGATTAGATGTAAGGAAGAAGTTCTTTACTGTGAGGGTGGTGAGACACTGGAACAGGTTGCCCAGAGAAGCTGCGGATGCCCCATCCCTGGAAGTGTTCAAGGCCAGGTTGGATGGGGCTTTGAGCAACTTGGTCTAGTGGAAGGTGTCCCTGCCCATGGCAGGGGGGTTGGAACTAGGTGATCTTTAAGGTCCTTTCCAACCCAAACCACTCTATGATTCTCTGATTCAATGATAGACCCATTCAGGATCTCTGAATTTATGGGTTTTCCTGCTGAACTTCTACAAAGAAAATAATCAAATACATGTCTCAGCTGTTCCTCACATGCACTAAGTGGATGTGATTCCTCATATCAGCCAGTTACAGTAACTTTTCCTTGGAGAGGGAAAAATGCCTGGCCATTGCTCTTATCAGTGGGATTTCTTGGTAAAAGGTGAGTTCTGTTAAATGTTTTTGCTGTAGGTGTCAGTTTTCTAGATTCCCATCATTTATTCCCAGGCAGACACTTAAAGAGTTAGATGTCCAAGCCTGAAGGAGGATGAGGGATATTGCCATCTTCAGTGATCCTTATGCATACTTAATTGCATCCAAAAAAGAAATGCTTAAAACAGGATATTGAAGGATACACATTTATAAGAGAAGCATAAAATTGATGTCCTTTTATCAGCTCTAGCTCATATAGCATCCATGATCTGTTGATATTATTACTCCAACTACTTTTTCCCTTAGTGTCAACCTCATCTCCAAGGGGCAGGAAAAGGAAGATAAGGCATGTCAATGATTGCTCCTGTTTGACCATTGACAAAGGAATTGTCTTGATCTGTAGTAGTTTTATGCTGACTTTATGAGGTTTTTCACCTTAACCTCGTTCAGATTTTTCATCTAATTTACTTTAGCACAATCCTCTTGAAATAAGCCAATCTAGGAGATAGGACCCTTTGACTTAAGCAATTCAGAAAGTTGCAGTTTCCACTGGAAACCGTCTTACAGTTTCAGGACTAGCTTTGGTTTCATGGAAATAAACATTATTGATGGTCTATAGGCAAGACACTCAGCTACCGTAAATAAATACAGCTGCAACATTAAGTAGACCTATGGTGATTTAGACCATCTGAGCACCTAACCATTATATTTTATGTTGGTATTCTCTACAGATATCCCTTGGAAGGTGAATCTACTTGAAACTCTGAGTTGTTTGTTTAATATTCTGATTAATTTTGCTCTGGGGTTGAGAGAGAGAACTGATGTAGAAGTCCTGTAATGTCCCAAAAAGGAATACACACACAGGTTATGTAGTATATAAATGTGATGAAGTAGAAATGCAAGAAGAAATTGTGCAACAAATCAATAGTCATTTCCCACTGCTGTTTTCAACTGTAAAAACATAACACAGGCAATGAGGGAGGTATATGATTTCTCATTGAATAACAATTTGAGGCAGACACAAATATTTGCTTTTAACAGAAGCAATATTTCTACGACATATTCACATAGCATGCAAAAAAAAATTCACTCAGGAGATCTGTAGAAAATACTCTAAAGTGATCTTATCCTTTCATCACATTAGGTGGTCCTTTCTGGCTTATATGTCTTCACTCTCCCTCTTCTCTTCCTAAAGGAAAAACTATGTAAATACAATGGAGGGGCATTTTTTTTCTAAGGAATTTGGGTACTAGAGACCTATTTTATAGCAGTAGCACTAGCAGATGAGGAAACAGTTTTTGATGGCATGAATCAACATTAATCAAATCTTTGGAGGTTCAGATATCTGAAAGCATTTATGCTACCTTCCATTCAGTCACCCTTCTGAGGATCCCTGTCTAACAATGGCAAAATATTCTTTCTTAAAAAAGGAAGAGAACATGAGTGCATGAAAACATCAAATATATTCTGTATATTGATTTATTTCCTACTTTTAGAGCCTCTTTATGATTATTTTATTCTACCAGTAGAGTGGAGAAAGTGGAATTATATTAAACATCAAATTTAATTCTAATTTAATCCCTACTGCTCTGCAATGAACCAGACAATTTTGCTTATATGAAAAAAAATGGTGAGTTGGGGCTAGGAACAGACAACAGAGTTGTTTTGTGTTTGATTTTTTTATTATTTTTCATTCTGATAAAGAAATATGCTAGACTTCACAGAATAGAGAAAAAGGAACTGATTTGTCATAAAGCCCCCTCCCCCATCTGCAAGAAAAGCAGTTTCCACTGCTCTTGGTTTACTTGTAAAATAGTTTGCATAACATTAATCACCACCATCTGATTCTCATCCCTCAATTTCTTGGGGTCAGGAATATTCATCTCATATATCACAAACAAATAGCTTTCTCTCTCATACATATGTTTTGGTCAAACAGACTCAGGTATTTCTATCTATGAACTGTCAGCCTTTGCTTCTCTCACCATATTGCATTTTTTCACTGCAAAGATGTTGTTAGGAGCATAAAAGCATCTCGAATTAGATTCTATTCAGTTTCAGTTTTGGAGTAATTCAGTCAGTGCTGATATGATTGTTGAAAATAAACACATTATTATTCAAAATTCTTCTTTTTAAGCCTAAAATTAGTAAAAAAATAAAAATACATACATTAAACACAAAAGAAAAAGAAAACAAATTAAGCCATCCTGATACTGTTACATGGCATAGTAGTACTTGACTGAAAAAATAAAATTAAGAATTAAGTGAAAAAAAACAAACTTCAACCTTCTCCATAACTTATGCGAGAATAAGGATTCAGGGCTCACGTGCATTTCCAGCCATTTTGGTGTCACTAAATGTGAATTAAGCATTACTAAATAGTAAGTGTTGTGAATATCACATATGTGATATGGTTCATAAGGACTTCCATGTAGAATACAACTGTGAGTATTTATGGTCAATTAAAATAGATTTGTGTTGTGAGAAACAAACATTAAAACAACAAATGCCCACCCACCTTTGCCCCAGGCCTAGCTTGACCCCTTCTATCCCAACTCCTTTCCCCCCGAGGGGCGGCGCAGGGGCTGGGGGCGGGGGTTGCGGTGGGTCCCCCCCAGCCCCTCTGGGCCGCTCCTCCCTCCTCCCACGTCTCCCTGCTCCAGCGCGGGCCCTTCCCCGGGCTGCAGTCCTTCAGGGACAACCTGCTCCCGCCCGGGCTCTCCACGGCCGCAGCTCCTGCAGGAAATATCCCCCTGCTGCGGCCCCTGTGGGGCCCTCCCCGGGCTGCAGGGGGGGTCTCTGCTCCAGCGGGGTCTCTCCAGGGCTGCAGGGGATCCCTGCTGCGGGCCTGCACCGCCTCCCGCCCTCCTCCTCCTTCTCCTCCTCCTCCTCCTCCTCCTCCTCCTGCTGCTCCCTCCTCAGCTCCCTCCTCCTCCTCCTCTGCCTGTGCCGCCTTCGGCCCTTTCTGGAACCTGTTTTCCCCCATCTTGGCTGAGGGGCTCAGCTGTGTCCTGCGGTGGGGCCGTTGGAGCCGGCTGGGGCCGGCTGGAACCAGCTGTGTCCGGCACAGGGAGGCCCCAGCTTCTCTTCACCCTGCACTGCACACTCACCCCTGTCAACACCTGGGCAGGGACAACCCATACACAGCCACTTGCCACCAGAGGGACATGGAGTGGAGGAGAGTCCTCACCTTTATCATGCTAGTGATTGTGTGGTTGTGAAAATCCCTTTGACTTTGGTGGGGCTAAAGGTGCCTTCCTGGTTTGTTTAAGTTTGGTGTGTGGAGTACAACCATATCTTGTGCTTCTTCTGTAAGTCTTGTCCACCCTTGTCCATGTAGGCTTCATCAAACAGGACATCACTTAGTAGGGATACAGCATTTGCCTAAAAAAGGCTTCAGAGGAAGAGGCCTGAAAAAGAACAAGTTAATTACTGCCTGTACTGTGATCTTACTTACATCAATTGAAATGTAGTGTCCGGACAGAGCAATTACACTTATTCCAGTAAAATTTCAGGCAGAATTTGTCTTGACCTCCCCCTTGAGCAGTTCCTGATTTCGGCTCAGATCAGCATCCAGTTCATAGGCACCTTCCTGGTTGCTGCTTCCCTCTGATGTCTGCCTATGCAGCTGTCCCTTCACCTTGCTGATCCAAATCCCACAAGGCAGAACTCCTTTTCACGGGCCAGCATTCCCTATCATCGCCTGTTATACCTATGCTGCCAAGTAAGCCTCTTCTCCTCTCCAAAATTGCCTAAACTCTTCTCACCACTGGCACTGCTTTGGCTTGATAA
This sequence comes from Haliaeetus leucocephalus, assembly GCF_000737465.1. Classification (NCBI taxonomy): domain Eukaryota; kingdom Metazoa; phylum Chordata; class Aves; order Accipitriformes; family Accipitridae; genus Haliaeetus; species Haliaeetus leucocephalus. Next base: position 934,732 of record NW_010972991.1, on the reverse strand, counting down.
TGGCCAAGTCACTAAAACCTCTCCGAGTCAAGAGAAACAGCACATCTGTGGGCTTTCATTCTCTTCTGTGGCATTACTCCAGGCCTTTAACCACCTAGGTACCAAAAATTATGTTTTTGCCATTGTCGGGGATATTACAGTGTATTTCAGGCATGGCATTGAGGCAAGTGCTTTATTTGCTCATAGCTGCGTAGCCATGGCAGTACAGAGATAACAGCACAGCTATAAACAGCCACCTAAAACTAACAGGGACATGGAGTGCCTGAGCAGAAATCTGTACCATTAATGTGTCATGAAGGGTCTCTGCAGAAAACCATATCATAAATCTAATGATAAGACTGTAAAATATGCTGCATAATTAATTTTTTGGTGAAACATGTAAGTGGCAAATTTTTATAAAGGAATGAAAAGGCTTCTGTTTCTGGTTATGTTGCTTTGGAAGAAAAACAAAGTGCAGATACATGCATGATGACAAAAAGATCTTCAGGTATGTACGTTTCAAAATGTTACAATGGAAGTTTGTGGCTGCGATTCAGTTTAACTCCTGATGGAAGAAAGGAAAAGGGTATTTCAGGGTCCCATTTTTATTCAGGTAAGAAACCTAACCTTAAACAAGCTTGAGAGTGTTTTATCAAAGATTTTAGGCACAAAGACCACCTAAAAGCAAGGGGAAAAAAGATCCTCTTCTTTACACAAGATGTAAAAGTAGCTATAAAAGCTCCTGATAGAAAAAGAAGCTAATTAAAAGAAGAAAAAAGAAAGAAGGACAAAAAACTGCAGAACTCGATTATTTGAAAGGGACAGCATGGCTGATCTTACTTCTTAGGTAAGAAAGCCCCCCAGAGCTCCGGTGCCAGCACAATCAGAAGCAGAGCGCTCTAGTGGGGTTTCCTGAACGAGGGCAACCTGAGGGGAGCCGGGAGACCCTCCAGGAGCCGGCAGCTCCCGCCACAGCGGCTGAGGAGAACGGGGCGGGGCCAGGAGCAATGGCGGCCAAGTCCCCCCCCACCCCCAGTAAAAGAATCCCCTGGGGAGCTCTGGTGACTAGGAGTGCTGCAAACAGGGCGGGCAAACAGGCCATGGTGCAGCAGTCTGTGCAGGAAGGGCACTAACAGCACTGTCACTCTGCCGGCTTGACCGGGGGGCAGTGGTATCTACCTGACAGAAGGCCTTGTCCTCTCTAAACTCTGCACCCGCCTTGACTGACGCAGCTTCCCAGGCAGAGCTCCGGTGGAAGACGCCGCCATCCGGGTGTCCGTCTGCAGGCCGTGCCCTGCTCTTACACCAGTACAGGACGGCAGCAGTGAGCACACCTGCGGGAGGTGTGCCCGGGGAGAGGAACTCCTCCGCTGAGTGACAGAGCTCGGGGAGGGGGGCAGTAGGGTGAGGAGTGTCAGGGAGTCTGGGAGGGAGACAGACTACGGGAACTGCACCCTGCCTGCCCTGGGACAGACCTGTCGGGCGGACAGGACACAAGGTGTGGAGGACTCCCTGTCCTCTCCCCACCCGGCAGAAGGCGGTGACTGAAGGGATAGGGGGCAACGGCGACAAGCTCCTGCCTGGTGCAGCAGGTGCGTCTCCTCCATGACTCCCCCACCTTCCCAGGTGCCCTTGCACAATAGGTAGGAGGCTCTGCAAGTGGAACCAAACACTAATGAGGACGATGGTTCATCCAGGTTAGAGGTGTAACCAAGGTTAAGTCAGCCTACGCCCTGCGTCAAAACCACTTCCATGAAGAAAAAAAGACAGGTCGTTGTCATATGAGACTCTCTTCTGTGGGGAACAGAAGGCTCCAGATGCTGACTGGACCCACTTCTTACGGAAGGCTGCTGCTTCCCTGGGGCCTGGGTTAAAGATGTGATGAGAAAACATCCTACCCTGGTACAGCCCTTGGATTATTATCCATTATTGCTTTTTCATGTAGGCAGTGATGAAGTTGCAATAAAAAGTCCAAGGGAAATCAAGAGAGTCTTCAGGGCCTTGGGATGACTGGTTAAGGGATGAGGAGCACAAGCAGTGTTCTCCTCTGTCCTTCCAGTTTCAGGGAATGATGAGGGAAGAAACAGGAAGACCCAGCAGATCGCTACCTGGCTTTGTAACTGGTGTCATTAGTAGAATGCTGAGGTTTTTGATCATGGGTTGGTCTACATGACACCAGGCCTGCTGGTGACAGATGGAGTACACCTATCTCAAAGGGGGAAAGGGTCTTTGTGCGGGAGTTAGCAGGGCTCATTGAAAGAGCTTTAAACTAGATCTGAAGGGGGAAAGGGATAAAACTAGTCTTGCTAGAGATAAGCCTGGGGGTGGCATGTCAATGTTTGAGGGACAGTGTGCTAGCAAGGACCTTCAGTCTGCTCCATGACATGCTGAGTGCATTAGAACACATTTGAAATGTGCCTGTACCAATGGACGCACCACCTTAGCCATCTCAGTGGAGGTAAGGGATGGAGATCCACGTGACAGCAAAGATCTAAGGGTTGTTGATGCGTTAGAAACCACAGAAGCACCTGAGAACAGTCCCATAGGAATTAGGGCTTGTCCCCCAAAAAAGGTGGCAGGATCAATAGCCCAACTGAAGTGCACCTACACCAATGCATGCAGCATGGGCAACAGGAGGAGCTGGAAGCCATTGTGCAGCTGGAAAACTGTGATATAGTTGCAATCACAGAAACATGGTGGGATGAGTCTCACAACTGGAGTGCTGCAATGGATGGCTATAAACTCTTCAGAAGGGAAAGGCAAGGAGGGAGAGGTGGTGGGGTAGCCCTGTGTGTTAGGGAGTGTTTTGGCTGTCTAGAGCTTGATGATGGTGATGAAATGGTCAAGCGTTTATGGGTAAGAATGAGGGGAGAAGCAAACAAGACAGATATCATGGTAGGAGTCTGTTACAGACCACCCAACCAGGTGAGGAGGCAGATGAAATATTACATAAGCAGCTGGGAGAAGTCTCACAATCACTAGCCCTTGTTCTCATGGGGGACTTCAACTTCCCAGATGTCTGCTGGAATTAAAATACAGCAGAGAGGAAACAGCCTAGGAGGTTCCTGGAGTGTGTGGAAGATAACTTCCTGACACAGCTGGTGAGTGAGCTGACTAGGGAAGGCTATCATGAAATGATAGAACTGTTGATTCTCATAGAAGTAAGGAGGGGGTTTAGCAGAACTGCTACCTGAGACTTTCAGAGGGCAGATTTTGGCCTGTTTAGTCACACTAAAGAAGTCCAGCAAAACCATGCTGAAAAGAAGGGGTATGGTGTCATCAAAATTTTTGAATTCCCAGTGTTAGGAAAAGAAGCTACTCCAGCTACAATTAGAGGCCTTATAAAACACCCGAGACATTATCACTGGGGAACTCAATCTGTTCTCATCTCAGTTTTCATATCCCAGTTATGTGTTTAAGGATGTGTTCCACTTGAATCACTTTACATGGGTATATCTGTATACCAGTACTCCAGGTGGGGTCTCATGAGAGCAGAGTAATAAACATTTATTTTTGTTTTCATCTTGTATTTCCCTTATCCCAACCCTTTACAGATATGTAATAAATAACACACTCCCTTTAGTTCATCAATATATACATACATATATATATTCTAGTTGGGGTAGCTTTTGGTGACCTGGCAATATGTGTTTGCAGCCCAGAAAGCCAACCATATCCTGGGCTGCATCCAAAGAAGCGTAACCAGGAGGTCAAGGGAGGTGATTCTCCCCCTCTACTCTGCTCTCATGAGACCCCACCTAGAGGACTGCATTCAGCTCTGGGGCCACCAACCTAAGAAGGACAGGGACCTCTTGGAGCCAGCCCAGAGGAGGGCCACAGAGATGATGAGAGGGCTGGAGCACCTCTCCTATGAAGACAGGCTGAGAGATCTGGGGTTGTTCAGCCTGGAGAAGAGAAGGTCCAGGTCAACCTTCTAGCAGCCTTCCAGTACCTAAAGGGCGCCTACAAGAAAGCTGGAGAGGGACTATTTACAAGGGCATGTAGCGATAAGACAAGGGGTAATGGCTTTAAACTGAAAGAGGGTAGGTTTAGACTAGATATTAAGAATATATTCTTTACTGTGAGGGTGGTGAGGCACTGGAACAGGTAGCCCAGAGAGGTTGTGGATGTCCCATCTCATAGAAGTGTTCAAGGCCAGGTTGGATGGGGCTTTGAGCAACCTGGTCTAGTGGAAGGTGCCCCTGCCCATGGCAGGGGGGTTGGATCTAGATGGTCTGTAAGGTCCCTTCCAACCCAAACCATTCTATGATTCTACGATCATTTTTCATTATTTGCCTTTCGTAATTATTACAGGCAGGTTAGAATACTTGACACCTAATTTCATTTTTCATCTCTATTAGAAAGTTTCTATCTGATCTTGGGCAACTCATTAAATTTCCCTGTTATTTGTTCCCTATCTTTAAATGCGGAGGTTAGTTTTTCTCCATTTTATCTAAAGAGGAGCTAAAATACTGTGAAAAAAAAAAAAAAAAAGAAAAAAGTACAGGAAAATACCTAAAACGGCATAACTTTTGGTTACTTCTGATGATTTAGAATTTGCAGAAATTGAGTTCACACTGTGAAAATTAAACCCAGCATGGATGGTACCGTGATATGAAAAGTAAACAACAAACAATAACAACACCTTGGTTAAACAAGTTGTGCTTTAACAAAAGGGAGATGTATGATATGTCCTTACACAATTTTACATCTGCTATACATAAAAACATTTTTTACCAAGAAATATGAGAAAATAATCATATATGCTAGCAAAAGATATTCAGAAAAACTCTTTAAGAATCATATAAATCAAAAGTGAAAGAAATTTAAAATTTGTGTCATGAAGAAGTGACAATTTGATGTTTTACTTCCAAATAAAAAGTGCTTAATTTTTTTAAAATCACCCATAAAATTGAATTTCCAGGATATTTGGCTTAAGAGAAAAATCACATAAGAATGTTGATATTTTAGTATGGAATTTTAACATAACATTTAAAATGTTAGAGTAAATCCATACGTTTTTAATTAGTTTATTATACCAGCTGTATTATAGGCTGGACAACATGCCTATATTAGAAATGTTTTATTTATTAAATCAGAATGTGTGGATGCAACTCTGCACTAATAGAAATATTATTTCTTCTCTACATCAAACTATTTCCCATACTGATAATGATAATAGTGTTTGTCACTCCAAATAGGATTTGCTATTCAGTGCCAAAAGCAAGTATACCATTAAAATACTAGTATGATTAGAGTGTTACATATTAAAAAGTATCATCAACATCTGACCATGCATCTTCTCTACCTGGCTGCCTCTGTTTTTCATATCCAATATTACCCGAGTCTCTCATTTCTCAGCTCACAGGCCCTGTATTTGAAATTTTTGTGGTTGGTTTTTGGTTTGGTTTTTTTTTTCAAATCTGAATTGTGGTTTAGCTGGAAGATTTGAGGTATTATTGCATAATGACATAACTTATGGCCTGAGTGAATATGTTTTAACCAGACCTGAAATTCCAATTTCCTTTAGTTTCTGTCAATGTCAAAGTCAAGAAGCATTGTGACCTAAAAAGAACAGAAGATAAGCTGTGTCAGCTGGCAGTAACAAATAGATGTTCTCAATAAGTTAAATGTCAGAATAAAATAGAATAGACTGGTTAAAATAGTATCACGATGGATAAGCAAGTTACGCATACAGAAAACAATACAAAATTGAAATGCAAACATTGGATTTTAATTACTGAAATCTTAAAGAATACTTTTAAGTAAATAAAAAAAAGTTTATGTGAAAACATTAAAACTCAAACAGTATCATTAAAACTTTTTATTTCATCTTTTTCGATTAAAATCTGATTAAATAAATAAAATCATCCATTCTAATTCCAGGTGGAATTTGAGGGAAACAATGCAAACCAAAATAAATCAAACAACTTCCCTTACAATATTTTAAAAGTATTATGACCCTAAGTAATTCAAAGGATAACATCAGAAATGAGTTCATTAACTCCTACCAGATAAATCTTTTCTAAGAACTGTCCTGTTACTATGGGGATCCATTGTTCAACCCTTCATTAATTTCTAATTTCTGTGAAATCTCATTAGCCATCACTGTAAAAATCATTCTCTTCTCTGTCATAGGAGCTGAGGAGTTGTGGACTGGAAGGGTCTGTCTGCGGCACTGAGACCAGTGCAGTGTTCCATGAAGTCCCAGTGTATAACGGCATTTCAGAAAAAGTTAGATTTTCTTGTCTCTGTAATCCTTCCTGAAAGGCCATTCCCAAGTGCCGCAGCCCTAAGATTTAGGCATTTTGTTCTGATTTCCAAAGACATTGTTTTCATTTGCTGTTGTGCCAAGGCTGTGTTTCACCACTAGTGTGCTCTTTTCTGCCTTCCTTTGCTACATGCATTCCCATACATCCTTCTCTCTAACCTGTATTTATAGATAGCAATCACATCCCTTCTTAGCTTTTGTTTTACTAGAGTAATCAGGCCAAAATCTTCTTATTTACTCATGCAACAGAGGCTCTTCATTCACTTGATTACCCAAGGAATTTTTTTCTGCATTTCAATTGGTATTTATTAAACATGTTGAAAACAATTTGCACATATTTTCCAGGAAGTTTCCTGTCTGAGATTTCACCCTGACATTAATAGATTTTTACTTCCCCAGTAAATACCTCTAATGATACATTACATTTGCATTGCTCTTGGCTGTATCACATTTATTAACCAGTAGCCCCATGATACAATATTGCCATTCCTAAGCTTTGTGCTGATTTTGCAAGGCCTCTGGACTAAGGTTTGTCAGCTTTGCTCTGTGTGAATATCTGCAGCTTTGTTTTAACTTGGTTTACCTGTAACAACAATTTTTCTTCTGATGACATGGCTATGTCTGATTTATTTTGGTTATTGCTGTACGGTAATACCACAGTTATACAATTCTAAACCAATGACGCGGTGTAGAGAAATGTGGGTCTGGTACGATAGTTGAGGCCTTGAGAAGTGGAAAAACACGATGCAGCAGAGGGGGGTATACTCATGGGATGGTAAGAGCTGGGGCACAAGCTTGGCACTGGGAGACCCCCCCCAGCTATAACCCGCTCACCCATGGCCAGTTAAAGAAATGCAGACATGGAGTTAGACAAAGCTGGTTTTATAGGTAAAAAAAAGAACATAGTAGCATTGTCTAACACACATAAAAGGCTCCATATATTGTATATTTGGATGTAATATGGAGCTGCACACCAGTGCATAAAGAGCAAAAGTGTAAAAGCATGTTAGCAAAAACATACAAATGACCCTAAGTGGAGTCCTAACTTGAGGAAAAAGAAACCACCACCATTAATATCATATTCCTCTGTCCTAGTTTCAGCTGGGATAGAGTTAATTTTCTTCCTCATAGCTGGTATAGTGTTATGTCTTGGACTAGGTATAAGAAGAGTGTTGATAACACACTGATGTTTTTGGTTGTTGCTAAGCAGTGTTTAGACTCAGTCAAGGATTTTTCAGCTTCTCATGCCCAGCCAGCAAGAAAGCTGGAGGGGCACAAGCAGTTGGGAGGGGACACAGCCAGGACAGCTGACCCAAACTGGCCAAAGGGATATTCCATACCATGTGACGTCATGCCCAGTGTATAAACTGGACGGACTTGGCATGTGGGGGATGGCTGCTCAGGAACTAACTGGGCATCAGTCGGCGAGTGGTGAGCAATTGCATTGTGCATCACTTGTTTTGTATATTCCAAACCTTTTATTATTATTGTCATTTTATTATTGTTATTATTATCATTAGTAGTTTCTTCTGTTCTGTTCTGTTAAACTGTTCTTATCTTAACCCACAAGTTTTACCTTTTTCCTTCTGATTCTCTACCCCATCCCACTGGGTCGGGGGGAGTGAGTGAGCAGTTGCATGGTGCTTAGTTGCTGGCTGGGGTTAAACTACGACATCCTCCCTGCAGAGAACTTCAGAAGATGGTGACTCACCGTAACATCCTCATCACCAGCATCAGAATGAAACCATTGACCATATGATCAGGAGGACAAGTGAGAGGATGAACATAATATCAGGGAAAGGGATAGTAACGAAAAAGTGTGTGTAAATAAATGTTTATTATTACCTTGTCGCCATTGCCCCCTATCCCTTCAGTCACCGCCTTCTGCCGGGTGGGGAGAGGACAGGGAGTCCTCCACACCTTGTGTCCTGTCCGCCCGACAGGTCTGTCCCAGGGCAGGCAGGGTGCAGTTCCCGTAGTCTGTCTCCCTCCCAGACTCCCTGACACTCCTCACCCTACTGCCCCCCTCCCCGAGCTCTGTCACTCAGCGGAGGAGTTCCTCTCCCCGGGCACACCTCCCGCAGGTGTGCTCACTGCTGCCGTCCTGTACTGGTGTAAGAGCAGGGCACGGCCTGCAGACGGACACCCGGATGGCGGCGTCTTCCACCGGAGCTCTGCCTGGGAAGCTGCGTCAGTCAAGGCGGGTGCAGAGTTTAGAGAGAACAAGGCCTGCTGCTGGGTAGATACCATTGCTCCCTGGTCAAACCAGCAGAGTTAGGGCATCCTCCTTGTGCACCAACTGCCATGCCGAGCCCCGTTTGCCCGCTCTGGCTGCTAGCGCTCCTCTGGGGCTTCTTTTATAGGTGTGGGGGACTTGGCCGCCATTGCTCCTGGCCCCTCCCAGGTCTCCTCAGCCACTGTGGCCGGAGCTGCCGGCTCCTGGCGGGTTTATCCAGTTCCTTGGATTTCCCCTGGTTCAGGAACGCCCTCCGTGTGCTGCACTAGAGCACTCCGCTGTGGAGGGTGCCCGCACTGGAGCTGCTACTTTTAATGGAAGAAATCCCATCTCCTAGGAAAAGATTTGCTATTTTTCTCCAAAGCTGGGCACATTGTCCATGAACCTTAGTGCAGATGACTGCATCTGAACTGACCAAACAGAGCTTCCCTAGGAATAAACAGATGTATTCAGGATAGAACTAATCTGATCTATTTCAATGTCTACTCTAGGACAAGACAGATGCATTGTAGAAATGTATGTTCTTTTCTTTTGAATGCAAATGTAGCAAGAAAACTAGCTGGTAAGCTGGTTTCTCTTAAGTATATTATTAAAATTCCGTATTATTGAATCACTGGATAACACATTATTCTTAGTTCTCGAGGTCCCCCAGACCTCTACAGTGAAATCTGGGTCCTCCTCTTGTTGCACAGTGCTCTAAGTGCCTTAATCTTTGTGAAGCTAAGGGGCTTCCACCTGCAATTTTGCAGCCTCTCTTTGCTTGTGACTCTTGAATCCTTCCCTTATTATTGAGGCAGTTTTTCAGTGCCTCTGGGACAGTCCTACCTTGTGGTTTCATGCTGTTGTCCTACTGTTATGTTCATGGCCTCGCACTTGAAAGCCCAGATACCATTACTATGGGGGGTTCTCATGGGACATGACTGCCACTAGTATGAGACACCTGTGCCTGATTACGCACACTCCGTTCAGCCCTAATAGCATCAGAAACCAGAACAAACAATATTATCAAAGGCATCTTAATTGTCAGCACTTGATGCACTGGAGGCAACACTGAGAGGAGTGTGTTTGTCTGGGGACACCACTGCTACTCTTTGCAGCTGGCTGCTGGGAATAATTTTCCCTTCCCTTCCCATTCCCCTTTCTCTTTCCCTTCACCATCCCCTTCCCTTTTTCCTTTCCCTTCCCCTTCCCTCACTTTTGCTTTTCCCCAAAGGTAGTTTTAAAGTATGTGTATGTCATCAGCTATGAACCCTGTGAGTAGAGTTTTATGCATGCAAATCTATCTCTGTGCAACACTACTGTCAATGCCTTTTTAAAATTAATTTTTGGTTATGTCTCTCTTTTTTTGGGGGGGGGGGGTGATGAAATCATTAGTGAAGTGTAATAAACAAGTTAAAGCAATGATTGATTAACTCCACTGATAATTTCTTTTGTTGGGATGCATTCCCATTTAATTTGTCCCACTCTGCTTCAACAGTAGCTATACAGTGAATGCTTATTTCTGTGAAGTTCTGTTTTCATGTATCTTGAATAATCTTTAAGTATCTGAATTACAATTTATCATGAAATTGTTTTATCATGAATTTATCACAAAACTGTCTATGAAACAATTATTGCATAAATCAGTAGTTCCTATGAACTCACACTGAGATCAATTCCTCAAATTCTTAGATTCTGTAGGAAAACTAAAAATAATTAAAAAAAGAGAATAAGCTAAAATCCTTACTATAAAGGTTAATAAAGTAATTAGATAAACCAGGAGACAATGATGAAAGAAATAGTAGCATGGAAAAGTAACATAATTTTCCAATTATAACAAAGCAGTCAAAGAAGAGATTTCATACTTCCTTCATCCTATCATAGTGTCTTCTGTTAAAAAAGCAAGCAAGCAAACAAGTAAGCAATCAAACAAACAAACTTTCTGAAGTATTTGGTAAGATACAGGTTGTACAGAATTATATGTCACATCTTATTCACTATTACTGGTCCAAGAATTTCTCTTATTTCTAAGCCATATTCACTGCCGTGCTATTATAACACATTAAGAAATAGCTGACCATTCTTGTTTAGTGGAAATGTGGAAATGTATTTTAGTCCTCAATTATTGCTTCTAACATGGCAAAGAGATTTCTATCTAGTTAAATAAATTAGGATGTAAGATGAAAATGTCATCTTCTATATAATTAGATTTGATTAGTCAAGTCTGAAAAATGTGATCTCTCTTTCCTTTATATTTTATAACATGCCTCTGCTTCTCAGTTGGTCACATTTTTTGTCCTTTATAGTGAAAAATGACAAAACTTACTTTCTTGATATTGGGTACTGGAAACCCAAGTCCAGAATTCAGTGAAATCAATGGAAGCTTTGAATCAAACCCAGGAGGAATAGATCCAAAATTAGTTCATATTTTAGAAACCTTATTAATATGTCTGAACTATCTTTGGTTTCTTTTTTGGCACTCAGAACATGCTGCATATTTCTTCAAATCCCTACCTTGTAATTCAATAATTTGTTAACCTTAATAGCAACACCAGTCCATGTTTGAAAATTCTTGTTTTTTCACTCTAAACTTCTGCCTGTAAGAATACAGATTATTAGTGTTAATACTATATTTACAGAAAAATCTTAAAGTTTGGGGTTTTTCCTTTCCCTTTCCCCTTCCCTTTCCCTGCACGTACTACTATATTGATCCTCAAACTTGGATAAATTCCTTACTCTGCTTTATGTTCCCTGTGTTCATGTCTAAGCTGAAACCACTAAGTTCTCCGCTCTCAGATCTGAACACATCTATTGACTGTCTTGTACATATCAAAGTGAAAACTGTGCCTACCATCTTTGTTGTAAAGGAAGCCCAGATCGCATAGGAGCTATAGCAAGTTCTATCACACTCCCAGTCTGGACAACTGGATACACAAATGTAGTAAAGCATATAATCACAGGTGAATTTGAACAAAGCCAAAGTACCATGAATAACCGCTTAGTATTTCCAGAACTTCTGTTTTATCACCTGTGCAAAGTCAATATTAGGATGTAATCCTCCAATTCTCAGGGACTGGAAACATGCACCCAGACAATAGTGCTGTAACTGAATATATATTTTGTATGTATGTATAAGTATTTATCAGTTAGGAAACTAGACATCACCACAAGAAGAGTTTTTAGAAGACTGATGAATCAGATCAGCTTCAAATTTTAAAGAAAATTTTGCTAGATTCATTCATTAGCAGCACACTTTGTGCTAATGGTTAATCACTATCTGTACGTATCACTAAAACTGTTCGTCTTTAACACTTATTCTGCTAGCTAGCTGTGACTATACGTTACCACAGAAAAGATGCTGTGTAGTGCTGATGGCCACAGCCCTTGATGGTTGTTGGTCTCCCAGGTCAAGGTGATCAGGCTTGAGAGCTCTTTGATGAAGTAAGTCAAAACAAAAGCAGACATCTTCCCAAATTTTCTTTGCTTGGTCATGTGGTTTTATACTATTCTTCCCCCTCCCAGTGGGGGGAGATGGGGGTTCTCATCTGTTCCCAGGGCTCCCTTTCTTGTTTTGAGTTTTACTAGTCATGTTTTTTGTTTAATGGACAGGGTGCCCTTCCTATTTGCTGTCCCTTGTGCTTATCTTACTCTTTTTTTTTTTTTTTGTCTTGCAGACTCTGTTACTTGTGTGGTAGCTGTTTACATGCTTTCCTATGCCTCTTAAGTGCAACTATACAAATCCTTGCTTGCCCCCTCATTACTCACATTACTCACATACTTACTGTAAACATGCTTAAGCACTGTGTTTGCCCATGCCATAACACTTACAAAATACATACATACTACTGCTGTTTCCAATATTTTATCATACCTATATCTCGATTCAAGGCAAGCTAAGAGTAACCACATCCTTATTAACGTGATTATAATTTATAGGTGTCAAAGGCCTCTGCTTTGACTACAACAGCTCCTATCCAAGCTCTCTTTATTTCTATACTTGAAGGCTGCAATATTGTTTCCTCCTGCCTCAAAGATGACCATCATTTTTGGTGTCATCCATCCAAAATGTTCTTACAACAATTTTTTTCATCATCTTTTCACTCCATTTCCCTTTTATGTGCTCCTAACTCCTGACTTTCCCTGTTCTTTTGCATTAAGTCAAAGCTGGGTGCTTCAATTTTTCAGGCTCTTCATATGCACCATTACCTCATGCTTGCTTTTAAATAAAGGCCAACTTCCTGCTCCAATGTACCCCTATTGAAAAAAGCTGCCATTCAGTGGATAGATTTTCAAACAAATATTTTCTTATTTATCCTCACACTTTCCCCTTGGCTAACAGAAGCTCCCCTAAGAGTAGAGCTTTAGGGATACTTTGTCCTGAAATCCACAGTTATTCTGTGATGTCTACAAAATACTTAAGGTATGCAACTGGATTGGCTGCAGGACTATTACTTCTAGTTATTGCCCAAGATATCCTCTTTCCTTCATTTTCTTTTTCTGTCTCCACCTATGGTCTCTGAGCTTCAGATGGAGAAGCCCTTACCCTTGATAATGCTGCCTTACCCTTATAGTTTGTACAAGAAAGCATTAGTCTAAGATTTTTGACACTATCTTACTAAAAATAATAGGTAAAAATAACAGATCTATTATATATGGAAATACTGTTATAATGGCATAGAAATATAAATAGATCAGATGGCCTTAGAAGGGGCATATTATTTCTATTGCCTAGGAGAACAAAATTAAAGAAATTTAGGTATAAATTAGTTTTCATGTGTCACTTAAAAATAAGTTAATATGCCAGGGAGGTGCTGTTGCAGTACTTCCAGAGCAGTCTGGTGAAATTTGTGAATAGATGGTTGTAACTGCCACCGTGCTCAAACCCAGAAGTGCAAGTTCTTTTTGTCAGGTAAACTAGGAAGGTCCAGGGATGTAAAAGTGGCAGATCCGGCGTTATTTACTATCTGATAAAACAACTTCTTGTTGAAAGTCTATTTTCTGGTCTGTACAGAAAAAGATAATGGCAAAAGAAGAAAAAAAAAGCCAGGAAACGAATAGAGGGAGCAGTGAAAGCTTCCTTTCAGCTTAGCCAAGCTTATTGAATTTTATGAATGAAACCTCCACAGTTTTTCTTTCTTTCAGTTTCTGTGCTTGCAGGAGGGTTAGCAGGTGGGATGTCCCTGATGGATAAACTCTTGTCTTGAAAGGATGCTGAGAAACAAGGCACCATTCTGAATTTCTGTTTCTCTTTATCTCTTTGTTTACCAAATGTTGTGTTACTTTGTAGTTGTCTCTTACTTCCTACAAGCATAGTACGCATACAAGAAGTTAATGAGATTACTATTACTCTTAAAATTAAGTACAAGAGTAAGAGTTTGCATGAACAAGAATGAGCGTTACAAATCTCTGTCTTTCTCTGTCCTAGGTTAAATTTTATCTAAAACTTAATCTGTGCTTTATGTGGTGATTTTTTATTTAAATCTTGTAGCTAGAAGAGTTCATTAGGGTTTTAGTGTAAGAGTTGTACTGGAACAGACGGAGACAAACCTTGTTTAAAAATTAGTTTAATTTTAAAATTTTTATTTATTAATATTTCCCCCAAATTCCTGGTGGAAAAAACTTCAAATCTGGAAGGTGGGTAGTGTGAAAAGAGCAGAAGTGCTTCAGTCTGCAGCACTGTAAACTGCATTTCATGTAAGTTAAAAATCTTGAAACTTGCAATTCAACAATGTGTTTTCTTGTTAGTGTTTTAATAATAATAATAAATAATAATAATAGTAATAATAATATTAACAGTGCTCCCTCAGTTGTATCCAGATTGAACAAGGGTGCATAGATTAGTGAAGAGAGGTACCTAATTAAAGTACTTTGAGAATGGTGCAGAGCTGTATTCTTGACCTCACTGACAGAGCCAGCCAGAAATACAAAACTTTAATTTCTTAATGCTATTTTGCCTGTATTGCCTCTTCCTGCCTAATCTGTTCCTTTTTTTTTTTTTTATTTTTTAACTGATCTCCATCTCTTTCGTACAAAAACTTCACCTCTAAGCAATCGTGACTGTGCTTCTTGTATTATCACAAGCCTGGTGTTATCTTCAAGGTTATGCACATGGCAGAGTAATTCCACAAAGCTGTCTGCATGGTGTGTAACCCTGCATCTTAGCTACAGCGACTGTTTTTCCTTCTCACTGATTCTCTATTCATTATATTAGGTTACTTGACATTTCAGATATCCAGCCTCTCCTGGCTCCGGGTGGAGCATAAGAAATCATTGTGCAAATAATTGTCCTTATTTTAAGGAAAACAATGACTTTGACATCAAAAATGCAGCCCTTATACATCAAATGCTGCATGAAGAAAAGGAAGCACTGATAAAGCAGCTTGAAATGGAAGAAAACTCAGATAAACCAACAGCTGTAGCATTTTGAGATCTACCACTTATATAAGCCATATTTTTTCTCTAAATTGCCTTTCTCTGAAGGCTCTTTTTTCAGATTCTGTTCAGTATGGCTTTTCTTCTGAGAAAAGCTCTCAGCACTTCACAATGCTGTTTGATAGGGTCAGACTTTCAAAGACAGCTCCACGGTGATCTCCATTAGGAATTGGGTATCACAGATCTGAGATTCAGAAAAGAGAATAAACTAATCTAATCTGACCTCTACTACAGCGCAGAGCACCAAAAAGAATGTAGTGATGACATTCATAGCTGTAAATTAAACACTGCCTGGGAATGTTCCCGGGCAGTGGATCTTAACTCTCAATATCGTTAAACTAGAACTCTCCCTCAAGTGATTTTGTCCTGTGCTAACTGGCATGTTCCCAAAAAGTTTCTGGGCCTTCCTCAGGAGTTAGTAAAAATCCATCCTGGTTTTCAGTCTCCTAATTTTAATGTGGTTAAGTAATTCTTTTACAGAGACTGCCTTTCACCCATTTATATATAGACTTCAGTGTTTAATTACTTGTATTTATATTGCATTTTTGTTTTTCTAATCTGAATCTGTCAGACATTAAAGTCCTTCCCTTTGTATGAAAAGGTGTAAGCTTTAACAGTCAATGAAACACAGAAATGGAAAAAAAACCCAACAAACAACTCAAATATCAATATTCTGACATTGTCCTGGTTTCAGCTGTGATAGAGTTAACTTTCTTTGTAGTAGCTGGTATAGTGTTATGTTTTGGATTTAGTATGAGAAGAGTGTTGATAACACACTGATGTTTTCAGTTGTTGCTAAGTAGTGTTTAGACTAAGACAAGGATTTTTCAGCTTCTCATGCCCAGCCAGCAAGAAGGCTGGAGGGGCACAAGAAGTTGGGAGGGGACACAGCCGGGACAGCTGACCCAAACTGGCCAAAGGGATATTCCATACCATGTGACGTCATGCCCAGTATATAAACTGGGGGGAGTTGGCCAGGGTGCGGATCACTGCTTGGGAACTAACTGGGCATCAGTCGGCGAGTGGTGAGCAATTTCATTGTGCATCACTTGTTTCGTATATGCCAATTCTTTTATTATGGATGTTGTGATTTTATTATTATCATTATTATTTTCTTCCTTTCTATCATATTAAACTGTCTTTATCTCAACCCATGAGTTTTACTTTTTTCCCGATTCTCCCCCCCATCCCACTGGGGCGGGGGAGTGAGTGAGCAGCTGCATGGGGCTTAGTTGCTGACTGGGGTTAAACCACAAGAGACATTTTCAACTCTTCAGCTTGAGAAAGGAGTCACCGAGAGGGTCTTGGCAGCTTGACTGTTTGACACTTTCAAAATTAGGTTGGATGAAATATAGAACTTGCACTGCTGGGAAAATCCCTCCATTTTCAGGGTGAGCATAATGAACAGTCTCTCAGATCTGTATTAAAATGATATTATTCTCCCACAGAAAATTATTTGTTCCAGTATAGTATTTCAAAAACAATGTTGCTACTGAACTTAATATAATGTTTGCAAGCAGAGTATAATGATATTAACTCCAGGTTTTGCTTTTTTTCCCCATCGACTATTTTCAAAGGTTTACTTTGTCACTTATTAGCTCTTGGAAACAAATCTTGAACAGCACAAAGTTATACAAGGTCTAGAAATAACATTAAATTAATTATTAGCAGAGAGCCAAGGAGCTTTGACCTTTCAAATCACTTAGCTGAGGGAGTTGCTGTAACTTTGATTTTTCTGTCATTTAACTTCTCTACTAGATCTGTATCACCTCTTGTTGTTTCTTTGAGCAAGCTGATCAGTCAGGTGGGTGGCTGCAGGTTGAATAGAATTCTTCATTCAAGCATGAATGTCATGCCTGGGAAAAACCACAAAGGGTACTGAAAATTTAAAAGAACTCCTTTGAAAGTTGTGTTTGTTACCCAAGAGAACTTTCTATCAATAATATTCAGCAAATTCTTACATGCACCTTAGTAACATCCCCTGAATATAGATACAGAGATAACAACAGAGATGCCTAGGTAAAGGGAGCTGTATACATGTTTGGATCTCCTCTCATTGCAATGGAAATGGTGGTTTCATGATACTGTATATAATACATCAAATTTGTGATACAAAAATGTAATATCAGGGAATAATGAGCTTAAATCCTCTGAATTTGGTTGGGGCATAAGTTGGGCATCTCGAGCTAATTAAGTTTTCTTCAGTCATGTTGGTAACAGTTGCTCTGAATCAAATACTTCGGTATTAGGAATGGATTCTGAAATGTGTTCAGAATAGTTACATATGCATAAATATATGCATATAGATATATAGATATGCACACACACTACATCTGTCTGTAGCTACCTTTGAGGCTGCAACCCCTGTGATTAATTAGATTGACTACACCCATTTTTTTAGCACATGGCTGAAACACAGTACAGTTTCATGTCTGTAGACAGAAGGTAACAATTCTGCCACGGGTGCCTGAAGACCCATTTAAAATGTGGATAAGCAACGATGATGTGCTTCTGTATAGCTATTTGTAAAATCCACCAAACTGTCTACTCAATCCACTCCAGACATGAGTCTTTTGTGCCCTTAGTAATGACTAGGGACAGATTAAATACTGACACTTGCAAAGGTTCTTATATATATCACTGCAGAGACGTCTTAGATGCTTGTAAAGTAGCTGCTTACCCGCTTTGTACCAGTTTATTTTGTTGTGAGAAGCTGTAGTAAGTGGTTCAACAGCAACTTCACAAGCAGCCAAAATAAAGGGGCACTGAACTCCTGTGTAAGAGCAGGACAGACAGAAATGGGGAAACATCTTTTATTATCCCATGTTAAATCATCCCTGCAAGTGAAGACATAGAATTTTCAGATCAGTTGGTAGCTTAGCTTTAGACTTCATATTTTAACTCACTCTACTGTCACATATGGAATCTAGAAATGCCTTGTCAATATTAGCAGTGTTATTTTGTGATAATTTTGTCAAGAACTCACCTTTTTTTTTTTTTCATAATAATGGACAGAATTTACAGTTTATTTTTATATAGGTTGATTCATCAGCTCTCACTATCACTAAACAAGCTTTTGCTTCTTCACGTTCCTAGTTCAGACCCTGACATATCAATCAGTAAGGATTGCAGCTAACCCATGTGTACAGTTATCCAACTTACAACATTATTTTCCAAATGATACCACACATTTATCACAGTAACCTACAAAGGTAAAAGAAAACTGCATCTTCTTTGATATAATCCTATGAAAATTACTCAAAAGAAGGCTAGGGTTTTTAATGGGGTTTTCTTTGTTGGAGGGTTGGGGGTTTTTTTTGTGTGTGTGTGGTGACAGCCAGATCTATATCCACTACTTAGTCAACAGAGCCAGTCACTCTGAACACAAGACAGCTAGACAGACCAGCTACACTTGTCACTTATTTCTCCATCACATTTCATTTATTGCTCCAGGAGCCACTTAAAGCTGTCATATAAGAAAGCATAAACCAACTCTAGTCAAGAATTGGTTCAGCAATTTTATTCTGGGATAGGCACATGGAGTACAGCTTGCTTTTTGGAAGAAAAATGGATGGTATCAGCAGTGACATCCCCCTTTTGCATAATACTTCAGTTCTTAAAGCACTAAAATGAAATAATAATAATAACAGCAACAACAACAACAATAATATTTTATAAGTAATAAATTATTATTTTTAGACACCTAGGGGCCTAACCCTCATGATGCTGAAGGATCCCAGGGAGCCCTCCTGGTACTAAGCCAAGTAAGAGTATTATTTGTCCTCATATGGAGATGCCACCTAGTGTGCAGTCAGAAAACTGAGTCATGCTAATTGCTGTAAAAGAAAGATGACTTACTATGATCAGCAGTAGTAAACCCGGAGGCAGTCATCGCTCGTTTCTAACTGAGGCATTTCCATATATGTGCATACAGAGCACTCAGACCAGTGGAAGATGTTCCTTGAGAATTATATATTGTCTGAATACTACATCTTTTGGAACAAAGGTAGAATTTAGGTTTGTTGGATATCCATATTCAAAGAGTTATTAATGGTTATTATCAGAATATGCTGAGTGATGTTCCATTAGGGTTTTTTTTCTTGGTCTGCTACTGTTTGATTGTTTCATTAATAACCTGATTGAAAAAATATAGGGTAGTCTTGTTAAATTTGCAGCTGACACAAAACTGAAAGGCACTGTGAGTGTGTTGGATGATAGGATTATAATTCAAAATGATCTTGATAAACTAGAGCATGGCCTGAAAAAAAAGAATGTCATTTATAGAAGTAGAGTGCAGCATACCAGACCTAGTAGCTGCACAGCTCTAACTTAGAAAATAAACAGTTGTGGAGCATGGTTCCATAGGAAATGATCTAAGGATTACAGTGAATCGAAGGTCAAAACAAGGGACAATGTCATACTCTTGCAAAAAAAGGACAAATATTATGGAACTGCATATAAATATGATTACACTCTGCTCACATTGTGGGCATTAAGCTACAGATTAAAACATCTAATTTAGGTGTCTACCTTTGTCTTCACATTCACTGGATTCTTATGCTCCCTTTATTAAGAACAGATACCTACCTGGTACTGTCAATACGAATGATTTAGCACAGTCTAAAAGACACCTACTGTCAAATCTGAAACTAAATCTCACTGATAAATTAGTCTTCCTCTCGCCAGAGTAAAGAAAAAAAATTGGTTGGAATACTATGTCTGGTTTTGGACCTCACATTTCAAGAAAGATGTGGGTCCATTGCAGACAGAACCAAGGATATCATGAAGAATGACTGAACTAGAAAACAAAACCATTGATGAAAGCTGAGGAAACTGATGTTATAAAACAAATGATGATTTAAAAAATATAAGAAAACAGTCCTCAGATGCACAGAATCTTCTGAACAGAGAAGAGAATAATTTTTCCTCCATATCCATAGTTCCTACAATAAGAAATAATGAGGTTAGGATAATGTAACAGGGAAATTAATTGGCCTGGATGCCATAGCATCTCTATAACTGAAGATGCATTTATCATCTGTTACAAATGACGTAGGTATAATCCTGCCTTGAAATAAAGGGATGGACTTCAAATGTCTTCAAACCCCCTCCAACTATAGGATTATACAATTCTAATTCACAGCCTTCTGACACAAGTGATACAGATCTTTGTCAAAGGTCTTTTAAATAACTTGAATACATTCTAGTGTGGATCATATGATAGCTACGAGAAAAACATAATTTCCAATTTTTTCAAAAAGCCCTTTTCTATTATTTCAACTTCAGTACCTAAAGCATCATATTTTTTTCTGTATTTTGTTAAAGATCATGGCCTGTATGTACTGAACTGTTTCATGCATGAAATGCAGTCTTGCCTTGGATAACTATCTATATTACTGTTGTGCTGTCCAACAGTTTAGGAGGGGATGCAGAATACTGTGACTTATGGCAGGTGCTGATGGCGTTTAGATAGAAGAAATACTCTCACTAAGCTGCAGCTTGATTGAAAAATCAAACTCAGGGCCACTCTTAAGACAAATAAGATCTTTAATGACTCACTCAGAGAGCAACAGACAGACCAAATTAATCTACAGAAGAGAGCATTAAACTATGCAGGAACTTGTATTCAAGTGCAGAAACTTGTTTTTATTGTTGGATCAATTTCCAGTTCATTTTCCAGTTCCTTTCAGTATGTTCTTTTCCATAATTTGGGCTTGACCTGTGTTTCTGTAAATTATATGATTCATTTTACTGAGAATGAGTGATGTCATACCATGAGGTGGTATGACTCAAGACAGCTGAATGCATAGTGAAATAGTGCCATCGTGAAATTTATCATGCCGAGTGAGTTTAGACTGAATACGGATCTATTGTGTTCTAAACCCATGGGTATGATCATACAGTTAACACTGACCATGAGCTTTACTCAGTGAGAACCTCAACAATCAGCAGCAATTGAAAATCCTTCAGCAAGGGAGGGTTAATTATAATAGCCAATCTGACAACAGAAATCAGAATTACAAAGATTAAATTTTAAGAAAAAATAATTGCAATCAATTAAAGATATTATTATTTTTTCAAAATAGCTCCGAGGACAACTAACAATTTCTTTTCATGAGATTTTTAAAAAAACCCACAAATTTCTTATATTGTTATGTTTAGCTGCTATTTACCAAATTTTTGTCTAATTCCTTGGTACATCTTAAGTTATTGAGCTGCATGTAATTGAATCTGCATGGAAGTTTAAAAAAAAATCTGAGCAAGTTGTACAAAATCAGGAATTATAAATAAGCTTAAGAAATTATTATGCAAAATCAGTAGTTTATATATTTTAATAA
Source organism: Haliaeetus leucocephalus (assembly GCF_000737465.1). NCBI lineage: Eukaryota > Metazoa > Chordata > Aves > Accipitriformes > Accipitridae > Haliaeetus > Haliaeetus leucocephalus. The sequence continues at coordinate 913,497 of NW_010972991.1, read as the reverse complement.
AACATGATGCTAGTGTTCTATTGTAATTGTCTAGCCTTTCTACATAACTGTGACTTTCTGTTATCTTTGCTTAAGCTTTTCTCCTCACATACATCTGTTACCAATGAAATTAAGACTCTGCTCGAGAATATTAGAATCTGCATATATATACACACATATTTTTAACAAGCACATACAGAAAAATATTATCTGCAGAAGTTAAAAGATATTCAAAATTTTCCAGTGTAACTATTTCACAGAAACCAGGTTGAGCCCTTGACTACAAATATTTTTTTTTAAATTATAAGGAAGAAATGTGAAATGTTCTTGGCAGGGACTGACTATAAAGGTGCATGCTAACTAGTTGTCTTACCCTAGGAAATATTTACGATTTCAAAACAATTTCTTCCAAAAACAGGATAAAAAGTTAAACTTCCAGATATATGCACATACTAAAAAATGTTTTAACAGATGATTTGCAGTAGCTGAAGCATTTCTATACTTTTTGTGTATTTTTACTGTGATTAATTGTTAGTTTACATTCCAAATTGCCATTATAAAAAGAAAGGCTAATATTTAAAAATCTTGAGAAAAGCTGTGATTAGCAAAAGCAGCATAATTACTTGGTTTAGACAAACTGGCAATTTGCAGTGAAAAAAAAAAAAATCTTCATCATATCCTCCATCTGCTTTGATCAGGTCTATGTTGCTCAACTGTTACGGTACTTGACACAGTGATGTCTCAGTCCTTGACTGGATGTACTGGGGTCCTCTGTAGTATTAGTAACACTGAAGTTTTTCTGTAAATGCTCCTTTCTGTGCAATTGGTCAACCATTAGGATAAATTCTTCTCCTAATGAGATCATATTGGATGTCAGAAATATTATGTAATTTACGCTAGGTTAGAAGAAGCTGGCATAACTTTTGAACTCAACTTTGTATCTTGTAGTCTGGAGGAAGTTATAGCAGAGATTACACATTATGTCTTCAAGGATGGTGGAAGCACTTATCCCTGTGTGTATCAGAGAGGTGTGATGCCAACATTGTGCTCAACACCACACAGTCGAGTCCTTTTGTCGAGCTATAGAGTATCACACAATTGGTTGATTTCATTATTCAAAATGGAAGTGGAGGCTTGTGAAAAAAACAGACAAGTGGCAGAAATGCATCTGACGGATAACAGTAATAGTCAAGATGGTCCAGCAGGCATGGATCATGCCATTCAGTCTCAAACTGGAAGACATCTGTCTGTTATCTCTGTGCAGACATTTGTAAAATGATTTGATGAAGATAACTTACCATAAATAGTCTTAACAGGGCTTTGCCAAGATATTCAAGTGCATTAGGGCTCTTGAACCATAATGTTCCTGAATGAAATGGGAGTGAAGCGAACAAATACCTCATAAAGAATATTGTTTTGTTGGGTTTGGCTGTTTTTTTATCTTGTATTAGGGAAGTTTGAAGCTGACAACATGTTAAGTATACCTATGTCCTAATAAAAACATCAGAATGCTAATAATTCTGTCCTGATGGGACTGCTTGCCACTGAATTTGGCATTGATAGAAAAGTCAGTGTGCTTGTCAGATTTATGCCATCTGAAATGACAAAACTAATAGCAGTAAAAAGCTAAGAGATAAACAAAAATGCTAATATTTCCCTTGTAATCTCTGCTTTAAAGGCCAATGGCTATCAGTCACACAAGTCAGACACTTCTGTAGGGCAAAACCAAAAAGAGAAGAAATTAATTGCTAATAAATGTTTTTTTAGATATAATCTTAAAACCCTTATAAATGTTTTGTAGGACATAGACTTTAATTTACATAGATCTTAAAAATGACTATTTCTCACATTTTTTTTATTATTCTGTAGACAGATGGTAAAATCCAGCTGGGTCAAAACCCAGGGCCCATCTATGTATATTTGTATATTTATATGCTTACATATGTATGACTATATGAATAGATTAATATATATATTTACTTATATACACAAAATTATTGGTAAATATTCACTTTGTACTTACGGTTTCTATTTTATCATGTGGTGATATGTGTGTTTGCATATGTATGTATGCATACATCCCTACATGGATGTATATGAGTCCAGTAGCATAAGCTTCTCAGATGATACTAGAAAACTAAAAGGCAAACAAAATCAGGACATAGATCTAGGACGACTTTCTCATAACTCTACAATTCAGTATATCACACCTATTAGACAAAGAAACCACAGGTGAGAGATGAAAGTGTTTGGGAAGTGCTGAACACAGCAAATACACATGAAGAATCTTGCTGTTATTCAGGTTAGCTCACTCTAGTGAAATATCAGGTAAAAGACTATTTTTAGAAGGTATCCAGTTCATGTTTCTGCTCTAATTAATGCAGCTAATCTGATCCTAGTATAAGTGTCTAAAATAGCAGAGATACCATACTTTGGTTGGATTCAATACTTATTTCCAGAAAGGGGAGTTTATGACAGGGGCTGTTAATTTCATGTTTGGTTTGGCTTTTTTTCCCTTCTTAGTTTGGAATATATTGCCAGGCCTGCAGGCTTTTTTTTTTATTATTGTATTGATTTTTAAAATATCTTAAAACCTGTCTGGCTAGATTTCACAACCTAAAATTAACTGTGTATGTCTCTTTCTTGCAGTTAAATACAGAAACAGTCCTATGATCTCTCAATGGCTGGTGTGAGTCAAAACAAGCATGGTATTGCTGATAATCACTGAAGTCTTGATTAATCTCTCTAATTTAGCTGCTGTGGCTGAGTTTAGGTTTCATCTTGCTACCTAATTCACTTCACTTTCCACCTCCTGTCACCACCTCACTGCTGGGTGAGTGGGAGAGTTACCCTCAGCTGTGCTGTCTCTGGACCCACAGAATAAGTTTCTCTGATTATTTCTCCCTCTTGGTCTTTCACCCTTGCCCAGCAATTTGCAACAGGCAACTAAAGCAGAAATTCTGCTGTCAGACAAATGTTTTGCAAGATCTGTTTCCTGGATCTGAAGAGGTAGCTTTCACGATGGTCAGATATTTTGGGGTAAAGTCTGGCTTGAATGGATGTGAACTCTCAGCATCTTAATGGTTTAAGCTTAGCCAGCTGTCCAGCTTACACTAAAAAAGAAATGTTCTTTTACAATAAGAGCCTAAATAATTCAGGCAACTTCTGTCAGATCTAAAGTGGGACTAACAAGATGACTTTTAGAAGTTGAATCTAAATTAAAAGGCACTGAGTTAATTTGGGAGCTGTCTACTTGCACTTTGACTAACCTTATGGATATTTTAATTTATCTGAGCTTTAGTTCTCTGTCTGTGGAGATAAGACTTTGGGTCAAGGGTGCTGTTAGGAAGATATATAGAGCCCTGCAGTGGGGACAATCAATTTCTAGGTCACCTGTTGTGAATGATTGTACTAGTAATAACAATTTTAATTCAATAAAATAAGAATTAGCAGAAATTGGTGGGGCAAGAGCCATGATATGACAAGAAAGCAGCTCAGCATCATCTCTGTGGAGGTTGTTAATGACACAGACCAAAAATTAAGCAACATTACATTCTCACAAATCTGTAGAGATTAGATATAATTTTCCTATCATAATTAACTAATCATTTGCCATTGCCATAATCTTATTTAAAAGACCAACACACAGAATATCTACTTTTGATTAAGCAGATATTTCTGGTTTGAGTGTCTAATAATTATATGGCATTTCCCTTTGTTATGAAAGGGCATTTGGGCAATTAAATGTATTCTGAAAAGAATTAAGATCAAATTTTAATTCTAAAAATAAATAAATAAAGATAAAGTGGTTTGCAAAGGTTAAAGCTCTTAGCTGGAAGATTCTCTTCCTCGTATAACTGACCTGAAGGATAAAGATAATAAACTACAGCAGATGATATTTTCTGACTGTCCCTTTAAGCAAAATTTCTAGGAACAGCAAAAGGATAGTTAAAAAAATCCGGAAGGTGAATTTTTAAGGCAGGAAGGCTAAAATGCATATTTCCCTAACATCTCATATTGGTGTGTTTAAGAATACAAAGGTAAACTGTAAAGACTTTTTGCTTTGCGAATCACTGCCAAAAACACTTTTTAAAACAATCTGGAATGGATTCAGGTTGATAACTGAATGACCTAAATATAGGCAACTAGTGCTGCTTGAGATGGCCTGGAATATCAGAGACATCTTCATGTGACTGGTAGCTACATTGGACCTACAAGAAACATAAGGCCTTTTGCAGAGCAAGACATAGGCCGAGAATATGACTTGTGGATCTTGGATTGTACCAAATATCTGCATTTGGAAAACTGAATCTCATTTTAACATATCTGCAACAAAGATCAACATCTCATTTAATGTCCTTCAAGTCTATTTCTTGTCAGTGGAAAGAAAAGGGGCACTTCTAGGGGTGGGATTCCTCTGGCCTATCATGGTAGGGTCTTTTTTTTTTTCCCACTTAACCATAGATATTTTTATTAGAAATATTTATACTGTATCTGCTGAATCGTACCCATGACATTTATAGCTAGTGTCTCTGCTTTGGAAAAGGTTCACAGAAGACCCTGAAGAATGACACAGCTCGTAGTCCAAGTCAGAAGAGTGTCACCCCAAACAATGATTAAAGAGAGGCCAAGCAAATCTATCTGATTTAATGGAGGCATCTGCAGTGAAAATATAAACATAGAAAGAAATAAGCCTAAGCAACCTTTATAGTTAATGCATAGCTAGTCAACAGAGTCAAGGGAGTCTAGGGTGCAATTTGTTCCATTTGAAAGTCTGGGCTGCGAGTCGTCATATGAACTGTACCATGAACGCTTTTGACTCTATCAGCATGAACTTCATGGACTACAAAGGAGTACCAGGGCATCTGTGCTATATCCAGGTGTGCACTGGCACAGGCTGTTCACAGGCCATGTGGAGAGAACATCTCTGGTTCTGAAAGCAACATGGTCATGTTAGGAGTGAGCACACTTCAGTAAAATGGTCTTGACTCATTCATTTCAGCAAAGCACCCCTTAATCAGGACATAGTTTTTCTCTCCAAAGCAAACATAATTTCTTCTAGTTCAGCTATCTACCTTGCTCTGTTTGATAGCTTTTACTAATTAGAAGGAGCAAAGACAGCACAACATGACTGTTTCCACTGGCACAACAAAGTATGTGGTGTATTACACAAGAATCAGTGAAGACATAATTATATCTGTACTAAACATATCTTATTGTTCTTCAACTTCCATTGTTATCTTTCACAAAATAAAATGTACTTCTCCATTATTAATAACATTTAGCCATGATTACTGTTACAAATCTCCTCCTTTCCATTTAAAATGAAAATTCTTATAAAAATACAGAATGTCACATATTGTCACAAGTAGCAGGAGTTTTCTTTCTAACTTAACAGAAGAATTTCTGAATTTATTAACAATCCACTAAGAAAAAATCTTAGCAATTTCAGGTATAAGTAACAAAAACTTACACATTTTCTTCTTCTGTCATTGCTCTGGAAATCTTTATGTGCAAAATAGATTTTTGCAAGGATATAAAGTTTTTATTCCCAAGTGACCTACTGCCATTCTATCACAGTTGCTTGGGGATTTTGTTCCTGGTTTTGATTTGGGGATTTTTGAGATAAAGAATAATGCACTGTTTGCCACTCTTAGAGATAAAAATATTTTGGTTATTGACAATTAGCCTGATGAACTTTTTTTTTTATTTCATTCTATATTTTGCCTATATCTTAATAATATCTTTCTTTAAAGGTACGCATTCATAAATTCTGTATCATTTCCTGATTATGCTCTTTTTTACAAGTAGTAGGGTATATGTGAAATACTTTAAAGTAATGCCATGAAAAATACTGTGTATGGCATATTGAAATTGTAACTAAGGGTCTTCATATTAAAATTCCGAGGTGAAATTCTGAGCTTTCTAAAGTTTGAGTTCTATCAAATGCAACCCCAGCTGACCCAGCTATAAATGGATAGCTTATCCTTCAGGTTGGGCAGTAAAACAATGTCACATTGCTCCTTTGGGTGCTGTGGCCACCAGAACTGATGTGCCATTCTCAAGCTTGCCAATGCTTGTCTGATTCAGAATGGACCTTTGATCTTTTTAATGTATTTTTTTTTATTCAACAACATGCATGTACCAGAGCCAATAAATATTCTTGGAGGTAAATATCATTTATCCTGGACAAGGAAGATATGTCAGAACTTGTTGATTTCATCTATAAGGCTATTAACTGTAAAATAGTTTCAAGATAGTTGGTTAACATGCTGAAAATTGTATTACAAACTGCCACTGTGAAACAAAATAGTGCTGAAACTAAAATAGTCAATATCTTTTCATTAGGCTAGACCAGAAAACAAATCTTCAAACTGCCAGATATTCCCCAAAACCTCAGAAGAACATGGCAATTGAAAGACATTCTGGCAGGAGTACCAACAATAGATAGCTGATGTTTGATCAGTTTGTCACTTAACTTCATCTTTTCGCAAAGTTCAGTCAACATGGCGTTACTACAAACAAAGCCTGTACAGACAGCTTTAGTGATAGTTTTATCTCAAGCAGATTGAACTGGCAGAGGTTGTGAGCACTTGATATAACAACAGCAGAATACACAGTTGTCACAAGACACAGTTACCCAGGTGCTATCATTTGTTAGATGTCCTGACAGGTACCTCTTTAACACAAGAGTTCTGAAGAGAATGACCCAGGGACTGCCTGTGTTCTTTCCATACTTGTCAGAAAAGTAAATCCTCCCAAAGGAGCTTACATGATCCAAACCAGAATATTTTATTATTTTCCCTTCTTTTGGAAGAGGATACGTTTGTAGATCTGGTGCCATCAAGAGTAACGTCTGCAGTCACCTTTGATAGCATAAGTGAACCTTTGAATTCCCCTGTGGGATTGTCAACACATCCTGCTCCCACTGAAATGCCCATCACATGTGATGGGAAGAAACACACTGTGACATTTCTTCCTATGGCAGACTTGGCATCATCTTGGCTCCATAAACTAGTTATACTAAATTAACAAGAACTGTGATGCATATGCCAAACTCTTGTATTTGAAATATGTTCAGTGGTTTGGGGTCAATAACTGCTACAGAAAACACCTGAGCTTTCGTAAAGCACATCATCAAAATATTCTTCAAATTTGGGAAGGGCTTCTTAGTTTGCTGTATGTAAAGCACCCAAAACATTTAGCTACTTGGAATCACTGAGCACCTCTAAAAACTACACTCCCTAGGATTCAGGAAAGGTTAAGCAAAGGAGAATTGTGCGCTTCATGATTAAGTTTTGGGCTGATGTAAGAAAGGTTTTTCAAGTTTGATCAGATATTTTATATCAGAAATGTTTGCAGAAAGGTGGGAGCTGTAGGCTGACTATTGTTCATCAAATGTAACTGACTTCCTTGCTTTAATAGCAACTTTGCATTAATCAGATCCAAACTCCCTGCAAGACCCTACACTGTAATATCTCCAATTCAGTGACACGCTTAAGCACATTCTGGTCTTTAAGTACATATATTGATAAACACAATGAGCAGAAAACCAAGAAGAGTTACTACAATGATGTTTACAGATGTCTGCCTCAAGTCAAATGTGCCCATGCATCAAATGCAAGCAAAACCAGAAGAAACACTTATTACATAAGTATTTCATTTATATACATATGTTTCATAGTGAAACTCCTCTGCAAACATATTTTCTATTTCTCTTAAATGTCTATCAAAAAATTTTTGTGAAAGAAGTGTACTTTCTGGATCATGTATAGAGTGAATAAAAAATATTTACCTTTCAAGCACATAATCTTAATTGATGTACTGTTGGGAGCCTTTTGAATATGACAAATAATCGTGTTGAAAATTTTAAGGATGTCAAAAGCATGTTTTGTTTTGTCTTTCATCTGATAGGTTTTGAGAATTTTCCTAGGGAAAAAAAAGAAAAAGTGATTTTGTTCTTAAGTTACACACATAGAATGTGGGAGAAACAAGGTCTTGTCCTTGGTTCACATTATGCAGTTCAGGCATTCAAACATCAATCTCTTTATAACCCATAAACATCAATGCCATGAAAACAAGTAGGTGACTCTTCCGTCTTTCTCCTCAGAAGCAACCAAAGAACATCTGACCCACAAAAAATCCATTAAAATGATCTGCCTATGTGAATTATACTATGGAAGAAGTTTCTTGCATTAAAACAAACAACAACAAAAAAGAATAGCTCTAGTAGTGGTAAAAGCTACTGTTTTTAACTGGGAAAATGCATGCTTTGTTTCCAGCCCCTCCACCTTTAAGTGAACAAATCACATATCTTTTCTATGAATCATAATATAGAAAATCCAGAGATATTACCAGCTATTCCCTGGAAAACAAGATGAAACAAAAACCAGCACTCAGGATCCCTGATCCCAATTTAGACAGAGCTGGTCACAGTTTTTCAGGCCTTAAGGAGTGCTATGAGAAGAAGAAGGAGGGTAGACACAGAGCATGACCTCCAGTGCAGCCTGCTCTCTAACCAGTAAGCACCACTGTTGGAGGAACATCCCACTGTCTTTCCATAAAGAAATGAAGGGACGACACAATACAGGAAATGGAGATGTCACCACAGCCTGCTTTCTGGAGTGCGTGGGTCCCTTGGACGGACTCCAGACAAGTTGTCCAAATTCTGTCTGCAGTTACTAAGGTGACATTTCATGTGAGAGGTGTGGAAGAGACATGTAACATACCAGTGGCTAATAAAGGCACTTTCATTTTAGAACAGTATAAGTATGTACAACAGCTCCATAGGCATGGTGTTTTCTCAGGAAAGGCCCCAAATGGATATGAGCCAAACCTAGCCAACAAGCCTTGCTAAATATATTGAGGGATCCCTATGGGACTGGCTAGGGAAGTATCTATGATGCCATGCCAGCCTACTTGGAAGGATTTATCTGCAAAGTGGGCAGATGTCGGTGGTCCTCATAACCTGTGTAGGCTGCAACTCTCCTATCTCTTTTCTCAATGATGGTATTAAAAAGGATGAGATGACGGTCCTTCTGTGAAAGATCCTTCATAGAATGCCCTGAATTAGTTTGCCACAATGGCAAACTATATTTGTAGGCCTTCTCAAGTCAAGCAAAATGAACTGCATGTTCACTACACTGTCTTTACCATCCACTAGGTCAGAGTTCCAAGATCTTCCAATGGAGTGACAGTAGGTCTGCATCCCATCTTGTCGGTATAGGTTGATAGTCATTAATCCAAAGCCAACCAAAAGCTATGAGAGTCTTTGCTTTGATTTTCTGTACCTCTGGAATATTTTTAGGGTTTATTCTGCAGTGGCATATATTCATACTACTGCTTATTTCACTGTATTCTGTCCCAGAGCCCCATTCTATTAGAAAACCTACATAGAGTGAAAAGAGCCCCTCCGTCTGAGTATACAACTCAGACCCATAAAACACTGTGGCATCTCTGTCTCTCCAGACTTATGTTTTTAAAACACGGTGCTTATTGAGATTCCTCATGCAACTTCAAGGAAGAACAAGCGAAGAAAGTGAGCAACAGCCAATTTGTATTTTGAATATAAAAGCCAATTTATATTATACAGCCTTTGAAATGTGAATTATACATTATGGGATGAGTTAAACTATCATCTCTGGGAAGAGAAGATTGATATTTGTCCCTAATATATACAGTTACTGATTGATTGTCATAAGTACTTGATTTCTCTCTACTTTTCATTTTCTTATCACCTTTGATTCCAATTATTCTACCATCATTCAAACTGGGGCTAGAAATACAGACAGGTAGAAGCAAAAACAAAGTTCATTTAGCATCTAGCTTTAGAAATAAATGTTAATAATGCCAATTTAAACTGCTACAGCTACTGGTTAGCATTTAAGTGACAACACAGAGACTGGCTTGCGTTGTGAAAGAATCTATATGAAAAATGACACCTCTTTTTAACAACTCATCACAGACCGGTAAATCCCCTTTCAGCTTATGAAAAACGCACACTGTTACAAGCTTGCAGACATGAAGTCCTTTTAAGTATTTTTGCTAGTTTGATTTTTAATATTTTGGGGGAGGAGGAATTAAAATTATAATCAATTGTCTTTTCCCATCAGATCATTTTCCTGAAAGCTACTGATAATGCCTCAATTTTAAACCCTGTCAACATTAATTCCTAATTGCCTCTCAGAAATATTTTATTCCTAATAGACTGTTTCAGGACTTACATTCCTACTATTAATAATAATAAAAATAAATCAGAACTAATGTTAAAAATAGAGCAAAATGAGCTAAAATGAGAGCTAATATGGCATGAAAACTATCTCAGAGCACGAATGAGTTCTTCCTTTGTGTGTAGCCTGTACCCTGCGCAAAAGGGTCCATTTTTTATTGAGGGACTTGAATACTACTGTAATGTAAACAGCCAGTATTACCCATTTAAAAACGCATATTTCTATCATTACTAGGTTTGCAAGAAAAGCATATTTTGAAATGAAAGACCAACCTGTCTCCAAATCCCTGTTTTTCAAAGAATCAAATACACTGTTATTTGAAGCAATTTTTGCAGGTGTTGAGACAACACGGTGACAGAAAACAAAAGCTAATAGGTACTCTTTCTAAATCAGTATTAGAGAATTGTTTCAGTACAGTGTCCCACAGCTTTCAGGGAAAAAAATCACCTGCTTTGAGCTGCCAAAATAATAAATTGAAACAGAAGCTGTGACCAGTAAGCAACAGAGCTGTTAGTAGGGGGTGACAATAGCACTTTAACACTGACATTGATTCAAATGATAGCTATAACTTGTACCTGCAGATTGCACCCTAATAATTTATCACAGACGGGGCATGAAATGTTGCAATGGCCCTTGATGGTCTACTTGAAGGTAGTGTAGCATCTTGAAAAAATGCTGATGAAAAATACTTTTTTTATGGATTTATTCTGCCATGCATAAAGACAAAGATGGTTATCAGAGGAAAGTGATAATAAGTGAACAGGTGAAACCGGAGTTTATAAGTACAAATGAGTAAAGAGAAAGCAACTTCTAACTCCAGTCATTTCTTGACAAAAATAAATTGTTTTCCTAGGAAATGCTGAAGACCAACAGCAACCTAAATTATATGATGATTAGATATCCAGTATAAAGCAGTTACAAAGTTCCCATGTGTTTTGCGTGCAGGGGAAAGGTGGAAAGATGCTCCAGCCCACACTGGAACACTTCTTTTACAGTTGCACAGTTCTAGAAGACATTTTTCTGCATCCAGATTTGTTTAAATAATGGAAATTGATTATGATCAAATATAATTGATTTCAATAATTCAAAAAGGTGTAAATATGGTTAACTTTATGAATAAGCAGGCCCTCAGTAGCTTTTGAAATACTGATTAATTCATATGGAGAATAACATGATAAGACAATTCAAACTTTCTAAGTTATAAAATATAAAAAGCATTTGATGGCACAGGTCTGGTGCAATGCAGCAGCCTGGAACTGAATCCAGTCATTTAAACACTGACTGGGATTTACTGAGGTTCCTAGATAGGCTATCTAGAAAGGCAATTCTGGCAATTGCCTATAAAGACAATTCAGATCCACAATGCACCCTCCAAGTTAAGCAGTAGCAGAGGAACTTTGTACACCAAAAATGATATTTAAACAAGTGAGAAGGCCAAAATCACCGAGATACTTCACATATTTAGTTATTTACAAATTCCTAGCTTTATTTCAAATGCATTTACCTGGCTGTGCTTTTGATAAAATGTCTTTTAAAGAGATAGTGTTGCAATACAATCTCTACTATTTAGATCTTCAAGCTGTTCCAAATTGACACTCATCTTAAAATAAGTTAGTCATTAGTTTAACTGCACTATAACAAGACCAAATAACTTTAACAGAAGTCATGGTACTAGACTTTAGCATGTGTTTTGCAGGAGAATAACTTAAGTATTCACCTCTGCCAGAAGCTGATCCCTGATAAACCATGAATGGGACCTTCTTTTTGGAGTGAATTAGTTAGGCTCTTGAGAGACATACGGAATGCTGCATCCTAAAAATGTATAGGACACCTGTAAAATACCTAAAAACTGAACTTTTTTTTCCACATATGGATTCAACAGTCAACTTCAATGTTAACTTTAATCAGGCTTGTTTAAAACTCCAAAGCTCCAAATATGTAATTGCATTTAAATATCTCTGTCTGAAGTGCTAATTAATTAGGAAATTTTTCATTTCTGAAAGCGGCATGATTAACGACAATGAACATGTTGCTAAAGAAAAAAAAAATGAGAGAAAGAGTTCAGATGCAGGTGCCCACAGACTCAAAGAAAAATTGAAAGTACTTCAGGTCTTTGTGTTTTAAAGATTCGCTTTGTGCAAATCACTCTGGATTTTTTTTTTGCTTTCACAATATGGCCCTGTTTTTGTGAGACACTTAAGCACATGGTCTAATTTAAGCAGGTGAATAATCTTATAGAAGTTAATAAGGAATTTATTTATTTATTCACTTATATTCCAATATAATTGGAAAATTCTTAAAGGCTTTTTATTCCCCATTTTTTCATTATTTTGGTCATGTCTACTTGTGTTTCCAGTGGAAACAAGGGATGGGACTCAGCTCCAGTCTGTAATCAACTATATTTTGGTGTCTAAATGTGACAAGAGTTTCTAAGCTTCCACTACAGTAAGTGAAAATCTAGTTAATATGTTCAGTAGAGTCTGGAGAAGTATTCACCTGAGTAGCTGTAACACTTCAGTTCACTTTAGGATGAATCACGCTTCAGATTTTATTTTTGATTAGGGAGTTGATTCAGCTACCCCGAAGTAAGTCTCTCCATGCCTTCTCAGAAATCTGGAATACCCTACCTGGCCTTTGGGTACTAATTCAACTTAGCATGGGTCTCCCATAGGTTCTCGGTCATGTCTGCCAGGCCCTCATGGATAACTTGGGCACCACAGGGTATCTCAGACAGCACTGGTTGCTTACTTAGAGGCAATAGAATCAAATTCTAGCCATTTGCTGATAGTAATAGGAGTTTAGATACTTCACTCACATGTATGCACTTTCATGTAGAGACTGAAATCCAAGAGTTTACCATCCGGAGCTGAATCCCACCTGAAAGAAATGCATTCATAATCTATATGTGCCTATTTACCTCTGCCAGTCAATTTCTACCACAACTGATAGTAGTGTCTACAGCTTGAAGGCTGTGTCTACGCTATGAGGGCAAGAAGTGAGTATACACTTTTCCTTCCTTTCAAAATTCATATTTGGAAGTTTAAATGTGCAAGCAAAATGAACTCAGGGGTTAAGAGTCTAAGAAATGTGCCAGTTTGGATGACTGTAACATTAGACAACTGCAACATTAGAGCTGCTTTACAATATAAGCAAAACCAAAGCTCCTACAAAGTCTGGAGAAATCAGGTAGCCTTAGTAAGAGTTTTTATATTCTCCAGAGTGCATAAAAGATTTCACTGAGAACTTAAACTTCATTTAACAGGGGAATTCTGCATAGCAGAAATTTTCTTTTGAGTGCCCTAAGTATGAGCAAAGCTTATTAAAAAGCAAAGCAGCAAATCAGTCAATCGCAAAGCAGAAATTCATAAGAAGCCAGGAGTTATTGAAATAACTGATAGGTCATTACAAGTTTCCTGATGTTACTGTTGATGTATTTGGCATCTGTAGATCCTTCATTGTCTCTTTCCCTTTCTTTTCCTTTCCTTTTTCTACTGCATTTAAAACAGGTCTTCAGTTTGTAAAAAATTTACATTTTAGTTAAAAATAAATAAAGCAAGTGAAATTTTAGAAAAAAACTCTGTGCCTGTGTTTATAACTAGTTTAATGTAAACTTAGTTTAATATAAGTAAGTGGCTCTTTTCATGCAGTGCTCTTTAAAAAGAATCCTGGGTTCTTTATTGGTCCCTAAGTTTACACTTGATGCAGTTCCTTTATCCTCCGCACTGAATTCTTGCAAATGATATTGCTTGCATTTTTACTTTTGTGTGTGAATATTTCTAGCCTCCTTTGCTTAGTTGCAGCTAATTAATTTTCCTGCTTCCGTTGCTCTTGTTCTGCTTGTAGGTTTGTACTCAGACACGTTCTGTGAACACTGGAATCATCTCCATCCTTGTAGCGTTGTCATAGATACACACAGAACCATTTATTGTTGGAGAAATGTAGAGAAATAGTTGCCCAGTGTTCTGCTCTTTCCTGTTTATCTTTCAATTCAGAATGGTCCAATCGGTCATCAATGGCTCGCTCCCATCTAGCCCATCACCTCTGCTAATGAGGGGAACATCTGTGCAACTGGCAGATATGGCCCAAACAAGACAGGACTCATTATATCCCTGCTCAGAGACGAGTCAGAAAGCCAGGGTGTATCTGTCCCTTTGAAAGGCCAGAGGAGCATTCACTCCTGTTATAACTGGTCCCTAAACTTGAAGCTGCTGAGTTTTACCTTTGTATTTTTCATTATCTTCAGAGGGTTGGGAGGGCAGGAATTGGAGATCCTGGAGCTTTGCCAATCTCTGTTGTTTCTGTTGGAACTACACTGTCCTGCAGAAAAGTCTTCAATGCTCATTTTTTCGAAGGCAGCAAGAGCTCAGTGGTCAGAGCCTTTCTCTTCTACTCTAGCTGGAGTTGCCCCAGGTCTTAATCTCAGCTGAAAATGCAGAATTTGTTTTATCTGATGCCTGTTACAAGTTTGTTTTGTCTATTTAGCCTGTATATTGCTTAAGGTGAGGGTGAACATATTTTGAAATTGTTGTTGTTTTTATTGTTATTATGTGTAGCTATAGAATTCAATACAGTCTTGCCATGACATAAGTTAAGGCCTTAGAAATTCGTGTTAACATTGGCAAAGATCCTTTACACTGCCGCACAAATGAGCCTTGTGTTATATTTATGGACAAACCTCCAGCAAAGCCCATCCCCTCAATTACTGCAACTGGCAATACATCACAGCAGAGTAAATTCAGGCTAAATGTGAATCAGAGGAGAAAAAAATCCCTTTGCTGCTCTGTAGAAAGGATGAAACAGTATTATAGGTAAGACCTGTTTCCAATAAACATAACAAAAATTTTAACGTTGACTTCCATTATAGGCCAGGTTTTCACCCTTCATGGCTAAAAATAATTTAATCTTATTTGAAGAGTGTCTTCATAGTGAAAGACGTGTAAAAAGATCTCTGCATAATGGCAGACTGTGATTTCCTCTCAGATTAATTACTAGCCTCCTCGAGGTTACACTATTCCTATATATATATAAAAAAAAAATAAAATTAACTTTTGTATCCCCCAAAATTTCGGTGCAACATGTTCCAGTTTTAAGCTTTATCCAATACAAAGACCGCAGCTTAAACATGCAGGCAGAGAAGTCTCTCTCAAGTTGCCAGAAACTCAGTAACTGCACTAAGGAAACAAGATTGTCATTTGTTTTTAAACTCCTGAAGGACTGCCTTTCATGTGCAATTTGAATAACTAAATACTGTTTCTCTGTAAGCTGGGATTGACTGGAGTCTTTAGATAAAAGTGTTTTGCCCAACTTCTGAGGTAAGTATCCTGTATCAACTGAATACCATCCTCCAGGAAGAGATGCTATAGAAAAGGTCTCACTATGGAGCCTCTCTACAGTATCTATATATAGTTTGGAACGCTTGTTGCAGATGAATAGTGCTATAGAATTCTGAAATATAAATAATCATCATAATTAATGTGCAGTGCTCTTGCTGCAGCTCTCAGTTCAAAGCTTATCTCGGTTTGGATATTTCTGTATCCCACATTGTCCTCTATATTATTCCCTTACTGCTCTGGTAAAGTTATTCAATTTTGACTGTTCAGGATTGAGACTGAATGCAGCGCTGCATTCTCTCACCAAATACATTTAAAGGGACAGATCAAAAAGTTTTGATTAAACAAAGCTATTATCAAATAAATAAATATATTATGTTTGCTCATGTATGAACTGTTCCTTAGTCATTTTCAAAACCACTTTGTATAAAGAGTTCAGGATTTTCCCCCCCCCTTTTTATAGATAGGGAAACTGAGGTAAAATGAAGTGAATTTCTGAAGTTCTCTGGCAGTGACAGTTTGGGAACAGAGTACAAAGAAGGTCCAGTTTTCAGAGCTTTTAGAACTTGCAGCAGTTACTAAGCTCAATAGGAGCTTTTGGACATACTGGACACATTGAATTCATGTGCTTTCAACACTGCTTATCTGCCTTAGTATGGATGAGAGCAGTCATGCTGTTTAATTCCACTGAGCTGAAATTCATGGTATTAATGTTTGATTCAGACCCAGCACTTGAACACATACTTATCGCACCTACCCGCACTTGTGTGCTCGGAGTTAAGAGCGTGCCTACACTGAGAGTTTAGTACCCAGGAAGCATAATTTCACTGCACCTTGTGTATCATCCCATCTAATATGTTTCCCTGAGAAGGCAAGGGGAGATATAGTGATGTTTTCTTAAATCCATGCGAGAGCATAATCAGTAACCCATGTATATGAAAAAATGTCCGCATTTCAATTCCACCCCTAGCTCACCTGCTCAAGAGGCATTTTTTGGCAGAAATTGTTGATCTTCCTCATTGTAAAACCCTCCTCTACAAAAAAGGGCTTTAAAACCAAGCTGTTAGTGTTACTTCATGCCAGCTACATTTACCTAGCTCAATTTAATACACTTTTTCCCTGCAGTGCTCTGCCCAGAACCACTCTCCCTTGCACCATTGATTGCTATGGCAACCAGAGAAACCAGGAAGGTGATGTCAATGTCTACATTCATGAAGAGGAATACCTGGGTTATCATTTGAGCCAGGTTCTCCCCAACAAAGGTGTGTGCTTTATTTCTGAGGTGTAAGAGCACAGGAGGAACAGCAGAAAATCCCTGTGAATAGACTGTGATTTGAACTTGAGTCCCAGAATTAGAAATCCTTAGGAATTAGAAAACTGTTGGAGTATTTCATAAGCTGAATTAGCCAGGTCTCAGCAAGCTTATTAGCTGAGAGTGAGTGTAAAGCTCGTGAGATGGTAGAAGAGGAGGCAGAGGCCGCCCTGGAAAGCAGCAGTCTCTCATCAAAGGGCTGAATGCAGCAGGACAATGGTTACTGACAATATTCTCAAATGAAGATGCAGATCAAAAGTTGGAAGCAAAAAGTGAAAAAGATCCACTTTTGGTACCTCAACGACTTGTCTGTTATGCTTTAATTCTTAAATGTCTTCTCACATCTGGTGACTTGCTCATTTATTTCATACTTTCTCCTCTATTAGCTTTTAGACTTCAGAGACTAGATACAAAATAACAACTCCTTTTTTTTTTTCTTGCATTTCAAACTTATTGTATAAAATTAACACCCACTTTTCTGCAGGTGAGGGCAAAGAAAACATTTCCTAAGAAATTCCCCCCCTCCAATAATGAAGGGAAAAATCAAGAAAGTATAAATGATATACAATGTGAAAACTTTTTTTTAAAAACCTAACAAAACAACAAAAAATCAAAACTATTTCTTGTGGCCACTTCTATTTAAAACTTTCATTAATTATGTCAGTACAGTACAAAAGGTATTACCACGGTGACACAAAGTTAGGAGGCATTGTCAATACAGAGGAAGATTCAGAAAAGAAAAGCTGACCTTGTAGACTACAATGTCTGAACTGAAGCGAAAAAATGAAGTAGTCCAAAATATAAGGTTGTGCTGTTAGGGACTAATACGAATTTCTGGTAGTAGCTGGGAGCTTAACATACAGGTAAGATGACAAGTATCCTCATGCACTTGTTAATCACAGGATGACTATGTGTCATCAGTGTAACACAAACTTGATAAAGGCTAATGCGATTCAAGGATGGCTCAGAAAAAGCAGTACCAGCGGAGATGGAAAATCATTATATTTTTAAGCAATTCTGGTAAAACGTTGTCAGAAACAGTGGATACAGTTCAGCAGGAATCATAGAATCATAGAATTGTTTAGGTTGGAAAAGACCTTTAAGATCATCGAGTCCACTGTAACACAACAGCACCATGTCATTAAACCATGCCCTGAAGTGCCTCATCTACACATTTTTTGAACACCTCCAGGGATGGTGACACCATCACCTGCCTGGGCAGCCTGTTCCAATGCCTGACAAATAGTGGATACAGTTCAGAAAAGATTATCTCAAAATAGAATAAATAAAGAGAAACCTTCTGAATAATTAAAGAAATTGAAAACTTTAATAAAAAAGAAAAAAAAGGCCAGAACAGATTTTCAGCCAAACAATCTATAATCTCTGTTTGCATCCACATTGGGATTGGCCAGGAAGCACTGACAAGGAAGAAAAACCCTGCTGTCATAAAGGCTGGCATAGGTAGTAGACCACAACTTTAGCTCAGAATAAAAATAAGGGGAATTTCTGGCTATTTGAGGATTGAGGTTCTGAAACAAATTTACAATACGAGGGAAGGGGTAAAAAAATCCTTTGTTATGTATTAATCCTCTGTCAAATGTAGTAAGGATTTTTGACTACCATTGAATTCAATGTTTGTTAAGCAGTCATATACATTTAAGCAAAGTTGTATCCATTTATGGAAAGGATAGACAAATTGTTTGCCTGTGAAAAAGCAAGCCTATAACTGGCCCAAGAGATATTATGAAGTACTATCTTCCTAAGATAGTCATACAAACTGCTCGTGTGAAGCTGAGCTGAGTATTTCAACACTACAGCTGAGAATTCAGTGCAGACATGAACACATAAATCTATGTTTAATTAGGAATTAATGTACTGCAGTAGATAATGTTGTTAGATTGAAGTGGTTAGTGCTGAGGTTCCCTGCATCTCTCATGTAGGGAGCTTGTGGAATTACTTCATCTTAAATATAGTCTGATTGGCTGGATCGAACATACCTCTGCATGTATGGTGTTAAATCTTGGCATAAGAAATTGTCCCATAGATATCTTCTTCCTTTCCTTCAGGCCATGCTAGGAAGCACTGCAGTTTTCACACCCATCTACATATAGGTGATGTTAACTTGTCATTGTCTGTCTGGAGACAACAGAGAGATTGAAAGCAAAATCAAACAAACAAACAAAACCAGGATTTTCTGAACCAAATTGCTGCTTTAGACACAATTTAAGTTAGTGATAGTGGACTTCTTATTGTATTTACAAGCAGCAGGCTTCATTTTCAGAAGGAGAGAGGGGAAGGACATGCCGTCTTTCAAGGTTTCTATGTCTTTGAACATGAGACAGAGCACTTAAGAGCCTCCTTCAGTCAAAATCAGGTGTCGCCTGGGGAAATGATAAGCAAATCAGTTAGAAGAGCTGCTTTTCATTTAATGTTTATGATATTTTCTGTGCCGGTTGCTGAGACAAGGTAGGATCTGGAGTTACTGGAGATGGGAGCTCTATCCCAATTGCTTATAAACGCTTCACCTGACAGTATTGTCCGGTCCCTTTTCTGAGAGCAAGAGTCTGTTCAGGCTGGTTCCAGCCACGTACAAGCAAACTGTGTGACTCCTCACTCCTGCTGCCTGGGACCACTCACTGCACCATTTCAAGCTCCCCTAGTCTCTGTCCCAGCAGTTAGAGATGATGCCTAAAAATAGCATGAAGACTGAAGATAATAGATATAGATACCTTTCTAGGTATAGATATAGGTCTATAGGTATAGATGATATAGCACAATAAAGTTGGAAGTTTCAGAGTCCCATTATGATGAGACCTTACAGATAAAGGATGACCTTAAAGTGATGTGGTCATGCCATAAAAAAAGCCAAGACCACAAAGAAATACAACTTGTCCAGGGTCCCACATCTAGTGAGAGGCTGAACCCAGAATAGAACCTATATCCTGCAGCTTCTATCCTCCTTCTGGGTAGCTGGTTCCTCTTCCCCTTTTTTTTTCTTTTTCTTTTGACTCTTAATCATAGCAAGGAAGGAAGATTTAAATCTACATTTAAGATTTACACAGGGAAAAAAGGTCTTCTGAATAAACATAATTTAACTGCAATTTTCTTCCTTAGCTCTGAAGGCTCATGCTGAACACTCACGTTTCCACTCTCTGTGTCATAGTGTATATTAAACGTAGGAAATCAGTCTGAGATATATTATTGGTTTAGGAGAATCCATGTACAATTACTTTTTAAAAATTACAACATGCTTCAAACTGTAATAACTGTGCCTCTTTATAGAAATAGAGGTTATAATCTAGCCATTAAAATTCCATAACCAACTGCTTCCAGCTATTCACATGCATGAAACACTGCACAGCTTCCATTTTTTTTTTTTTTTAAATTTGCCACTTTCAGGCTCCTGCAGAGAATAATTTCCTTGGAAAGTGACTTCATCTAAATAATATTTAAGTATGCCACAAAGAATATCAACAAAGACAAATTGTCCCACGTCTCAACATAATCAAATGTTCATTTATTAAACTGAGGAAAATATGATCAACATGGAATGAGCTGAAGTTCTCTCAAAAAGAAACTAGAAGACAGAAGTGAGGGGAAGCTCTGAAAGGACACAAGTTTTAAAATATAGAAGCAAGGCTGATTTCCATTGCTGCAGGCACACACAATTATTTGTAAGAATAGAATTGGACAAAAGGCTGTTGTGAACACAGGATGATTTGTAGCACTTATGGTTAAGTAGAGGATAACCAATAAGAAGATTACTGCACAAAATTTTTAATATATTTAGAGAACTGACCTGAAAGCTGGTGTCCAGGGTGGCTGTGCCTCCAATGTTTGTGGTATATAGGATCCTGATCCTATCTGGGTGTATTCCAGACACTGTGTTATATTATTTTATATATAACACTATATTACATTGTCCTCAGAGAGGACTTGGGTGCTGTAAATCACAAAAAGATGAACCTGAAGAGTTTACAATTTAAATACATTGAAATTCTCATTACTTTGCACAGAAAAGGTGGCAAACTTCCTCCCTGTTTTGATAGATTTGGGAATATTGCTATTGCTGCTACCTTTTTCTGAACTAAGAAAATCACAGGAAAAGAAATTCATAGGCAAACAAGTTATCAGACATATGGACAACATTCATTTGAAGCAAACTGTGGGCTTGATATAAAGTTCCCACAAAATAGCAATAGGATTCCTGTCTGACCTTGCAACGGCTGTTTCAGAGCTAGAACAGCCAACATAGCTGCTGTGTTAATCACACTCATTTTCTCCTGCACTGTATTTCAAACAGTGATCTTTGAATGACTGATGCCCACAAAACAATAGAAGGTAACCCATGAAGTGACTGCAGGAATATATTTCAGATAAAAATAAAAATAAAGTGTATTGTGCCCCCACCAAGCACATGAATTCAATCAAAATGACAGGAAATTTAAGAAAGGGAAAGATACAATCTTTCAGCAATTACGCACAGTTTCTTCTTTTTTTTTCCTTTATTGAATGCCACTGTGAGATTATTCATGGCTTTTAAAAAATACACAAGTTCATTTTATCAATTATTCAGTCATCAAGACTAGGGATGTAACTGAACTGGGTTGACCATGAGAGGACCACTGTGTAAGGCCAAGTACCACTATCCCAACTTAACTCCACTGTCCCTACATCTGGAAGGAGCCCTGCGGACCGCAGAGGGCTCAGTTTCTGTGGGGACTCAGCATTGTAATTTCTCATTTCTCTGGAAGAAAACAGCTCTCTACAACATCTGTTTCTAGGCATTACTTTCCAATTTTTTTTTTTTAATATTTTAGATTTTTGTGAAAAAATGCAAAGTTTAACCTTCTGCATGTCTTTTTAATATCTACATCTTGCAGGGGGTGAAAAAAATCCCATGATTGACCATGAATAATTTCAGATATCATTTGCAATGTTATCTCCCCTAAATATGCATTCCTGTTATCCCCTCCACCTTATGAAAATCCACTTTGCCACAGATGAACTCATGTAACATTTATCTGGAATATGTGATATAAATTTAATTTTTACCCTGTATTGCACAATTTTTTTTCTCTCCAAATCAGACTTGCTGCAAGGATTATCTTGTACAGGGCAAATAAAAATCTGTAAGTGTTATAGATACACCAATGCAATTTCTAAACCAGGCGATCTATTAACCTTCTAGTTATTATTCTAGAGGAGAACAAGGCCTTCATTTATTAAAAAACAAACAAACAAATGAACAAAACCCAGAAATTGTGCATAACAACCCTGTGTAGTCTTGTTTTGGTATTGTCATTAGCAGTTCTTACCAGATTAAGATATACACAGTCTGGTTTCTAGTATTTCTTCTAGCACAGTTTATTATTGGCTTTTTGGTCAACGTTTGAAAGATAGGATAATTTTGTGGTAAAAGTACTGGATTAAAGATTGGCATGTATGGAATCCATTCCTACTTCTGGCAAAGGATGCTTGTATAACCTGCAAAAAGTAATTTAATTACTCTGTCTTGCTTTATCCACTGATTTCAGTGACAGTTAAGCAGTCATATATATTTAATGTTTTCTGCATAAGTTAATTTACTTTATCATGAGGTCTACAAAACTTTTCCTAGTCATGAATGTCTGAACAAGAACCTGGAGGACAGAGGCTGTCTTAGATTATGTATTTGCACTAATCTTACTGTAATGGGGGTTCTAGCTGAATAATACTTCTAGGGATGCATTTGTAGGAATGATAAATACTAATAATCTAAGGAACTTAATGAAAACTATCCATTTCAATGAGATATCGCCATGTTAAAGAGAGCAATTAAGTAGGGGAAACATTTACAAAGCGGACATTAAATGCAATGTTGAGCTTTCCATAATGAATATTGTGTAACAAGACTGTGATGGAAAGATGCTGTGACAGAGTATTCGTTTAAAACAGTAACCAGTTTAGCAGGAGGAAAATATTATATTCATCAATATCAGTCTGTTAATAAAGTATTAACACAGTTTTCATATTTTAGTTCTGAAGATGGGAGCACATTATTTGAATTCTTCAGAAATGTTGAGGATGAAGAAAAGAGCTGTACTGAGACACAATGGTGAGAAGGGAAAACAGATGCAGATATAACCAAACTGAGAAATATATCCAGCATGTGAAACTGCTAATTCTGTATTGAACTGCCATCAATGAAGAGGTATAATTTATACCAAAGCTTCAGATAAACTAGATTTCAATCAGTGCACGTAGCGTCTTATTTAAGGATGGTCTTGAAAGCTGATGCTTTATAAGTCCAAAGTTTAGGGTATTAGTGTGGGCTTAAATATAATGAACATTACCCAAGGTCAAACAATAAGCTATGACCACTGTATTGCTACCTATTGAGTCATTCAGTGGCTTTCTATATGGAAGACGTGCATATATGAGTCCTGGCTCAGTCAGTCTTTTTTTATATGTCCTTACGATATTACTGTGGGGGTCTTCCTACAAAATAACGAAGGTTCCCCTGTTCAGTCTGGCTTTTTAAAATATCTACGTTCAAAACGATTAATCTGGGCCAAGTTCTGGAAAAGCTTGTCATAGTCCATAATTCTGTCGAAAGTCTGGGATTGAACCAATGTAGGATATTTTTGTGTTCTGCACTAAAAAATTAGCACCAAAGATTCTGATTTTGTTTGTTTGTTTGTTTGTTTTGAGAGCTAAATCTTTAAGAAACTATCTGAAAGATAAACAGAGTCAAATATTCCAGGACATTTACAGTCAAGTTTCAAATACTCTTCTCCATTTTAATACAAGTAACTTTGAGTAGACTAAAATAAATATGTAAGAGAAATGTAAGTGAATAAACTATTCATCTTTTGTTCTAGAAGAACAAATATGAGAGGCTTTAGTCTTGGGGGTTTTATTTAAAAAAAAACCTCCAGTGAAAGGGAGTGAAAAGGGAAAATGGAGGATTTGTTGCCCTACTCAGTACAGTTTTTTACAACAGTAAGATTTCAGACTTTTTTACGTCTACTTTTTAAATCAAATGGGTTTTGATGAAATGTAGCACTCAGGAAATGTGAGATTAATGCATTTGACAGAAGCAGAAAACAGAGTAAATAAGCATTATACAGGTTTCATGAGAAAGCTCGGCTAGTGTACTTGGATATGATCTTTTGACTTTTATTATCACCTCAAGCTCCTCAAACTGCCAGCTATGTCTTTTTTTTTTTTTTGAGCTATTTTGCAAGGAGTATGAATGAGGGCACCACAGTATTAGGAGGTGAAAAGTTAGGCTGAGTTCAAATAAGCATTTTTATGTTTGGCTGGTTTACCAAACCCACAGTCCAAAGACCCCTACATTAAGTTTGAAGAAATGTTCTGGAAAATTTAAAAGAAAAAGCAAATGTTTGGTTTTTTAATTTGTTTATTTATTTTGAGACCAAAATTACCTACACTTTACAGAGCTTTCACTCTAAAGAACAGATCATCATTAGAAAGATTATTTTGGGATGGAAGTGCATTGTTAAAATTGATCTCATCACTTGCAACCTCAAACTATGTTAATGCACAGTCTTCAGTTTGAAAAAACTGTAACAATGTTATTAGATGTAAATGTAAATGTAGGTGTAGGTAAAATAGAACTATATCTGTGGGAAGATATAGTAGATCTTGAAAGATCACCTGCTTTTCTAATTTGAATGAAAAAGCAGCCAAAACACCCTGGAGCTCTCCCCCTCAGTGAGGATGGTTCAGCAGACTCCATGCATTCCTCTGAGAGAGGACCTCAGGAAGACTATTACTTCTGGGAATACAGAATTAAAGCCAGTCAGCAGTCTTCTAGACAAGATTTTGTTGTAAAATGACCTCTTATTGAAACAAAAAACTTTTCACAGAAATTTAGCCAGGTCTTCTTACAAATACTTCTTAAGACCATGCCAATAAAGATTTGGAAGTGAAGCTACTTTCTAAATAATCTGATGATACAAGCAATTTCCTAGGTGATGGATGACCCATGTTCAAACCTTCAACTGTCCTTACTTGGAGCTGAAAACAACTGTCACTGTTTCATGACACAGAAATGTTGTTTTCCAGCCAGCTCTAGCACTATCTTTCTGATAAGATGAGACATGCTGTTCGCTAAAGAGCATGACAAGATTGTATAGCTTTTTGAAAGCAGAAATGGTAACTTACGACTGAGTGCATTTATCTGTGACTCTCAGTTTACTTTTTCACACAGTAAAAATAGTTTATCTGATGAGAGAGATGTCAGATCAAGTGCCAGGAGGAAAAACCCATATTATGATTATGGGTCTTACCTTGACTCACAGACAAGCTTTGGATCCAAGAGTGTGACTCAAAGTTTTAGCTCCTGCTTTATAAGAATTTGTCTGCTAGTTTCTATTGAAGAAGGGATTGTATTTTTTTTCCTACACTTTATATGAACCTCTTATTACATCATTCTTCTGTTATATTAAACAGCTGTCATTTTGCATTTTGGAGATGGCTACAGATCAACGGTGAAATTTAAGGTTATTTTCCCCCTTCTATTCATTTTTTAAGCATTCCCTACTGCAATTGCACGACAAAATATATTTACCATACAACTCATTCACCTATAGATGGATAAATGTCCTGAAGATACCCAGAGGAAAGAGGGTAAACAGTAACAAGTAATTATCTGTACAATAAGCACAACATAGTTTTAATAGATAAATTACTAGCTACAGCCTTTGTTCTTTTAACAAATTACTTAGTCCAACAAAACCCCTTTTTAAATACTATATGTGCTATCCCAGCTATAGGAATGTAAATTTGTAACTGCAGCTGCATAAAAAGTAGTGAATAACTTACTTTGCTCTCATCTCATTTCTTTTCTCTCTCTTACATAACTGTTTTTCCCTGGATATTTGCAGATTTTTAAAGCTATGGTAGTCTTTAAAGCTACACATCTTCTAATATGAACTCATGTTTATGCTGGACAATTACATGTCACCTATTTATATCTTTATTCATCCCAAAAAAGATGTGAATGCATTCCAGAAAAGCATTCAATCTTGATTTTTACTGTAGCAGGATCTACAATTTCCCTTTGTAGTTTATCCAGTAGTTAATCACCCCCACTGTTGAACAAGTATGATGTGAATATATTCATTGAGGAAGCTTGTAAGACTGAGATCTGATAAATCCAAGAGGGATTCCAATGAGGAGTTTTTAGAGCTTGAAACACCCTCCCACCATATAAGCATGCAGGCTCCACAGTTAGTAATTTTAAATTCTTATTGTGGCTTTCATCTGTGTTCTTTTTATATGTCTTTTTTGTTTTGTTTTGTTTTGTTTTTTTCTTGCACGCTACTATGGGCACTAATATAGGCTTTAAAATATTTTTTCTCAAATGTTCAGAACATATTAAGAAAAGCTTCTTTTGTTTACAGTGTTACTTTCAACGTTGTCATCTGTCATATTATTTGTCTTTTGAAGTGCAGTATTTGTATGAATGCATAATTTACACAGTATAATTTGCAAATAAAAACACTATCCTTAAATGTGCCAGTTATGTAAGTGATATCAGATTTTAGACCATCTTCATATGCATAATTCACATTGAGAAAAAGTATATATTTTTACTCATTTCCTAAATAGCTAAAATACTTTGCTAAAGTAATCTTCCTGCAGTCTGATTACAAAGATTTGTTTTAAGACTCAAGTATTTTGCCTAACAACCCCAATCATATAAAGACAGACCACACAGTACTTTTCTAGCTCCAGACTCCATCACATAATTTAAAAGTAGGTACACAAACATGGATGCAGATGCAGACAGACTAAGACATCTCCGGTTGATCTCCAAACTGTCCATTTAGACAGAAAGGTGTCTAAGGTAGCTTACATTCAAAATTTAGGAAAAAAAAAAAAAAAAAAGGTTGCAACACTGCAATGGCTCCAGCTGTATGGTTTGTGAAGTGCAATTCATCAGTGTGAACTGCTTTGCCTATAGAATGTGTGAATTCCTGTCCCTCCACAATTTTCCATGTTTGTTTTTTATTGTTGCTTCAGTTTTCTCCTTCTCTTGAAAGTTAAATAATTTTTGCCTCCTAACATGTTATTATTTTGCACCAAAGTTTGCAAAAATGTACTGCTTTCAGCTGAATGCTGCTCAGAACACTTGTGAGATGTAGTCTCTCTTGATCTCTAGATAATCCAGATTGTTACTGTGTTCCTGAATGTTTTACAAGGCTTATTTTGCAGAAGATATCCCTGAATGTATTAAACCGAGTTCCAGCTATATATATGTCACTCAGGCAGAGTTTTCTAATACAGTTTAAACTTGAGATTATTATTAAGCATTAAAATTTAAAGGACTTTTTTTTTTTTTAATTTATTAAAAAGAATAAGAGCGTAAGACTGGAAAGAGTCTACTGGATGAAGAATGTGCTATCACAGCACTGCCATCATAAACTTCTCCATAACCTGAATTAGCTGCTTCTTTAAAACAGATTATTTCCCTCTTCCCTCACTCTCTTCTTAACCATTCCATTCCACAGCTTCACTGATCTCATGACTAGAAACCTTCTTCCAATTTCCAGCCTAAATTTATTCATAGTCAGTTAATTCCCATTTGTTCTTGTGCCAACATTGTCCTTAAATAGTGCTTCTCCTTCTCCTGTGTTTACCCCTATGATGTATTTATAGGCAGCAATCATATCTCTTCTCAGCCTTTGTTCGTCTAGGCTAAACAACCTATGCTCTTCTAGTCCCTTCTTGTAATGAGACTACCCCCATGAATAAAGGCTACAGAATTAGGTCCTAATTGAAAATGCAACGCAAGCAACAAATCAGATCCTATGGAAAACAAGTTGCTTGCAGCCCTGCTTGTGAGTGACTCCTGGCTGAGGTCTTCTACCTGCTTTAAAGTAAATGACTGATACTGTTCCACAAGTATCTCAAATGTTTAGATTTTTTTTTTTTCTGAAAACTATGCAAAGGAGCACATCACTGAACAGTCATTTTCAGCACAGCCAATCTCCCAAATCCAAATTACTTACAGAAATAGCGAATGTGTGTAGCAAAAAAAAAAAAGAAAGAGTGTTTGTAGAGACTTTGTCAGGATGCTGAGGGTTGACCCTTCCCTGCCTCCTCGTCCCCTGGGAGCAGCCAGCCCTAGCTGCTCCCTGGCAGAGACACCAATGCTTTTAGTATGGCTTTATGTGGCATGGAGTGAGAGGCAATGCAGGAATATTTAGAAATTCAGCCCTAAAATCTGTCTGCACCCAGGTCATAATATGGAATGACTCATCTGGTTTTATATTTAAATGCTTTACTGCTTAAAAACACTGCTAAGTACAAGAACTAGAACTACTATTCTGTCTGTATCCTGGTCTCCCACCAAACAGAAAAAGGAACTTCTGTTTGAAATCTGTGACTGAGTTGGGGGTAGTTTTCAGAAGTTATGCTCGGTTGTTTTTCCATACTTTTTTGCTATTCACTGGCAAAGCCTTATAGATAATAGGTAACAAGGGCTAGTCTATTATCAACTCCTACTGAATGCAGTTGAACAGTAGGTGTAAATTGCTTGGAAGAAGAGAAAGTCAGGTTTAAGCAGGAACTAATACCGTTGCTATAAGGTTCAGACTCACAGAACAAAGATGGGGTTTAAATTGGCATCAATAATGTCTTCTTTCATTCTTTACTTTACATTCATAGCTCCTGGAATTATTTGGTTCCTACACATAAAACATAGAAATAGTTACAGGGATAGAAACTGAGTTCTTTCTCAAGAACTCAAAGTACTCAAAGAGCTGATGACAGATCAACATTGCTTTTTGCACAAGCTCTGTTAACAGCCTGAATCCACACCGCACCTTATGATCAGCAGGTGCTTTGACTTCATTAACTCCAGGGGCAGTGATGTAGGAAAGTACAAGGCATCTATTCAAGCTCGACTAAATGCCTTCAGGTGGAGCACAAAACCCATTAACACTTTCTAAGTATCATAAACATTGGAATATATTGCACAAGGCAGGCAGCAGCCCTGTTACCTGCCTGAGCGGTCCTTGCTCGTGTAGCTGACCATCCTGGGGAGAGAGCTCCACGCCATAACTTGCAGAGATGCAGGGCAGGAAAACAGACCCGTGAGGGTTTTTTTCTTGTCTAGGTGTTGACTTTTCAGTTTATGAGAATTTTTTGCATTACACTTTGGAGGTATCTAAGCATTAGCTTTTCAAACAGTCCAGGTTCCTACATTCAGACAATGTGTCACCCTTCTCAGGCAGCATACTGCTTTTTCATACGTTACAGCATAAGCACTTGGAGCACCTGGTCTGGATATTATTCCATACGTTTAATCCCCTTGTAGATCTAGTCTCAAAGAGCACACTTTTCCTTGATCTTACCCTAAGAAGCAAGGGAAAATTAAGGTAAGTTTTTAATTAAGAGGAAAAGAGAAGGGAGAATTTTCATTACACAGTGTTGTGTCATGAATAAACATCTGATGATAAAGAATCACAGAGCAAGGAGAGAAAGTAAAAAAACCAAATCTATGTCTCATTATAGGGTATCAGACACAGCTTGAGCTACTGAACTGTAAAACATGGAGATTTTTTCAATCAGAATGAAGTGTGCAATTACCCCGTCTCAAGATCAGGGGAAGAAAAACCAAGACAGATATCAAGGTTTTGGAGAAAATAAATTAAAAAAATAAAATAAAATAATGACAGTTCTAAAAATGGCTAGTCTAGAGGCAGCCAGGGTATCAGCCACCAAAAGGTCTGCTTCATTATCCATTACAAGTAACCAGCTCTGGAAAGGCATGAGGAAAAAGATCCTTCAAAGGTCACCTTGCTGGGCAGTAAGTGTACAGTAATGATTTGCTTAGAAAAGAGGTGGTCCCCTATACTGACTGCAATCCGAGAACTACTTTTTATGCAACTTCATAAAATTATGCATATATATGGAAAGACTGCAGAACAGGAGAGAGAGAAACAGATTTTGCAAACAGAATTTGAGGGGGAGAAAGGATGTTGTCAATTAAGGGTACAGACAAAGAAACAACTGTAGAAGAAGAGGTTTTCTGGATAAAGTTAGAAGAAATTTGTGAACACTGATACATTTTGCTTGATGTTCTGAGTGGGACTGAGCTGCCTTCCAATAACTTTATATCAGTAATAGAGCAGAAGCAAGAATAGAGTGATGGAGCAGGGTGTTCAAGTTATGTAACTCTTGTTTACATACTAAGACAAAAAAAATCAGAGAAAAGATTCACTGTAAAATAACACCTATTTCAAGTTGATGCTTTATGTGTATATTCAATGAATTAGTACAGCCTTCCAAAATAATTAACAGAATTAATAATAATATCTAGAAACAAAGTAGTCCCATCTTGAGCAATTTTTTCTGGAAGATGAAAGACAGGAAGGCACTGAACAGCTCGGTGGGTGTTGCTTCTGCTATAAAATATGTGCTAAATGACATTTTTAATAGAGTTTATGGAGTATTGTGCAAGCCTATGGTCTCCCCTTCTGTATTTCACATTAAATTCTTTTTAAAAAATATTCTGATTTTGGTACTGGCTTTCACATATGTTTCAAACAACCCAGTTGGCAGGGTGATTTTATAGTCCACACAGAAAACCTGTAGACAGGAGTGGAGGTAACTTTTAGCCCTGTACAATGAATCTTTGTTGTTGAGACACCATGTCCATGGCAAGGTGATGGAGAGGAACATAGTCCACTTCTGGGATGCTACTTCGGTGGCATTTCAAACATTTTGTCTTTGTGTTTTATCACAGTAGCACCAAAGGGCTCTTCTAGACATCATGTACAAACATATAACAAGAGTTAATCCCCTCCTTGAAGAACTTATATTTCCATTGAAACTTTAAAGAAACTACCAATTAAAAAAATATGATTGAAGTAATGCTGGCACCTACCCTTCAGAAAATCATTTGAAAGAAGAAAAATATGTATCCAATGTAGATTCCAAAGTACATCTTCACTTATAGAAACACATTAATTTAAAACAGCAGTAAGCCAATTAAAATATATATATGTATCATGGAAGTCATCAGCTACAGTGCCTCTGACACAAAGACATTTCCTCCTAAAATTTTGAAATTCAATTAGAAGCATTGTTCAATTTAATCTAAATTTAAATCTTTAAACAAATCAAATTCTAGACTTTTGAAAGCTACTTGAATTATATTTTTCCTTCTTGTGACATTTGTAATTGAAAAGGAAGTGTATAAATATGGGCTGTATTGTAAGATATTTTATGGCTAGCTACTTTATATTGTTTTAAATGATGGCTCTTGGAGGAGGCTGTCAAGTGGTGGGCAAACACTAACATTATGCCTTTTTGGCTGAGTTCCTGCTCTAATTTTGCTAGGGATTAAGTACCTTTGAATTTATTTTTTGTAAGCTAACAACTAAGTGTAAGAGAAGCTGAGCTGAAAAATGTGGGTGTACAAGTGAACTGGATTCAACTTGATACTGATCTTTACTTATTTGACATCTTCTTCAAGACGGAATACAAAAGCTGTGTTCATGAGTGCATCACTTTATTTTTTGACTGCTTTGCCCTTCGGGAGACAACCTCTATTTCTAGAGCTGGAGGTCCCGAGTTCTATTATTGATGCCACTTGCATTCATTTGGCTGGAAATTAAAATACAATTTCAAAAAAAGAGATGAGCAAAATTTGACTTTTAAAGCCTTGAGATGGCCTTCAATGGGGCAGGAAGAGGCCAATTATCGTAGCATTTTGCAAGGCTCCTCCCATCTCCTTTCTGAAATGGCAGTCAAAAGACCCAGATGCCAGGCTGAAAATACTCTCCCTTCATCATTTACTTTTTGTTTGTGTTCTTCTTGCAGCTGTGCTGGCAGCATTAAATATACCTCAGAGCTATTCACTAGGTTACAGCCTGATCCAATGCACACGGAAGTCTTTTCATTAATTTCTGTGGCTTTGGATCAGGCCTGGGGACTGTGCCTCTGCCTTTTTTGGACTGCTATGCCTTCTGTTCTTGGATAACACTTTTGTACTAATTTTATTAAGTTTAAGCATAGGGTATATATTCACACATATGTACAAGAACACCTTTACCTTGTGCCGTTCTGGGCTTTCATGTTGAAAAAATCCCTGAGCCCTCCACAAGGAAGCAATTATCTAGTCCTCACTGCATCACATTACAGCTCATTCTGTCTCTCTATGACTACGGAGTGTAAATTGAATAAACAAATAAGCTATAAGAAAAAAGTTTGTACTGGAAAGAAGCTGAGAAAAATCTTCTCTGTGGTTTATAAAAAAAGAGGGTGGCTGGAGGCAGGAGAGGAAAGCAATTTACTCAGAAGACATTCAATGAAGGCAGAGCCAAAGAATGTAAGGTCTCATTCAAATAAATTTTCTAAAGGAAGGTAGAACAGAAAAACAACAGAATTAAAAGGAGTTTTCAGTGGTGGCTGATCATGAACAAAAAAAGTTTAAAATACAAAGCTCAGACTGGCACAAGTATATTCAGTAGCAAATTCAGAAGAAATATTTCAAGACAAAATTTGACGCAGAATTCTTTGAACCCTGGATTTACCTCTTTATTAATATACACCATCGTCTGATCCTGAGTCCATCTGTCACCACACTCATATCAGTACAGTTGAATACTTAATGATATCGCCTATCATGGTCTGTGTTCAGGCTTTGTTGTGGTTTTTACTGGTATAGCTGTAGACTGTGACACCCATTTCCATGGTCTTCTAGACTCTGAAGAGGCTCTTTAGTAGGTCCTAGACATGGAAAATAGAGAATTGAGACTATGTGAACATGGGCTTATAACAGCCAATTTGTTGACTATCTTGGTTCCCTTCTCACCAATGTGTTCTTTCACCAGCTCTTTTAAGTTTAATTAGTGGGATCAGGCATGAGCCATGTAGTTGTGGGTCATAAGCTGACTTACCATTTTGCATACATACCAGATAAGATTACAAGAGACTACATAATGGGTTGGCTGGTATTATAGTAGTATAACTGGCACCCATTTCAGTCAGTCTGCCTGAACAGCTAATGACAGTGTGTCATGGGATACCATGAACTGACAAGACTATACATGCGATTCTCTGCTGGCAGCCTAGAATTCAAAAGGCTTTTGTAGATGAAATATTAGCACACTATGAATTTCTTTCCACTTGTCTCATTTCTTAAATGGCTAAACACTGGGTTGATGTCAAATGACAATTTTATGTTCCTGTTTTATCTGGGTTTGTGGTGGGTTGGCCATGGCTAGCTTCCAGGTGCCCACCAAACCACTCTCTCACTCCCCCTCTTCAGTCAGATAGGGGGAGAAAGTAGGATGAAAAACTCATGGGTCGAGATAAAGGCAGTTGAATAAAGAAAAGCAAAGGCCATGTGTGGAAACAAAGGAAAACAAAAAAATTTATTCTCTACTTCCCATCAGCAGGCGATGTCCACCAGTAGCTGGGAAGTAGGTCTTCAGTACACATAGCAGTTGCTTCAGAAGACAAATGCCTTAATAAAAAAATGCCCGTCCTGCTCCTTCTTCTTATCTTTTATTGCTGACTTCATATGATATGTAATATCCCTTTGGTCAGTTTGGATCACCTGTCCTGGCTATGTCCCCTCCCAACGACTTGCCCACCCCCAGCTTACTGGCCTCTGGGGGGAGGTGAGGTTGGAGAGGCAACCTTGATGCTGCGGGAGCACTGCTCAGCGATAGCCAAAATGTTGGCATGTTATCAACACCTTTCTAGCTACAAATATGAAGCGCAGCACTATGAGGGCTGCTGTGGGAAAAGTTAACTCCATCCCAGCCAGACCCAATACAGTGACTGATCAATAACTAATTATTACTGCATTTTTTTAATTGAAATATAAATGGATGTATCCTTCAAGTCAGTATCAATGCACTCATTTACACCACAAGCAAACATGTCCCAAAGAATGTTTGATGTGTGTCCCAATTGCTCATATTGATATTATTTTTCCCTAGTTCCTGAGAAAGGAAAGGATGACTCTCAAAGTATTTGCAAGTTCACACCTAAAGAATCCCCCAAAGGATTCTGAAGCTTTTACTTAGATTTCTGTCATCAGTAAATCCTAGCCAGAAAACTTAAGAAGAAAAACTTCTCACTGTATTCCTAGGATATCTTGCTCCCAGATGAGAAAAAAAAAGAATTAGCAAAACCACTTGCTGTGTGTTCAAGTCTATCATCTAGAAAAAAACCGAGCCATGCTATATTTTTTTCCTGATTTTTTGAAGTCATCAAAACAAGGATGAAACTTGAAAAAGACACAGATCAGAAGTCAGAGTGGCTGGGGAGAATATAGACAAAGAAGACATAGAGTAAAATAATTTCCTGCTCTACCCTGTTGATGTTTCTGCTCTTCCATTGACTTTCTGTGGCGCCAAACAAGTCACCTAGTACCTGCCTCTCTTCAGGGTTTATCACTCTTGCTGGATGCTCTTAACTCTTCTGTAACCTCCATGGATCTGGTGACCCTTGTAACTTGGATTCGTTGATAACGGTTATGAGCTAGAGCATGATTTTTGCCTCCATTCAGGTTTTCTTACTGAGGAAGCAGATGAAAATGTTCAGAAGTTGACTTTCCTTCAGGGTACTGCCAGCAGCTCAGAAGGTCTGACGCTGTCTCCTCTCACATTTCTGTGATGGAGCCCCAGGTGACTCAGTGCAGAGTGGAAAACTGTCAGAAGATCCTAGCAGTGTTTGTGGGGGACTGTGTGGTGTCAAGTATTCAAGCACAGATACAGATGTCCCTGACTAACTCTGTAATGAAGTCAAGCCTTTGTTTTTTTCTTAGTTCCCTGTCTCTGAAATTTTCCTTCAGGTAGTATTAAAACATTAATCTTGAGGGATGATCAGGTACTGAAGTAATGGGCAAGTATGTACATAATAGAGATTGCTTTTTTTCCTTAAATCTTTCTCCCAGCTTTGATTCTTTTTCTTTGTCACGCTGTTCTGGAATTTATTTTTAATATAAATTCTACATGTTCCTTTCTAGAAGATAAAAGTCAATGTAGGGAGTTAGATTCTTAAATAGGATCCATGAGGTATAAGGAAGCACTGTCTTGCTTTTATGACATGAAAAATGTTGTCTAGCAGCATCAAAACCAAGCACAATCATTTATCTTCACATTTCTCCTACACAATAATCCAGGGATACAAAATTATGTTAAAGGACGTAGGATTGATTAACTCTCTGTGGTTTGTGCTTCTTTAAATTACATCAACAGTAACATACAACATAAAGAGGACTGTGCGTTTTTCACCTTGGGATTGTGGCAGTAACTTGAAGATGGTCTTGTTACAGATAATTCTTTTATCAGAGTGGGAAAGGAAGAAAAGCAGCAGGGAAAATGATATCCCAAATTGGCTTTAATCGTTTTATTACTCTGTAAAACAATAAAGGCTAGACACCTTTTACAGAGGGTCAGAAATGAGATACTGACAAAATATTCATGTGGGATAATTAAAAGCAGATCTCATTCCTCTAGTGTAAATGACTCTCTTCCCTCATTGTTATAGTTTTTTATTTCCAGCATAAATAATTGTCAATAAAAGAGGAGAGGGAAGGAAGAGCTAACATCAAGATACTGAGAAGTTCCACAACAAAAAGAAGTGCCAGTGGAAGGAACATATCCTAAAAAATATGGCACAGCAAATGCTTTGTGTTGGTGGAGGGGAAAGAATGAGTGAGGAAAAAAGAACACATAGAAAAAGACAGGAAGTAATTTCTGTAATAATTCTTGCAACTGGCAATAATCTATATTATTATATTTGTGTCTGCATTCCATCATGGGGGAAAAAAGCTAACCATGAGCAAAACATTTTCGGTGAGTAGTAAGTTCCACATCTCTCCATCCCTAAGCACATTTGGGGAAGCTGAAACTATGCTCGAATTCAAACCACGGGGGAGCAGGGTGGGGAGGGCATTGTGGTTGTGTGTGAATTCAGGGAAGGAAATATCTTGAAATTTAAATATTTAGCTCTGGTATTTTCAAAGTATTGACTTGTTTCAAAGCAATGCATGTTTTCAATTCAAAATTAACTTGAATGTAAACATTAAAAAGGATTAAACCACCCCAAAATTAAATAGACACAAGTATTTCTGTTCTAACCCTCAGGTAAACAGAATTTTTATTCCATTTGCCCAGCAAACAAAACCATCTCCTTCTTTCCCCCCACAATCTTAGCGCCAGCATCTCAAGAGTGCATGCATTGTATGGTTCCTGCTGTTAACAAAGCTAATAGTTTTCTTGCAGGAAGGGAAAACGAGAACACAAGCCACCTCACCCCTACACACTTCTTTATTTCATGCTAGACAAAAGGATCACTTTGTTAAACTACTTAAATCTTGCACTGAATAGACAAGTCACTGTGGGGAAGTGGAGTCTGCAGTATGCTATCTGAGCCTAATACTCTAAATCCCTTACATTAAGTATACCAGTAGCAACTAAACAAATATCCACACAGATGTCATGCCATTCTACTGAGCAGTTTTATTCCATTTATAAAATGAAAGAGCAATCCCTTGACTGCTTGTCGTGGCAGGTGTCTGCGTATTTAAATGCTGGTCAGTTTTAAATGGAACACGTGTATTTAACTTTCCCAGCATGTCTAAAGCTTTTAAAGCCCATCACACTGATGCTAAAATAATAAGGGCCAGCAGCCTGGTAATATGATTGCTTTTTTTATTGCTCAGTTTGTGCTGAGAACTCGTTTTAATTCCAAAGGTTATGGCTTTTAAAGCAGTGCTACACCCATTTCCCTCCCCCAAACTGAGGCTGAATCAAGAAGGGACATAAGTGAGAGCTGAAAAAGTGTGCTAACATGGCAATCCATCCTCTGATCCTTTTTATTTTTTGTGTGCTTTCTAACCACTCTTCCCAGCAAAGATCTAAAGTGTGTCTCACTTAAGCAGAAGATGTCAGCTGTTACGAAATTGGCAGATGGACGATTAAGATTCTTCAAGGTAAAAATATAAATAAAATGCAGGCAAAAAGAGGGGAAGCATGCAATTACTGATCACTGTTGCTGTCTCCTTGCTTCTGAATTTCAATGTCAGAGGAAGGGTTTTGTCTACCAGTCACTTATTGTTAGCTATGGCAATTATAATCCAAGAATACTAAAGCCGAGGCAAATTAATAGACATAGTGTAAAACTAAGTCTAGAGCAATAGCTTCGAAATAGTTTAATGGAGTGATTATGTTCTGTGGTAGGAACATACTGTGTCTCTTTCCACCAAGGTTAGTCTTGCACGATACTCAGAGAGAAAGCCATTGAAAAACTCATCCGAGATCCTCCAAAGGAATCATACAAGGAGGCAGCAAAACAGACAAACGATGTAGCCAAGAGGCACGGGGGTCCAGGCTGAGTGGAGCTTTTTTACGAAGGACTGTAGCATATCGTGTATGTGTATGTTAAGGAGTTAGAGGTGACATATCTATGAAATGAGCTTAATGAAGATAACACAGAGTTAAACACCTTTTAGGAGGAATCTTCACACTGAAGTAAATTATGAAAAAGATATTGAGAAGAAAAAAAGTAGCTTTCCTAGTTATATAATAATTATTCATTTTTTACACTTTTGTTTTATGCGAAAGGTCATGTCTTTAAAATTCTTTCTGTTCGAAGTGACAGTCTTTCAATAAACTCAGTCTAAATTGCTTGAAACCCCCAACAGGAGACTGACATTTTAAAAGCCACACTTTTATGTCTATTTTGCATTTTTTCATCTTTATTATCAAATTCAGAATAAATCTTTCAACTTATGTTATAGGGTAACAGTTACGATTAAAATCATGTTCATGAGTTGAATCTTTCATTTTGTAATAGAAACAGACAACACATCCTGGAGCAGGGCCCATCTGTGCCACATTCTACATTGGTGGGACAGCAAGATTTCTTAACAGGTGCAACACTGTTTTCAGCAGCTCTGTCTAAGAAAAATCAGGAACACAGAAGTACAAAAAGGAGCTAGGAGCTGAGGGATAGCAAAAGATGTATGGAAACACTTTTAAATGCCCTAAGCCAAAGAAGCTAGTTGATTATCAAAAAAGAAAGAGATGTCTAGGTGGATTTCAAAGGATGAGTTTTCCACCAGAGACACCGAACAAATCCTAGGATGGTCTGAAAAGGGAAACTAATGCATAGATTTTGTTCATTTGTTCGATAAATTCAAAAGGAGCAGAGGAGTTCTGGCTCTTGTGCTAAGAGTAAATCAAGGAACTCCTGCAACCATCTTCTTTACTCTTTCATGTACCCGGAGAAGTAAATCCTTACCTGAAAGCTGGTCTGCAAGTACCTTCTGATGGATGCTTGGGCAGCTCTTGCACTATTTTCAAGGTCTGTGGTAGCAGAGCCCCCCAGGAGAGGAACTGGGAAAGCAGTCTGTGCGCAGGTGTGTTTGTGGGAGCCTGAGCCTCAGGAGGAAGAGATCAGATCCTACACAGACCCAGCTAACTTTGAAATCTGTGAACCACCAAGTCAGTGTTCTTTACCACAAGTCCATTAGGAAATACGGAATCAGTTTCTAAAGAAAAACCTATCCTTCAGTTTATTGCTAGTAAGTGAATTGTGTATTTGAAAAGTTCTTGCAGGATAGAAGTGGCAGAGATACGTGTGGTTGTTTTATTGCAAAGAATATAATGAAACTGTAAAAAAAAAATATGGAGAAAGATAACACATGATGAAAGTTGGAGGTGATTTCCATGCTAGGAGTGGTTAAGGAGACTGAGAGTCTTCATCTGGAACAAGAGATAACTGATATATAGTAATATGAAAGGAATAAAGAAAACGCAGCGAGAGCAAGTGTTTCTTGTAACAGATGGAGGGCATAAAGCGAGATGAAAAAAATAACAGAAAATAAGCATGAAAAGGATCTTTTTGTGACTTATATTGTGACATCCTTTGTCCCAAGAAATTACAGGGACCAAGGGCAGGTATTATCTCAGGAATATAACCATGGCAAAACCCTATTTCCCTCTTCTGCTCACAGCCATTCCTATTTTCTTTGATATGAAAGAGCAACGCCTGTTAGAAGTAGGTAGGAGTAGCCTGTGGTGAAACTTCCCATATTTTGTGTTCCAAGAAGCATTCAATTTATGCATAAGGCAAGGTTAAGTACTTCTGAGGAAATCTGTACAGGCAGTGTATGTTTCTGTAAAAGGTAAGATGTTTATACCCTCAAACTTTGTTATGAAGATACTATTTCTTTTTTTTTTTTCAAATACCCTAGTTTTGTTGAAATAGAATGTCATTTCTTTGCCTGCTACCAATTATTTACAATGCCAGAACTAGCACAATTCAAAAGGGGAAATCTTTACTCTGTAATTCAGGGATCTGCCTGTTAGAGATTATGAGGATCACAAGCTCCAGGGTTCATTTAACTACCCATGGATTTCTTTGATGTGGAGACATCTGACCAAATTGCTCTGAGTTTCTTTTTTGAGTCAGTGGAAGATTAGTCAATAAACTCAACAGAATTGAGGTCTGAGAAGTTTATCTCACCCTAAAGTAAACACATTTGTCGAAATTAATCACATTAAACTCTATTGACTGTATTGATTAGACTATATTGACCATAGTGGAAGCCTAAACAGCCAGAACAGCTGTAGATAGATATATTTTATAACCAACAAACAGATGGAATGAATCCCATCCCCAAATTCCCTGCTCCAGTCAACCACCACAAACGGAGATTCCCAATAGTTTTATTTAACAGAAGAAATGGATTGTTTATTGACATGGATTTCAAGTACTTTGCACAGCTAAGCCCCAAGGCAAGTTGGGGCTTAGTATCATGTATCATACAAATGATATTAACAGATTCTGCCCAGGAATAGCCAAACTCTGCATAAAGCTAATTCTCATTCTTCACTATATACTTTTGTACTCTTTCTTTTATGACCTACTGAAATAGAAAATGTGAAATGCTTTAGCAATGGAACTTTAAATGACCAGTGTAAAAAAAACTCAAACAAACAAACAAAAAAACACTTAGGACTATGTATAGAATTCACTTAAAAAAATATTGCAACGAATAATTGATTTTCTTTAGAACCATGAAGGAACTGAATAACAAGTTTCTGGAGTCATCAGAAAAATGCAAGTGAGCAGAACCAGTCACTTGCTTAGGGTCTCAGCTGTCCCCTCCACTAAACCCCTTTGCTCCTGTGCTTTTCCTTCTTATCAGCACTAGAGGTGATAAAGAGTCAATTTGTTTATCAGCTGCCAGCAGCACCCAGCGGTGAGCTAGGGCCACAGCAAACCAATGTTTCCATTCATTAATTGTGGCTGTTGTTTGCCATACATAGATGCATTTTACTGTTTTCAAATGAATTACAATTTCCTAAGACATATATGTAAAGAAAGTGTGTGTGTGTGTGTGTGTGTGTGTGTGCAAGCACGTGTGTGTGCAACATCGCCTAACACTCCCCAAAAGATTTCTGTGGTTCAGCTGCAGTTTCTCGGAAAAAAATCTGTGTCTGAAAAAACTGCTTTCATATAGCAGAGCAAACTCTCACAGTATTTTTAAAATTAAGGTGATAAACACCCCTGTGGCAGCCACTGTTTCCTTACTCTGATATTTTATAGTTGTCTTTTGTAAAATTTGGTTCAGTTTCTCCTGTTGCTTGAACCTGTGCTGAGTAAGAGAGAATATTATGCGCTTTCAGTGACAGGAAAAATACCTTGTTATTTATAAATAGTTTTGTCAGTATATATTTAAGTGAATATTGTTTCTGCTAGTAAATGAAATCATCCAAATAAAAACACTCCAGAAACTACTACAAGACAAATTCTAAGCGTACATAAACTTCCTTATACTTGTGGGTCTCTTCTTCTTATATTTATAAGAATCTCACCTCCCTTTGGAAAGAAGGTGAAACTTGTCCTTGTTAAGACATAGCTCTCTGCATTAGTAAAGTTACACCAAAAAGAAACCTGGTTCCTTGGACTTTTGTTTGTTTGCTTTGTAATAAATTTCATTTTTCTCAGTATCAAGAGCAGGGTGCAGGTTTCTATAGAAGACTTAATCTAGACCCTCAGGCCACAGAAATGGTTGTTTCTCATTTTCTACTTCATTTCAAAATCTCTCACACCACCTTTTGATTCCTCAGCTCTCCTAAGCGTTTGGAACCTCAGGCATCTGATTAGTCAGTTGTTATCCTTCTTGCTGCAGAAGTTTGCGCTCGGGCTTGTGCAGTAAACTCCTGGAATAAAGGCTGAGAGGTGATTTTTCCCCTGTGCCTGGTTACTGTGCACCACAGTAAATCTTAATATGTCCCACTGTTGGAAAGAACATGAGTTTAGCACATTAACTTGTTATAAGTTAATTCAGAGAGTATTTCATTCAAAGTCCCCGATGACCATCTCTTAATGCGTCTTGCAGCACATGTACTTCAGACCCACAATTCATATGTGAATTTTCTTTTGCCATAGTACTAATTGCTAAGACTTGTGAATGGAAAGACAATTCTTCATTATAAGCATTCATTTTTCTAGAAGTTACCACTTCTGAGGTGAAATTCACTTGATATTTGTTCCTTTTCTAACTTTTTATTCCTCCAATTCTTAAAATATTTGTTTATATAAATAGAACTGTTCTGTCTAACAGAAAATTTGGCAAAAGAATGCTTTTTAAGATTACCTTAAAGCACAACCAAGCCCTAGAGTACGCACTACACACCACTTAGACAGAAACTAAGATAACCTTTTTTTTTTTTTGCATTGATAATCTAAAAGCATTTGTGTGAATACTAACTTAATCTTAGCATGCACCTTAGTATCGTTCAGCTGTGAGAGGAAGTATCATAAATTATTCAAACTGAACGTAGCCAAGAATACCATAACACATGATTTTTTTGTTTTTGCCTGACCCATCCCTCCTCATAAGTCAATCAAATCACCTCATACATCTCCTATGACTATTTATTCTTCTTCAATGACTGAACAATCTAAGAGATTTTAGAGTCAATAGCTGGTTATTAAGGACTATAATTTAATGCTAAAAAACAGTATCAGTGGGAGTTTCATAAACTTCTCAAGGGGACTGTATAGCAAGTCCCATGGGATATTTATTACAAAGAAATTTCAAGGTGAATATATTATACAACTGTTTGATTTTGCTGTTGGCATAAATATAATGAAATACGCTTAAGAATTTTGAGAAGGTCTTGAATTCATAAGAAATCATGACTTGATGGCAATAAATGTTGATACTGTTCTATACATAATAATTAATAAATGCATGGAAATATAAATTAGTGGAATGCTAGAGAGAAATTCAGGAAGCCTAACTTCTCTTTTCTATTTGATTTCTATAATACCACAAACTAAATCTTATCTATCTTTCCCATCACAAATTTTTTCTATTAAATTTGTGACTTTGTGAAAATTGCTTGACTTCTGGGCCTTTCTTCATCTACCACCT
Source organism: Haliaeetus leucocephalus (assembly GCF_000737465.1). Taxonomy (NCBI): domain Eukaryota; kingdom Metazoa; phylum Chordata; class Aves; order Accipitriformes; family Accipitridae; genus Haliaeetus; species Haliaeetus leucocephalus. The sequence continues at coordinate 871,212 of NW_010972991.1, read as the reverse complement.
TGTCTAAAGATTGTCTTCAGATACGTCTCTCTATAGAGAACCTAACAAGTTTGCTACCTCATCATGTGGCTGAGATTTGTAGTTGTGACTTTAACAGAGCTATTAGGATATTTTTTCCCTTTAATCTTCTACCATAACTTAGTCTATTCAAACCATTTATGACATTTGTTTTCCCATATTCCCTTCCTTTTCTCCCTGGGATGGCACTTCCAAGAACTGACAACAGTCCCTGTCCAGTCATCCTGGGAGACATGGTGTTAAATTGATGTTGTACCTGCTTGTCTTGTAAATGTCTTGGCAGAAGCTAAAAATCCAGTGACACACTTTGGAGGGGGGGAGGGCGAGAAAAAAACAAAAAAAGGTATAATTCTGATCTCTTTCTGAATGTAAGAAAAATGGAAACCAATAGCTGTGTCTCCATGAACTACTAATGTGTGAAAAGTACCCATTGTATTTTTACTCACAGCTATCATACTGCCTTTACCTAACATGTGGCTTTGCAAAGTCATGTGTGGAATATGGAATATAGAAGTAAATATGGATAAAAAACCCCCACTACTTATATTAATATTCATGACCAATCTCCCATCCAGTGCAGTATGTTCTCTACTCAAAGACATTCTACTTCCCCTCTCTCTAATTTTCACAGGCAGTCTTTATCTGTCCATCTGCAATGGATTTCTGCTCCATTAAGTTATTATAATATACAACCATAAAGATAATGCAACTGTAAATTATTGCATTAACATTCTAGTCATCAACACATAAACTGAGACTGAACAAAAGACAGAAGCTATTTTGCCTGGGAATGTGTCATTTCAGAAGCAGAATATTCTCTTTCAAAATGGTTGAAAAGCACTTGAAATGGCAATTAATACCACTCAGAAATACTATTCCGACATGTTTTGCTTTTGCATTTGTTCACATGTATCTCAACACTCAGGCTGGAGGAAAAAAAATAGAATAGAATAGAATAGAATAGAATAGAATAGAATAGAATAGAATAGAATAGAATAGAATAATTCAATGGGAAGAGAACCTAAACCAATCATCCAGTCCAACTGTCTGACCACTTCAGGGCTGGCCAAAAGTTAAAGCATGTTATTAAGAGCATTGTCCAAATTCCTCTTAAGCACTGACAGGCTTGGGGCATCAACCACCTCTCTAGGAAGCCTGTTCCAGTGTTTGACCACCCTCTCAGTAAAGAATTGTTTCCTAGTATCAAGTCTGAACCTCTCCTGACGCAGCTTTGAATAATTCCCATCAAAATTAGGATAAATACTTCTAAAAAATTCCATTGGAAACCTAGATATTGAAAGAATGATGCTATAAAACATATGGCAAGGGTGGGGGGAGTAATTATCATTTGGATTCATAATAAGGGTAAGATTCTATCACCACTCCAAAAAGTAAAAAACTGAAAAAAATGATCAACAAGTTAAACCATTGGTCAGTCTAGGTTAGGTGTTTCTTCTTCATCAGTTATCAGTAGCAGGTGCTTCAGGAAAGGTCACAAGTAGTGTAACCTTTCACAAGACATATCATCCCCAGTTCCAGCAATTATCAGCTTAGAGATATCTTGAACCAGAAATGACCTCTAAATGACTTTTCAAAAGCCACTAAAGAAGGTCCTATTTGAACAAGCCATGCATTCTTTGTCATTCTGTCTAAATATATGGAATCACTGTGATCTTAGAAGAGTTTGGCTGTGAGTTCTGCAGGAAATTTTGAGCAAAAGCCCATAGAGGCATTTTCAGATGAGAAAAACTAACTCCAAATGTTGATAGGAGAAATGGTATACATGCTCATACAAGAATCAAAACATCTTGCTGCTTTTAAGAGTACAGCTTGCAAATGCAAAATTAAAAGCTTTTTTTTTTTTTTTGGCTCAGTAAGAATTGGTGGGTATGGTCCTGAGGTTTCTTGCAAAAGTTCCTGCAGTCTTCTCCTCACTGGTTTTAGGAATGAAACTGGACTACCAACAGAAACAACCAGAAGCCCTCTGAAATAAGAAACCTGTATTTCTTTTAAATACATAATTTTTAAATTACTTTCTATTTTGGAAGTGTAAATAAATTAGGCTTTCTATTTAAGATTAATTTTTTTTCTGAATGAATTGTTTTCATGGAAGACTTGCAGGAGGAAAAACAAGCAAACAAAAAACATCTGACAATAGGAAAGGCCAAGGTAGCCTCTCTGTTTGGTGTTGTTTCTGATTGCTTCACAGTGATGGAATTTCTTAACTGGTAGGCATATTTACTGTGCAGACTGAGCCCTGGAGATATGGTTCGAACCTTATCTAGTCAGGTGATGAATATGTGGCACGGTACCTCCAAACTCCAGGCTGTGTGTGCCTTTTTCCCAAATGAATCATGTAAAAAGCAAGCTAATGCTTTAATAAGCCCCACTGCATTCTCTTTTTGACAGGTTTCAGGTCACTATAGTTACAAGCCATTTATTTAATCTCTTGGAGAGAGAGACCAGAAGGCCTAACAAACAGAACATTCTTTTCCACAGAACATTAGCATATGAACAATCAAGCCAGCATTTATGTCATCTTTCCTTCCTATGAATGAATGACCTGTCACATCGTTGCCTCTTTCAGATATGACAGTGTTAAACTTCTTTCTACAGCAGAGGAAAAAGATGTACAAATAAGTGGTGTAACCGTTCAGCAGAAAAGCCACACACTGCATTCAATATTCATGGATCCTGATTACCACAACGATCAGCAAGAGTGGTACTCACCTCCTCTCTCTAGTTCAAACATTTTGGCTGATGGCAAAAACCCCACCAATCTCCTTATGAAAAAGGCAACCAGCACACTATCAATGAAGACTTAATGCAGTATAAAACTGTAATTTAAATGAGAAGTGTTAATGACATCAACGGCTTAATCCTAAGCCGCTTTAATCACGTACTTTTATTTTATGTAGATAACACACTAATGTACATTAGTAACTACCCACCAGAGAGCTAAGGAACTAAATCCTTCCAACAGCAACAGGGTTCTTACCAGCTGGCAGGAGGTGTGACTGAGGGTAAAGCTTCCAGAGCCCAGGAAAAAATGTGTCTGTAACACACCAAAATAAATAAGCAAACAAAAAAATCTGAGAACTTTTCTAGCATCAGTGCCAAGACCCTGCAAGCTGCATCTACAAACTTAAGATAGACATTTATGTTCCTTATTAAAAACTCTATGTGTCTGGAATAAGTGTCCTTCCCTGCAAGTGTCTTCGTCATCCAGAATTCACAACAATGAAACCTCTCTTCTCTTTTCTTCTTTTTTTTTTCCTCTTTTTTTTTTTTTCTCAAATGAAGGAAGAAATCTCCTTTTTTTAATACCCATTCACAAATTGATACAGTCCCAAAGATATGTGGAAGACTGGAGGGACTCATATCCAGAAGTTCTGTGGTAGGTTGGACACTGTTACGTGAAAAAACCTAATCAGAGGTCAAATATTGAAGCATCTACTCATGACACTGCAGGTTTAATTTCATCTCTTTATTCTCACATAAGTGAATGTGTCTTCCTGTAATGAAACCACAGGTGAGTGGTCAGAATATGTTTCCATCAGGGAGCAATCATTCAGTGACTGTTCATCTCACCAGGCACAGTAGAAAAGCAAGGACATTTGCTTCTCAGCTGATTCATTTTAAACAGGAGTAAAACTGTGTTGCTGTATTTTTATTTGTAAATAATTAAGCTTCAACATGTTATACTAAATGTTGTGCAGGGAATACAGAAATATGCAATGTGCTTGTACTTACATCAGGACACCTTAAATTGAAATTAGTGCAACTAGCTTTCCATGAACTTTATCTTTGAGTCTGTTTACTCATAGTCTTGTCAGTTATTTTGAGTCATGGCCGATAGCAGTCATCACTATTTAATCTTAAAACTAGCTGTTACACGTCCACCTCCTCTAATAAATATTTCCTCTTATTCTCATGTCAATTTCTTTAAAACATCTGGTATAATTAGTAGTGTGGGCTGACCAGATGTTGACATTTTTAGGAGGATCTTTTCTTACTAGTATTAAAAGTCTCCGAGCTACTTTGATTCTAGAAAGAGGCAAGGAATTTTCAGACAAAAATCTTTTTACCCTTATTTCTAAGTCTTTGGTCCAGGAGGATCCATCTGATACTGGGATATCTCATTTTAAAAGAAAATTAAAAAAAAAGAAGAAGAAACTGAAATCTATTGAGAACAAAAATAAACAGAAGAAGACAGAGAGTGCAGGGGGCTTAAAGAACCACCGGGGAAGCATTGGTAACTGTCACAGGTAGTGTTCTCAGTTCCTCAGGCACCTCAACATGAAGTTACTAGGTTATTTTTCTAAGTGTCAGGGTACAACACTGTTTGCAAGAGGAGTTTAAAGAGGTAGAGGATAACTCTTGTTTCCAGAACTCTGGCTGTACTACTGACGAATCTGCATGAATCTCTATTTATATGCTCAAGTTTAAATTGCGCACGGTTGTCTCTGCAGGTTTGCACTGCAGAACCAATACGCAGTGCCAATAATAAGAAATGCTTTGGAAGAATATGTTCCCCATAACATGAAGGTCAAGAAAGCAATGTTACAATGACATGCAGTCATTCTCTTGCTTTCACACAGTAGCTGCTCATAAACCAAATTCTAGCTTTGAGCTATACTAGGAAACTTTTCCGTTTTTCTTTATCCACTTTTATTTTCCAAAGTTTCTTCCTTTTATATTTCATTATTCAGCTACAGATGCATACAATCAGTGCTTCATTATTTCAGGACAACAGTCACTCTCTAATCGTTTCACGTCTGATGAGCATTTCAGGGATGGATGACCTGCCTCACTCTACAGAATTTTGCAGCTGAAAAATAGATTCAGGTTTAAGAAAAAGTACTCCATGGTCTAATATACGCTATCTATTAAAACCTAAGACTTTTGCTTTATCTTTCTATTCTTGTTTATTTTTTATATACTTTACAAAGCCACTTATCAGAGGGGAACTCGTCTCATTTACTTTTCAGCAAAAGTGTTCCCCTGCCCTTTTTTGACATACGGTGGTTTTATGGGAAAGTCAGTGTCAACATTATTCACCTTCTAGATTTTAGGAAAGAGCAGATTCAAAACTTGGAAGGGTCTGAATCAGTGCTTTTCTTGTCCAGAGCTAGATTTTCCAGCTCAATAAAATTTATGGTGACAAAATCCTGGGATTAAAAATAAAAAATAATAAAAAAAGAAAAACTCCTAATGTTTTTACTAGATTTGTCTCTTTGAAAATGAAGTGAGTTACTTGGATGGTCCAGCAAAAACTGATGCAGTAACACTGTCCTAGCAAAGAACTACCAATGGCTGTTAGCCAAATGTCAGTCCTTGTGGGTTTATAATAATCTACATTATTTTCAAAGGATTTAGCACATTTTCCTGTTCAACCTCTTTTATCTTACTCTAAGATCTTGTCTGATTTTACTTTACTCTGCAATTTTGTTTACCTCTAAGCTGTACCATGTTGGGAGCTTACATGCAGAAGTTGTTGATTAGTGCTAAATTTGTATAAGTATCTTCATCATTTTCTGAAATAAATGTGCTTTGGGAATAAATACCACTTTGGTATGTACACTGAAGTTCCATTCTTTTTTCTTTTCCTTTTAATATCTCCGGCTAATTTTGAGGCAATATGCTAGTCTGCTCTCCCCCTCCAAAAAAACCCTGAAGCCTTCTCTCTCAAGATCTTTTACAAGTCTTTATAAATCTTTACTATATAAACCTTACTCTTGTCTTCAAGAAACTGTTTCAAACACAGTCACAGAAAATCCACTGATGTGTAAAACTACTGCTTTCTTTTCTTTCAAATCTTTCCAAATGATCACTCCAGCTGTAGTGCCAAGAAGCTACTAACTAGTAATGGTGTAGAAATTTTCATCAGTAAGGACAACCAATATGTGTTTTACAAAAGAACTGGTGCTATGTTTTTTCCTACAACCCTGACATGTTCCAAGCCTTAGACTGAGCTCTCAGACTGTGTATTATTATTTGTCATGCCAATTATTATTGTATTGTCTGTGCAATCACAGTAGGATAAAATAATAGCAATTTTCTGAGCATGGTTATGACAGGGAAATACGTTGCTTTATAGCAGCACTGAAAAAGATCTTTATGGGCCTATCGGATGGCAATGGTTATTAATATAAGAACTGGTATCTATTAAGTTACTGTTTGTGACTGATCACAACCATTTAATCGGCCTGTTTAAAGGCTAAAATAATGACAGATGATCAGCCATCTCCTTGAGGACCTAGAGCCCTGGCAATCAGTTGCAGTATCCAGTTTCACTTCCTTAGTCTCCCAAATTACACTTGTACCTTCAAACTAATGCATTTTCCAGCTTCCTACCACCATATTTTCTCATCTGGGCATTTATGAAATACCATGTCTCCTACCTTCAAGTAAGTGGTTTGATTTCTGTAGAAACCAGGGAGCAGGAAGGGGTGATACACATCCAGCATTTGTGTCTACTGGCTGGGTAGAGGAACCTGGGAGCATCCTTGTGCCCAGTAACACAGAGGTGGACCCACTGAGCTGTTTTATAGCCTTATAAATCTCATTTCAACTCTTTTTTGATCTTACTCTCTTTGCTTCCACCATTTGCATTATAACTTATAAGCACAAGGATTAAAGCTACCACCAAGTACAATATGACCTTAATTTTAATAGAGACCAGCAGAGCTATCCTTCAAAGTGCAAAATCCTGTAAGAACTCTGGCTCTGGTGCACACTAGAAACTAAAGAAACACATGCTAATTCCAGTTTGCATTCATGAATCAATACAGCTTTATACAAGTAAAATGAAACACTCCAGATTTATTTAAAAAAATATTATGATGGCGTTTTTGGTGAAGAAAAATGTGAAAGAATGATGATGAGGAAATAAAGAAAAAAAGACATGTTAAAGCATCTTAAACACTCCTACCCTGCATTTTTTTAACATACAAAATAGCTTGTCCAAAAAAGGCAAGACATTGTAGATTTCTGAATGCATAAACTTTAGGGAGGGAGCAGGGCTAGAAATGAATTGCTTAGTTTACACAGTATGCAGCATGAAACCAAAAATTTGCCTGTCTCCTTATTAGCTAATGTTGTTGGACCATTTATGGTTGACAAATAATTCAAGGGTAGAAGGAGAAATAAAAAAATCAAAATTTTAGAAGTCGAGAAATCTCCTAATCCTATTAGCATGTTAATTTCTATTGGGACACAAAATAAAGATTATCAAAAATCCAACAAACATCAGCTGCAAATCTGGAAGAAAAAAAAAACCACTAATAAAATGCAGGGTTTTTCTTATATGCAACAAACAGGCTTATTTTGCTCTAAAGTGATTAAAATAATAAACAGGAAGCTCTATGCTGCAGAAAGCTAGCACAATCAGAAAAGTGTCAGCAGTCTGAGATTCTAAGATAGATGGAATAAATATATCTTTCGTATAAGGGAAGCTTTTAAATTGTTGACATATTCTTTAAATGTCAGGATGGTGAGTGCATGATAATTTTGTCGTAGCAGCCTAGTCTCCATTCTTTTTATTATTCATATGCGGTTTACAAGTCAGCAGAGTATTTTTTGCATTTCTAGAAACTCAGACACCGATTAATGACCCGATAGTATATTCCTAATGCACTCTTTCAAGCCAATTAGTTCTCATATTTATTGCAATTCTATATTATAATGTGAAAAGTTGATTTTGTTGGAATTAGGAGGTCCAGAGATTAAGTATGTCAACTGTAAAATATCTACTAGCAATAAGAAAGTTGATTGCTTTGGTAAATAAAAGTGAAGCCGCAGAAAATAAGTTTTATTGCAACTTTGCTCAACCTCAAAACTTCAAGCCTCATTTTACTGTATTTTCCATGTCTCTGTGGCAAAAATAAAGGAGAATGAAATACCACATGAAAATTATGGAAATGAAAGGAAAGTTCATACAATTACCCTTATCTTCAGAAGTATTCTTAAACAATGGCACCTGACAGTAACATTATCTGCAAAGACAAAATAAAACTGCCATTATTACAATTACACATTACACATTGTTGCATAATAGACTCTAAATCTGTTAAGAACTCAGCATGAGGTTTAGTTTACCAACTAGGGAGCCTAATACACTTAAAGATCTTTTTCATGGTTATAGTAACACAAAGGGAGGCTGAAATTAGCAGGAATAACTCTGAGCATTGCTGCAAGTAGAAATGCACATGTCAAGTTAACATCTAGGTCAAAGAACAAGGTCCAGGGCTAAGCAACTTCCCAGAAGGCACTGCCATTGAGTTTTAAACACCCCAAATTTCCTAAATCCTGTTGTAGAGTCTGTAAGTATATTTTCAGTTCCAGTTCCTGGGTTGTGTTGGCACTTTTGAAAGCAAAAGTATTCCGTGAAAAGAGCTTCGATCAAAAGGCACTGTATTGCCATTGTACAGAAGAATTCCTCTGATTTACATAATCCATTTTTTAAATGGCGGTACTTAAGTATGCACAACTTTTGTTTGCAGATGAGGACTCAGATACCTCCTACCAGGCACTAGACATTGACCTACGTGGAGTATACTCTTGCACTAATATCTCTTTACAATCAGTGCAGAAGAACAGGCATTTCCAGAGACAGCCTTTCCCCTACAATGTGAGTTTATCTCTGCAGTTCCTAACTTTTTCTATTGACAAAATTGACTATAATCCCAAACTGGGCATTCAGGTCAATGCTTGCAGTAAGGTGTGGTGAATTTGGTCCTTTATGTGCAAAATGAAACTTAAACCTTTATAGAATGTGGGGTATTATGACTACATACTATTTAGAGCCTGGGTATCAACCATTTAATATGACAGCACCAATATTCTCATGCTCCTACCAGGACCAGAAGGAAGGGAGTTTCAAATAGTTGAAAGACTAAATGATCCATCTACAAAAAAAATATTTTTCTCTGATTTCATATTTTTAGATCACTCTTCATCAAAGTAGGTTCTTTCACCAGCTTCACAACACTTTAATAAAAAGTAAGAGATCTAGGTTTCTTCATCTATGATCAGAATTTCTTAAGAATGGAGTTGGGAGAAGGATTTTAAAATAGATTTGTATCTGCAGCCAGACATAATTACAAGATAAATCCCTTTCTTATCAATGCACTTATGGAAGGGATAGTAAAACTGTTCGCTCTTAGTTTCAACATATGAGACTCTACCCCTCCAGTTCAAACAAAATTAGCTCAATGACATCATCAAAAAACTCTTCCTTTTCTCTCTCTGCATCAATCTAGCACCTGAAAACTAAATTCTGAGTCCTAAAACTTCCCCCAGGTGGACAGTGCAGGTATTATGGCATTCTCATACCCATTTCCTCACATAGAAAAATGAACAAAAATTCCATATTTTCTACATCTGGTGAGAAGGAACTATGTATTTTCCCAGGAAAATCATATCACAGTCTTTTCTTGTTTTAAGATCAAAAAGACGTTTAAGTTGCCACAAGTGGACATACAAAGATTTCTTTATCATAGTTATCATAAATTTAGAAAGATATTCATGTGGACAAAGCTTTATGCATGCTTTTATTTAGACAAAGCATACAACGAGGTGCTGAAACACTCACAAAGCAGCACTGTTTAGAAGCCAAATAAATATCTGTAGTTTAAATGAAGAAATAAAACAACAAGAGAATTTAGGTAGGTGGAATTTAATTACCTGAACTGGAATTTAGCCAGGACAGCAAGGATAACACCCCTACTGATTCCATATTTCTGCAATCAGTTACTTTAACAACCTTGTATTTGCATATTTCTCAAATGAAATCCGAGGCAGAACAGTTAGAGGTGAGCGTTGTTGCTGCCAGTATAATGCACTGAACCAATATTATTTTTGCTGCTTGTGTGTGCTTTTGATTGCTGTGCAGTCTTACAATGGAGTTTGGAAATTAATTTCTCAGACACAGAAACAGTGGTTGGTATTTATCAAGTTTAGATTGATATCTTCTAGTCAACCCAGGTGGAAAATTGGGTGAAATGCAAGACTTCATTGAGCAACCAGATGTTGCATCTCTGCTGAGCTGTCCTAGGTCAATAAATTACACAAAAACCCTATTTTGTTAGCAACAGCAAATGGCATAATCTTTTAGCAAATCACAAAGCAAGCAACTGATGGCTTTTTTTTTTTATATAAGAATAATTTGGGGCCTGTATATTTCAACATTTTACTCTAGCCAGAAAAAATTAACAAACTTTGAAATATCAATCCGTTGCTCTGCGTCAAACGTAAAGCAGAAATAAATTTCCTTCCTAAGTCATGTCTTCTGTTGGTCAGAGTTAGTCAAGATGAAGGTTACATTGATCCTATGTCTCCTATAGATCATTCTGTCAGATAAACTTAATTAATATTGAAACATGAGCTCAAAAAGAAAAAAAAACACATATATCCTGTGGACCTAATGTTATTTCTCCAACTTATCTGAACCTTCTATATGTTTATTATTTATATTCAAACAATGCTAGAGGACAGGACTAACCTTGCGTTACATGGCGTTTTGTGCAAATGCGTTGTCGGTGGTTGTCACTTGTCTAAAGAGCTTGTAGTGTAAAAAGAGAGTCCAGAGAATGGGACGGAAAGTCAACAGAGACACTGCCACATATTCAGGTTGACAGAACTGCTTGGTAGTCACAGGCAGGTACTTGTGGATTGACCACCCTGACAGTTCATGGGAATTTATGTGAAGTTCCTGGCAGAATGTTGATTTAACCGTCTTCACGCAGAAGATCAACAGCCCATTTAAAGGGAAAAACTCTTGCAGTCATTATTCCCTATACCTTCTTTATTTCAAGTAGTTTGTGTCTCCCCTTGTTTGTTAGAGGAAGGTTTAGCATTATTCTGTTTATGTGGCTAGATTGCTTAAGTCATAATTCAACTAAAAGTAAAAGCTCAGCGGAAGTGCCAAAGAGGGATTGCTCTGCACATTTGCACATGGAAATCTGAAATTTAGGTTTGCCGCCTTCTAAATACCAAGCCCTCTCTGCTCATTTGACATGATACATGCCAAACAAGAAGTACACCTAAGGGAAAGCACTTTGGTTTTAAAGATTAAAAAAGAAAACAGTTGTTTTAATTCCTGAGAAATTTTATATAAAAAAAAGGACACTTCATGAGTTTTGTGTGTAGATCGAGAGCCTCAAAACTGACCAACCATTGCCAGGATTCATTATCAATAGAGCTTTTTTTTGCAAAAATATCTCCCAACAGGCCTAATTTGAGACAGGGCGAAGGCATCCTGGATCCTAGAGGCAGACATTTTCATAGACCTCAATGGCCTGGAGCATCCCTCCAAAAAAGAAGAGGGGCAACAAACTGACCCACCACCTTCCCAGCCATTCTCAACCAATGTTGTGACAGAGCTCATAGGAGGCCTGAGGAAGGGGACGGCAATGGATTTCCCAGTTTTGGAAAAGTGAGCAGAGACAGTAACAAGTTATGCTTACCGGGAATCCAAAGTTCACCTTTTCTGCTTAACCTTCTTTTTTTATTTTTTTTTAATGGCTATTAGGGAAAGATGAAAGCATCCCAGCCATAAGCACACAGATAATTAAAGCCAATAAGTAAACTTTCGGAGAGAATGTCTTGGGATTTATTTTCTCCATCAAAAAATGCTGTTATAGTAACATACAATATTCTCATAGATATGTAGAAAACATAAGATTTCATATTTTTACAAAAAAAAAAAAAAGGAGAGTGAAACCGTTTCAACGGTTTGAAACAATCTAAGATAATTTTATAGGCAAGTTGGTTTTTTTTAGTTTAGAGTAGGATTATCCCCAACCTCCTCTTCATTACAGTATGTGTCTGTGTACAAAATCAAACATGAATTAAAATAAAAGTTAAATTAAACTTCAAATGGTATGGCTTAAGTTACACTGATCCTCCTGGGTGCAAGGGAATACCATATTCCCTTGCAATTAACTACATGAATACTCAATATCTCTTTCAGACTTATTTTCCATTATAATTTTTTTTTTAAATCTCATCAAATTTCCCTTTATTGTTGTTTATTTTTCATCCATTTCTGATTGAAACCAAATGTCAAATACCATGACTTTTTTGAAAAATGCTTGTTTCACGTTTTTGACCACTTCCATGGACATTCTATCAGGTAATGAATTTCAGTTTGTTCCCCAGTTTCTTATTGTTGTCACTAATAATCTGTATTAAAATGAATAGTTCAGGAATATATTAGCAACTTGAAGCACATAGGTAATATTTATTTAAAGAATATGACCATAATGTTGGGTCTTTATCACAATCATAGTTAGTTACAGAAGAGATGAAATCTAAAATGTATTCTTCTTGAAAATTAAAAAAAAAAAAGGGAGTAAACAGAAGAAAGCCTATTAGAGAAGAACTTGTATTTTCTTCTCCATGATTTTGAAACGAAATGCAGCTATCCAGGGATCAGAAGCTACATTGCACAGACTAACTAACTGCCTGATTTGTGAATCATTAAAAATCAAATTGGATCTTTACAATTCCATAAATCTATTATTATTACTAATAATGCTGATCAATTAAAATATAATTGCCTCCAGTAGTATCAAACAAGCCATAATCAGAGCTCAAGTGGCTCTTTAAATCCCAGGCCCAGAACAAAACTGGATGTATTTAAGCCTGAATAGTGATTACCAATAGAGTATATTGTTAGCAAGATCCCTGTCACAAGAAAACACTGTGGCAAATAGCACTAAGTGATATCCCAAATAGCTGTGTGAGCAGAAGGGACAAGGATTGATCAGGCATGGACATTTTAAAAACTCTACCCTATGAGGCTCAGACAGCTGTCATGTATAAAAATAGAGAGTTGATGGCACCAAAGTGCAGTAACACAGAATAGTATTGTGATCTGAAAACAGCAAAATGCTGTCGCATTTCCAAAGGAGAGGAATTCACCAACACAGAACTTCTATCCTTATTGAATAACAGTTTACCCTACAAGCATTTCAACTTACATGATTGTATATATACCATAAAGTGACAATCAAAGTGTGGAAAAGGATTAGCATCTTACTCGCAGGGGATCCTTCTGAATGATATTTATGAGGACCATTTCCTCCAGAACAATTAATGTAAATGCATGGCTGTCAACTGGAGTAACCACGACATGATCTAAGCCCACAAATGGGAAGAATTTATATTAATTCTTTCATAGTTAAGCCACCAAGCAACCAAAATAAAAGTCCACTTCACTAAATCTGCTTTTAATCTTCATCATTGCCCCAGTAATTAATTCTTCAATGGCTGGTAGGTACATATCTTCGCTCAGTGTATATCTTCTTGCATTTAAATCGATGAGGGCATTACACAAATGCACCGTGCTGGTGTTTGAGAATTACATGGCCATCCCTCAGGAATCAAATGAGATTTCCTTACTCTCAGAAGGAACAGCAAACAGAAAACATGATCTGAGAACTGCATGGCAGAGTGCAGGGGCTGCACCATACACAGGGTAGATTTTAACCTCCTGCCCAGTTGTTGGTGGATGGCTTGAGAAACGAGTGAAAGCGTGCCTTCTGATTTACCGTCATTTCATGTATGATTCAATCAAGCCTGTAAAACTTGCAGCAAGTCCTCCTGGAGAGCAAAGCAGATGCATACTTTTGCCGTTCTCCAAGCCTGGACCTCTAGCATGCAGATCAAGCTTCTGCCTCGTAGTTGATCCACGGACATTTGGGCAACCTTCCCAACGCACACACCTATACACACACGACAGGGAGTAAGTCAGTCCCTTCCAAACAAGGAAGATGGTGTAAAACAAGAACTTCACTGTGTGATTTCCCTTCCAATCCCACCACCTGCACAGCAGAAGAGGTTCCATAGGACGAGGGAGGCCTTTCATGGCTGAAGGAGTTGGCATTGGTGACCCTAGCTGTAAAAATAAAGACTGGAAGTCTTACCTGTCAGCACATATCTGTTGCAGCTGATTATCAGGTAAGTTCTAGTTATATGAAAGTTTAAATGAATTTAACTCTTTAAGAGATGATGTGTCTCAATCCTGATGCCAAAAGATCTCTTTTGTGTCTAAATTTATATTTTGATTTCTGCTAAGGTAATGTATCCAAGAGCTAACTATTGTACTTATTGGAGGTGATTATACGACAAACTTATTTAATTAAAGTGAAAATTCTTTCTTGTTGCCCACAGTATGGTGACAATAACTATTCATCCTGCTCAATTCATCCATATTCAGCCACTCACCTTCCTTCAAATTGTACCTAAGTCCAGCTTCACCATGAGAGATCACACTTTTCATTTCACTATCAGTTGTGGTATATAACATTGTCATTAGGAGATACCTACAAAGAGATTGATTTAAGATCATCTAACTAACTTCTGAGGGCTCTCAACCACCATTCAACCATTCGTGGAAATTATAGAGAAATCTTGGGTATGAATGTATGTCTTTGAAGTTCTAAATCCCAGTATGAATTCCCCAACAATCCCACTTCCATCGCTCTAATAGTCTGGGATGGTGTAATCAACTGAATACGACAGTGATACTATCTCCTGGGCTGGGGAACAATTCATGGTGTGCTGAAATACTTGCTAACAGGTGGTCAAAATAATTTCAGTCTAAACTTAATTTGCTTTAATGAGTGATTTGACAGCTCGGTAGTGGAAGTTATACTGCAAGTACTTGAAATCAGATGACATGAAACCTGTTTTACGGGTAGTAACACAGAAATTCACCCCCTTGGTTTTCAGCTGGACAAGGAAATCAATTTAAACCAGAAAAGACCTCTTTTAAGTCTTTTCTCAATTAAGGATACTCAGCCAGGATTTATTTATTTATTTCAAATAGAAAGCGATGCATAATGACAAAGCTTATACTTTCATCAGAATTAGGAAAGAAGTCTACAGAAATACAGTTTTCAGTTATTGGCCTTTCGTAATAATTTGGGATTAAACCTGATTAATTCTTAAATTTGCAGTCTGTTAAAAGCCTGTATAATTTTATGTTGATATATAAATATGTTTGCCTGCATGGACATTTTTACACACATATTTTCTATTTATACAGAAATATTTTCTATTTTCTTAAAATATTTGTATTTTTCTTATGTTCCTGTTCTTCCAGGCAAATCTTTTTCAGTAAGCCAAGCTGAAGTTTGTTTCAAGCTACACGATTTTAATAAAATTTGAATTTGTCATCTATAAAATGCGTGTTTTATCCAAAATCTATCTACTAGCAACACCTAGAAAATCTTTTTTTGCCATATTTAGTACCCTTGAATAAATGATTATAAATCTGCATTCTTCTTCTACGGATAAACTAGAGCTTCTTTTTTTTTTTTTTTTTGAACTTTCAATAACACAGTCTTAGCTCTCCATTGTGACAAAGCAGTTTGTTGTGACCTAAATCATTTAGGTTGTTAGGAGCTATATGGGCGACTGTTTTTTATTCCAGCAGTTTTCATTTTTCTTTTAAATCTCTGAACGGTATAAGTAGCTATAAATTCCAAACCGCTGGTAAGTGTCTGAAACCTATTTGTTTTTCTCTCAAGTGACATTTGAGCAAGACTCAATAAATCCCAAGGAAAATTCACAACACAAAATATATTTTTTGTTCTGATTGAGTAAATTTTTAATAACTTTTGTTTTTATAAAATATATCTCATTGAGAATGTTGATTACAATTTCCTTGGAGTCAAGTTTTAGATGAAATTGGACTATACCATACAAGAATCAAGGAATGAGATTGCAATCAAAAAAGAAAACAGAATAACATGTTGTCTCTTCATAAGACAGTCTAAAAGCTACTTAATTCAACATGGAGCATGATATCCTGGCAGCAGACTTTCTACCTAATTTTCTACGCTATTTGTAAATTGAGTATAATGAGGGGAATAAATATATATAACAAGATTTCTGTAGTCTGAGATCAGAAACATCTCAAGCAATTCTATCCACTTACACTCATGAATCCAGATAACTGGCATAGCTGAGACCCAGAACCACAGTAGCTGCATCTTCACCAGGCGAAATGACATATATTCTCAACCTAGTGTAAGTTTCACTTTATCAAATGTTTCTACAAGTTAGTTAGTTATGTAGGCTCCCATTACAGGCAATGGAAGGAAATAAATCCTTCCAGGGTCTGATATAGCTCAGCCTAAATGGGTCAGCTGTACCACACTCCATCATTCCTCTCCACTGATTATAAAGGATGGTGTACTGGTTTTGCCTGGAATACAGTAAATTTTCTTCATGGTAGCTCATATGGTGCTGTGTTTTGGATTTGTGACCAGTGTTGGTAAAGCAGGAATGTTTCAGTCACTGCTGAGCAGTGCTTACACAGCATCAAGGTCTTTTCTGCTTCTCACCCCACCAGCGAGGATGCTGGGGGTGCACAAGAAGTTGGGAGGGGACACAGCTGGGACAGCTGACCCCAACTGGCCAAAGGGATATCCCAGACCATATGATGTCACGCTGCACATTAAAAGCTGAGGGGAAGGAGGAAGCAGGGGGGGATGCATTTGGATTTATGATGTTTGTCTTCCCAAGGCACTGTTACGCATGATGGAGCCCTGCTTTCCTGGAGATGGCTGAACTCCTGCCTGCCGATGGGAAGTGGGGAATGAATTCCTTGGTTTGCTTTGCTTGGGTGTGTCCTGGTTTCAGTTGGGATGTAGTTAACTGTCTTCCTAGTAGCTGGTACGGTGCTATGTTTTGAGTTCAGTATGCGAAGAACGTTGATAACACACTGATGTTTTCAGTTGTTGCTAAGTAGTGTTTAGACTAATGTCAAGGATTTTTCAGCTTCTCATGCCCAGCCAGTGAGAAAGCTGGAGGGGCACAAGAGTTAGATGGAGCTCAGTACAGGTAACAAGCATGGGGACAATCACAAGGAAACAAGAAATTTGGTAGTTTTAAGCTGAGCAAGTAGGCTGTGGTAAGTCACAGCTCATCAGAGGCTAAGCTCCATTGTCAAATAAAGGCATCAAGAGGCACCTGAAATGTCCTAGGATACCTGAACTGGTAGATATGAACTGGTATGTACAAAATATGTAAATATCAAGTTTGACTTACAGAGGACCCATGTACTGTACTAGCAAGAACTAGAGACCAAGTGGTATACCCTAGGACATGTCAAATGTCAGCAGACATAAGGTAGGGAATGCAGTCATTAATGTTAAAAAAAAAGCTTCTAAACAAATAAGGTTATAACATTTCAATTTTAGGTGGCTTATTGATGCCTTCTTCCCACCCACCACTGGGCTGTCATTCTCAGATAAATCACATTCCAACTATGGGTTTTTTTCTGAGTTTATCAGTTATGTTGAGATTATTTCTTTACACTTTAGAAAAAGGGATACTAATGACACTATAACAGATGTCATAGGTTGCCTCAAATAATTTTTGTTATGATTATTAGTTCAAAAAGTATGAAAGTGAAGCACTTTTTTTTTCCCTTTTTTTTTTTTTTTTAATAGAGGAACATGGGAACACATACACTTTGGTTAATTCCTACCACTAAATTTAAAAGGCACATAGCTTCTCTGTTATGCACAAGGTGTACAGTCACAACAACTGCGTTGGTAGGATAACGAAACTAATAACACACACACAAGAACCCATTATACTTATGTATGTATATTTGAGTAATTTTATAACTGAATTACAAGGTGCTACTTGTGTATCTACAGCTGTAGCAGCTCCTTTTTTATCTTATCCTGTAGGATTCGAGGAAACATAAGTGATCCTAGAACTGAATCTCAAAATAAATTTGCTAAGAAAGGATGCTACTGGAGAGTGGAACAGCCTGAACTCTGTAACAGATATTTTTCTTACAGTGATGAAAACAACTAACACACAGTTGAAGAGTCACTGCCATGAAAAACTCACAAACTAAGGTCCTAGGGAGAGCGAAGAGAGGACTGCAAAGAGTGCCTTGTTCAGCTTGCACAATAGATCACTGTCAGGGATGAGAAAACAGTGTTTGCCTCTTCACTCAGCCCACTCTGCAAGCTGGGTTGGGATTCGATATCCAGCATAGGTATCGAGCCTTAGCTACTCACAAAGACTTCTTCTACAGTCAGTGAAGAGAGGCAGGCACTGGGAAGAGGGCAATTTATCCAACCAGCCTTCAACAACTTCCCTGATGGAATAAATCTGTCTTTGCAAAGGCTTCTTTTCCCACAGCTTACATGGTCTTACACTTACAGGTCTAGTTTTAGAACTAAAATATTTCAGTGCAAAATTGCTATTGCGAAATGCATTGTTTATATATCTCGTCTTTTTTTATGAGTGGCATAGCAAATCTCCAAATTCGCAAGAGGAATACTGGAAAAGATAGGATCCATGTTAGCTAGGAATTTCGCCTCATCTTGCAGTCATTAAAGAAAACAGCATGCTGAGACTTTCAGTACTCATATGGAAAAGACATTCAAGGACCAAACGGTGATTATGCCTAAGATAATGATGTGGAGGACGAGGGCATTAGCTAAATTCACATTCATGCTTTAATAATTGCTTAGATTATCCAGCTCACAAGTGACTTGGAGTTAATAACAGCCAGGTCAGCTGATTAATAGCAGTGCTTTTAATTTTACCAATGTTGTTCTTTGCCAACCCATTTTTATTCAAAGCAGCATCACCCAAGTGACATTGCTCTTCTATTCTTCATAGTAATTTCTAAAATTTTATACAGATGAGTAAATATTACAAAGGAAAGAAACTATCTACAAGGGCATTAACAAGAAAAACAGTTTCTTTCTCCAAGTAACCGAGAATTTTAAAAGTGAAAAGTAGGGATTTCTATACAGAAAGGGGATAGAGGTTTTTGTGGTTTTGGTTTGGGTGTTTTGGTATTTTTGTGGTTTTTTTTTTTTTTTTTTTCCCTGAAGCTACACGTTTGCCATTTTCAATGTGCCTGATGCAGTATATATTTTTATTCATTCAATTCCATCTCTTTTCCCTGTGGCACACAGGTTCCTACCAAGCTGCATGGAAAGACAATAGGTTTTCCAGCAGCATCTACTTTCCAACTAATTTCTTAAAGAAATGCTGTGTCCATGGACAAAACAAGAACCTGTAATCCCATATGCACCCCAAGTTGCATATCCTGCAGTACATGTGGGTGGAATTGAATGCCAGAGTATGCAGGACAGGGAGTTATACCGGTTCCCCAGGCTCTACCAGTAGAGCTTTAAGACTGCCTGAAAGACTGCAATTTTCTGTTCCAGGTGGAAAATGATCTATTGGATCATATCCTGCATAATAAAAAACAAACAGTATTAATACAAATTAACAAAAAAAAAAAAGGCCTTTATTTAATGACTGTTTTAGAGAAAATTGGAAAAGAAAGAGCAAGGTAGGGACTTCTGCATTGGAAACACCTAAAGACACTGCTTCATTAATTTCTAGAAAAGACTCCAGTACTATAGTGATGATGTGATGTGAAGAATAGAATAGAATTAGAACAAGAGTAAGGGATTTTGCTGGCCCTGTGAGCTAGAGTAAATTGTGTGTTCTCTATCTATGGACTAGCCAGCATAAGAAGAAAATATTTTATACATTAGAAAGGTGGAGAAAATATATTAAAAAGAGTATGAAATAATTTATATAACTTTTTCCTACTCCTGACTTTCTGGTTATAGAGGTTTTTTAATAGAATAATTTATTTTGAAACAGTTATTCCAACACTACAAATTGATGTATAAATTGACTTTTGTCAGGAGAGTATAATTACATGGCAGCAAATCTTGTATAATTATATTATTCAATCTGGTTCAGCACATAGTTTTACAACAGACGTAATGTGAGGACAATCAGAATTACATCTTGTATTCTCTGTTCTAAACTAATTATAACATTTTTTAGCTTTTAATAACAGCATAATGTGGTAATGCTGCTTGATGACAATTCATACAAGCAAAAGACTAATACAGTAGGACAGTAAGAATTATGGGAAGGGACAAGTCTGTGAATGAATAAAACTTTTTGCAAAAAAAAGTAAAAAATAATACAAGAAGTGGCACCTGCCTCTGGATTTTTATAACTGTGTGCTGGATTTTTCCTGAGTAATTGCAAGGCTGTCATTGCCTCCTGTGACTGGACACAGTATGAGGGGGTGTGGGGATGAACTGTACTTCTGTGCCAGGTTACGAGGGGACATACTGTCCTGCACTCCTTCTTTCCTGATTGGAGCAAAGATCCTTTTTTGTGTTCCTCCTATGCAATGTGAATCCAAAGAGAAAACATGCCGCTGATCCGTGGATATGTTTAGCAATGGGCCAAGTGAAAAGAGTGATGGGAGCAGGAGGAGGGGGATAAAAAAAAAAAAAATGGAGAAAAGTAAAACCTTTTCACCCTCTCTGATGTGGCCCATGTTTTCCTTCCTCATGAGCACCACCTGCCCGCCCATGTAATGTGGCAGAGAAGAACCTGTGCCCTTTACAGTTCTCTGCCACCATCATCACAGTGTCCACGTCTTGTATTTTCTCATTCTGCCCATGGTTACTAGAGAAGAAGTGGAGGTGTGACACTGAGTCGTCCCCAGCACGGGGCTTGTTGGACTCACCCCTAATCAGGAATGGAGACGTTTTCTTATCTCTAGCAGGGATCTTATCTGGTGGGATATGGAAGGTGGCTGGATGATGCCACTGGATGTTTCCTGAGCACTTAAGAACACACAAAATGCTATAAACATTGAAAGTAGATTTGTGTAATACAGTCAGATGCTTAAAGGAAAGCATAAAGACAACATACTTTGTGTGTAATCCTTCAAACTTTGAGCAATTCTGAATTGAATATACTTACAATTCAACGTTCAAAATATTAGGGGTCATTTATTTACTAGGTAAACAAATGTGTCTTTTCTTCTGTTCTTTTTGAGGTTCCTAATTTCTCTGAGTATTTCATAATAACAATTACCAAAGCAAAAGTTATTTTCCTCAGAGGTATGGCCAATACTGAAAGTGGTAAAAGTCCAAGACAGCAACACTGAATTTCTTCATCATCCATTCCTACCTCCTCAATTCTCCTGAAGGGACAGGGCCCTTATTGTACAAACCCTCATTCCAAATTAACTGCTTGTACTGCATCTGCTTGTTATGGCTTGCTTACTAGTAACAGAAGAGTCACACAAAAGCACATAGACAAATAACTAATATTGTATCTTTCTGTATAAGATGAAAACAGGGAGTCTAAAAAGTAATTTCCTATTCAGCTTTCCCCACAACTCCACTGCTTTTTTCTTCCTGGTAACCCTTTAAGATACATATGACTATGATTCACAGTGTTTAACTGGATGAGCAATTAGAAGTTTGGGCATTCATCTTTATTTATCTGAACTCTGCAAAACTGGCCTGGGATTTGCTAGAGAACTGGATGACTTGGGAAATTTACTGTCATCACCTGGTTATATATATTACCAATGCACGGGTATCTCCCGAGGGTTTGTTGTTTTTTTTGAGAGAGAGTCTGATGCTCGGATTTATTCATATTTGGAAAATGAATCATTTTAAAGCTAGTCTAAAATTCATGGGAATTAGAAACAAAATTAAAAAGGTGGATAATAGACCAGCATGAGGTTTTAATTAATCTTTGTCTTACCCTGGGATGTGGAAAATGTCAATTTGCACTAGTTCCATGAAGGATTAAGACCAGTAATATGTACAGCCCATTTAGCTTTGAAATAAAGCATAAAGAAAATAAAAATGAGAACTTTTGATTCAATGTGACACTGAAGGGGAAGAGAATTAAACAGCTATTAAACGGAGCTGGCTCAATTACCACCACTGGAGGTGACCCTAACAAAATACAGCTGGTTTTACCAGACACCATTTATATCCCCAAGCCACATTCATAGCAATGTTTGCCAAAATAAGAATTCAAACAAATGTTTGGAAATCTTCTGTGGACTGCTGTGCAGTCCAGAACATCCCATTTGTTCCACTGAAATGTCAAAAAAGATTGGGGAAGAAGCCAAATGAGTTAACTGAGGAGATTCTGGCTTTGTGTCATCCACGCTTCATACCTTGTACCCCTGAGTATAAATCCAGCTGTAAACAGGATAAGAAGGAAACTGGGACTGGAAGTACGAGATCTATAGCTTATGAGGACCTAGCAGTAATTTGGGTTCAGAGAGTGGGCAGGGAGCTACCTTTGCAACACTGTATGTGAAGTGAGTCTCATGCCCCAGGTCCAGAAAAATATTTCTGCTCATCTCAGCCAAACTTTCTCTATTCCCTCAGTTTAGTCATTAGAGAAAAATTATCATCTCTGAAGAATTAATAAATTTGTTGAAGGGATTAAGACATCAGGCAGAAACTTTATTACTATTAATAATAAAAACCTAACTGATATGGGGCAAAGAAATCTGAAATAGGATTTAAGTCACCAGCACACGTGGAGTCGGACTATCCATGGTCCTTCAGTCTTAAGCCCAAGCCTTCTTTCTGAATTGTCTACCGATTCTAAATATTGCAACCTTTCACTTTTTCAATCAGTTACTTCCATTCCTCTTTTCAGAAACTTGGGCTATAAACTTTTCCCTTCCTTCATGAAACAGGGAACAGAGGGAAAACTCTTAAGAATAAGTGCCTCCACCTCTTAGCTACTTTCCAAACAAATGATATAGTCTTACTCTCATGTACTTCAGACCCTCCCAACCCATACCTAACCTGCCAGCAGACTCCACCCAAAAGACAAAGACTACAAAACAATGCAGAAGAAACATCTTGGAAAGAAATAACAGAAAACTTTAGAAGGTGTTTGGTGGTATCATGAAACATCCTGCTTTGGAAGAATGAAATTTGAAAAGTTCCCCCCCTCCCTCCCTTCCTTCTGTTTGAACAGTACCTTCCACCCTTCCAAGATTACCTGCACACATTCTCTTAACTTTAAGGCAAATTTCTGGCCACAGGAACGACAGTGACAAAAGCTATAGAGGACTCAATAGAATCAATCTCACAAATATGGTTTTGCTTTTATTTTCTTTAGACATGTTATCATCCTCTTTTTTTGTTTTTTTGTTTGTTTGTTTGTTTTTTTTCCTAGATGAAAAAAGTGAAATCCACTCTTTATGGGTTATTCAAATGGTCAGAAGGTCTTGGGCAGCTTTTGTATATATTTTTGCTTTAACATTTCCAGTAATGAGAACAATTTTTTTTTCCAAATAACATCTTCATTCAGTAATTAAGTAATTAGAAATGCCAAATAACAAAGAGGGTAAAAGGGGAACCACAAAGAATCAAAACGTGCTATACAGGATAAAAGACTGATTAGAAATATGAAAAATATCAGAAGAAAATGGATTGGAGAGTGTAGGGTTCGGCGTTCGGAAGATCTCGCGATGTCACGGAAAGTTAGAGGGTTAGTCGCAGCCTTATGATGTGTCTGTAATCCCACCTACCCTTGTTAGTATAAAAGGAATTGACTGCGCAATAAAAGACAGAAGTTGGCGCTCACACTGTGTGTGTTATCTGTCTCTTTCCCTGGTCTGGGGGTGATCAGTGATCTAATCGTGGCACCTTGATATGCGGCGAACGCTACAGGAGAGTATAAGAACAATTAATATCTTGAAAATTTAGTAAGGAGTAGAGAAATTGAGCAATGGAATGGGAGGATCACTGGGTAAGGATGACAAAACCTGTTTATAGGGATGTGCAGAAGGCAGTAAATCATTTCACACTTATCTGATAGGCCTGCTCTAGGGAAACAGGAGTAATTAGAGTTAATTGGAGTAAGAACTGTATTCTTACCGATTTCCTGCAGAACCTGAGAGAAAGTCATTTTGACTACAGACTACAAACTGCTGGTCAAGGTCACAGAGGGGAATTCCATCAGAGCGATGAAGTAGCAAGGTACCAACTCTTACTCTGGAAGTTCCTCAGCAGCAAACCACAGGAGGCTGGGAGAGCACTCAGAGAGTATCATATAGTCACATACCATTTCTGCATACAAGGTACCAAGTTACATGCCTCTTTGGTCCAACTCACCTGCACCCATATGTTATTATTTATTTTTGCACTGAAATAAATACTGTAATGTCATACCTAGAGCAAAACAAGTGGACTTTTTCTTATAGATCTAGTAACTGGCACTTTCTCCTTTTTACAACCTCTTGTATACCGTATAAAATTGTTTATTATATATTTGATGAATTTTCATGGTATTTCAATAAAGCTTTAATCTGATTTTGTTATGCTGCTCTTTCAGCTATTATTTGCAAATTTATGTGCATTCTTGAATTATATAGTCTTGTATAATTTGTGTTTTCTTTTCTTTTTTTTTTCCCAGTCTACCCATCAATTCAAGAAATATTTAGGAACAGTATTGCCTCCACATCCATTTAGCTCCACTGGGCTGTGCATTTGAGCATCCACTTTAACAGAAACATTGCAAATTGGTAATAGAGTCTTATAAACCATGACTGCACTTGAGAAGATGGAACATTGAAGACATTTAAGGTTAAGAAAATCTCTATCAGTTCTTCCCCTTTCTTAACAAATATGTCTCCATAGTAGAAATAAAAAAAAAAAAAAAGAGAGCTTCTACTTTTTTGTCCTAAAAGGCCTTGGAATCATAGTAATTTGAATGCTATTTTTAAATGTGCATACTTAGGTTATAACATGATACCTGCAGGAAGTCAGGTGGTATTTTAATCTCATATAAAGCTGTTGACATCAGTAGAGACATTTAAATAGTTACTACTCAGCATGAGCAAGAACAATCTGGTACAAAGAAGTGATTTATATAACGGAAAACAAGGTACTTTATTTGAAATCGGAGATGTACAGGTGGGCAGGAATTCAGGAAACAGTTTTACTGTTCTTAGTGAGGCCTTAGGGCAGAAATTTCCATCTCATTTCTGCTTGTGAGTCCACTTTCAGTAAAACAAAAACCATCCAAATTCATTTCAAGCTTGGGAGTCATTTAGGTCATGGTCCAACCTTTAATAATCTCTTCTCTAATGCGTTAACATAAGTAGCTTGATCCCGTACTATAATCTGACTCCGCACGAAAGCCACTCCACAAACCTAGCACTGCATTTTCAACTCCATTTTTCAAATTGCACTGGAAAGCTTAACTGAAGATTTTTAAATACTTGTCCTTGCCCTGCTGTTTTCTAAGGAGCCAGCCAACTCTATCTTCCCACTCTTGCAGCCATTTATTTTAAAAAAAGGTGGGTTTGTGCTTTCATTTTATATATATATATGTATGTTTGTTTTAAATCACAATATCAAATATTATAACAGATCTCTGCACTTGAAACGTGTTTCAATTCTATGCCATGTCAGGATAGCTTCACTCTTTATGAATAAGGCTAATTGAATTAATATATGTCAAACATCTAACTGACATCAGTGATATTTTTAGTGTTTGCTAAATGTTGATTGCATGTAATACCTAAGGTAAAGTAAATAGAAATAAAGCAACCTTTTGGTTAAGCTGCCCAAACCGAAGCAATCTACCATCCTGTATTTATGTGTTGAAGCCTACATTGAGATTCTCTCTATTTCCAAGCTTTGAAAACTGCCCAGGACGTACAACTATCGCTCATAAAATTAAAAAAATACAATTTCTTCTTAAAAAATGCAAGTGTTATGGACATTCACAATGAACATTAGACAATGCATTAAAAAAACAAATTTAACATAATTTTAAATCTGAAATCAAGGTAGTATGTCTTCTTTATTCCATGTTCAAGGGCTACATCAATTTGATGCACAGTCTCTCTCTATACGAAATTTTATTTTAAAACTAGTTGTTAGAGAAGTGCATAATGACATCTAACCCACAAATAAAAATAATACATTACAAAATAGTCTCATCTTTAAATGAAAAATTGCCAAGTGCAGATCTATTCTACCATATGAGACCAACAAGCTATATTTTAAAATACTGAACAGGTTACATTTGGTTTCTTAGCAGAAACAGGGTACAATTTCTTAATAATTAGTTGCTTTGTAATCCAACCATTATCAGTCCTGATATCTTTCCTGCTATCTCATAATTTTGAAGGAAAATTGACATGGCTGTTTTGGAAGGAAATTCTACTTCTACCATGGGAATTAGGGCATTGCTTGCTGTCCAGCTGTTCTAAATTGTCACTGCTGGTCTATCAGCTTTCCTCTTCAATTTCTCATTATTCAATCCACCTTCACCTTCCTTTCCCTTCTTGTGAGCATCTTACGTAGGTCTCTGCTCTCATTTATGGGTTCAATATCACCTACTTTGCACCCTGCCTCCCCCAGAGGTCCACCCTTCCTAAAAACTTGACCAAATGTTTGCTAAATTCAGAGACAATCTGTACATTTCTGTAGGAGATAGCTAAGTAGAGCTAGGAAAGCATTACCAGAATAGAAAGAGAGTTTCATAGGTGCCCGAGGGACTCAGGTTCTACCTTTTCTTGAATCATAACCTATCCAAGCCTCGCCTACTGAGCAGACTTGCAGATGTAGGCATGCCCTAAATACGAAGGATGTTTAATCAGCTGTAAGGAAAACCTGCATGAAATGCCTTTGTTATATGCTTTCTGCCTTCTGTTTTCCTAAGAAAATAGTTCTTAAAGGAGAACTGGATGCTAATTATGAAAGGACAATTTTGGATTCAAAAACACAAGTCAGAAATGTGGTTCTAAAAATGACATTTGCATGCAGTAGGGATAGAAAAAAAACTTTTGCTATGTAAGTTATTCTTGTTATTTATCTGTATTATCATATGAGAAGAGTCTGAAAGAGCTGGGACTGTTCAGCCTGGAGAAGGCTCTGGTGGATCTTATCCCTGTGTATAAATACCTGATGAGAAGGGATGAAGGAGAAGGAACCAGACTCTTCCCAATAGTGCCCACTGACAGGACAAGGGGCAATGGGCACAAATTAAAACTCATTAAATTCCATCTGAACACAGAAAAACCACTTTCGAACTGTGAGCATGCTCAAACACTTGAAGAGGTTGTTCAGAGAGGCTGTCCAGCCTATATCCTTGGAGATTTTCAAAACCTGACCTGACGCGGTCCTGGACAACCTGTTCTAGCTCATCTGCTAGATAAGCTAGACTAGAGGATTTCAAGAGGTCCTTTCCAAACTGGTGCAGTTTAACTCTGACCATCAGCTAAGCACCACACAGCAGCCTCCTCACTACCCCCAGTGGGATGTGAGAAAGAATCACAAGGTAAAAGCATGAAGATTTCTAGCTGGAAATATAGATAGGTTAAAAGGTAAAGCAAAAGCTCTGTGCACAAGCAAAGCAAAATAAGGAATTCATTCACTCATATTGGCAGGCTGGTGTTTAACCATTTCCAGGAAAACAGGGTTTCATCATGTGTATTGGTTACTTGGGAAGACAAATGCCATAACTCCAAATGTCCTTCCCCTCAGCTTTTATTGCTGACCCAATGTCATTTGGTCTGGGATATCCCTTTGGGCAGTTGGGGTCAGCTGTCCCAGCTGTGTCCCCTCCCAACCTATTGCACACCTCCAACCTATTCACTGGGG
>NW_010972991.1:818944-843705 GCF_000737465.1 Haliaeetus leucocephalus | reverse complement strand
CCCCGCAGTGATTGCGGGGGGGGGGGGGGGGGGGGAGTGAGAAACAGAGAGGTCCTGATGCTGTGCAAACACTGTTCAGCAAAAGTTAGAACATTACTATACTGTTTTGGTCACAAATCCAAAATAGAGCACCCTATGAGCCGCTATGAAGAATATTAACTATATCCCAGCCCAAACCAGTACACAACCTTAATGATTATATGACTGTGATTACCAGAGTGTATAGCCTTCCCACTCTACTTAGAGCAAGGCTTTCTTTGTAGTACGCATTATAAAAGCATGTAATAAGGTCTTTACTAGAAGACTTCTTACTCTATAGATTAACACCAGCAAGAGGCTGCTCTCAGTTAAGCTAAGCAGTTAAAGATGTGGCTAACAACAAACTTAAGGACAATTTTTCAAAGTACAATCACATTTTAAAAATCAAGAGGAATTTCTAGGGTAAAAATAAACAATATGAATGAGACTAAATACATTCATCAGTTTTTAACTTCCGTGAGTGCAGAGCTCAGTTTTCACATAGGTATGTCTGAATTTGCACACGTATTCAACCACTTGCATAATCTGAAAGAGATTTCACTAGAGAAAATTCACTGCAGAAGAGTCAGAAATGGGAAAAAGATAACCCAGTTACATATCTTTTTCTCCATACTTTCGCTAATGATTTATATTCCCTCACTAAAGGAGATACACTTGCCAAGAGCCAACACATTGAACAATGTGTGGGCTCCTTTTATAACAACTGAAGAGGGGGAACAGGTCAGTCATTAGAGTGAATAAGACCCTCATTGATTTTAATTGAATCGTATTGATTTGTATAGAAGATAATTAGTTTGAATTGACTTTTATTGATTTGTGCCTAATTGGACTCAATTAAAACCCAGTGATTTGCATTGAACAAACTAAATTGCACTGACTAATTGGACTGAACTGAAACTCATTGAAGTGAAGAGTGTTCAGTGAAACGAGCAAAAAGCTAGCTATTGCTTTTAATGACTCCTATGCTGCTGATGAGCGCCTGCTGAAATCTGAGTGAATCCAGAAAAATATCATTATTAAAGACCATCTCTGAAAAAGAGAGGGTTGTTTGCACATGACTTGTGATTATCTTCAGCTGTCGGTTTATTTCGTTTACTATTTTTTTTCTCCTGCCTAAGGGTCTTGCCTTAGTGCCAAAAAGCAGAAATTCAATTTTATTACTTTGAAGAGCGTTGTAACAGAGCCAGAGGACAGTAAGAGATGCAGCCTCTGATAAATCCATCTTGCAGATGTAACCCACTTCACAGGTATCATTAGGAATGAGTCTAACCAAAGAGGGCTATTATTAAAATATCCAGACAGGACCTGTAGACCCCTATCTTGCTTTCTCCATTTTACAGATGCTTCACTATACTCGCACAAATAGTACCTTCAGTGCCTTGCAGCACAGAGCAGGGTAGCTTAATGGAGCTTTGGTACCCCTGTCCAGATGACAGGTTATCAGATGCAGCTGAAGCATGATGAATCCTATAAGCAATTTGATGGGGTTGTTAAATTCATTGAAAACATTCTTAATTAGGATCATCAACACAGAGTGAGGGTAGCACCCTCCGCCAGAAACCAGTGATTTCTTTGCTTATTGACACTTTAGAACACACAATGTCAGTCAAGTCTATACAGACTGTGGTTGCAGGGCTGGATTCAACCCAAAATATGGTCGTTTTCAGCTTTTGAATGACTCTGAACCCACCCTATTTTGCTCAGTACATGAATGCAGGAGCCACTGCTGTACTATACATCACCATGGTTGGTTCAGGAAGGTGCCTCAAAACAGATAGGTATTCAAACTGCGAAAATCCTCTGGGCCTACGTTAGGCTGGAAATAACCAGCTGCGGTAGTGGTGGTAGTCTTCACTGCACTCCTCAATCTAGTAGGGGAATAGACAATCCAACAGCTAAAAGACCATCATTCTCTAACACTTTAAAAGAGAAACATGGATTATGGGAAAGAAAGGGACTTCCTGGGCCACTAAGTCCAGTGCTTTGCTGTCCCAGGCACGCATCATGTGATCCCTTCCATAAATCTAATAGCTTCAACATAAAACTCCAGCTTTTTTACCCATTTACTTTTACCAGAATACTTTAAGTCTCATTTTTTCCATGGGAATAAACTTCTAGCTTTCAGTATCTGTCTATTCATAGCTACTTTATAGTACCTATGTAAAAACATTGTCCTTTAACAGTACATGTCTCTCACTAAAGTTTACTTTCCTGGCATATTTATAGATCACAATTATATTCCTTGACAGTCTTTGTTTTATTATCCTAAATATGCCAAGCTCTTTCAGTATACTCTCATGAGGTATGTTTTTTTCATTCCCTGTGTACAATCACTTGTCTCAATACCTATTCTAGCCTGATTTGATTTTTTCTTTACTTACACATGAATGATCAGAACTGTGCTACACAGATACACAGACTTTTAAAAGAAAGAAAGAAAGAAACAAGCAAGCAAGCAAGCAAACAAATTTGTTGGGATTCTCACAGATGGTAATGCCACGATAATTTGATTTGCCCAAATAGAATGGTCAGTTGCTGTCTGATGGTGATGGGACTCTCTGTTGCAAGGGTCCTTGCATCAGTATCTTCACCTGAATCAAGAAAGATGTCCCAAACCACTGCTTTGCTCAGTTTGTACAATCCAGATGGTCAGACTCTGACATGACTATCTCAGTACATATGTAACTCTTGGCTGTTGATACACCTTAAATACATACAAAACATGTCTTGAATGTCTGCATTGTCTACTGTCCTACACAACCAGTTCTGCAAGAAAACATTTCTATTGTCTATTTACAACTGTATTATCTATGCACAACACTCCTGCAGCAGGAACGATGTATGCAAGTCTTCAGGATAGTTCACCCAGGAGTTTACTCAGCCCACCAAACGTACAAATTGGACCTGATGCAGCAGGAGTTGACTCAGGTGGAATTTATAGAACTCTTTGAAATTCCCATCTGACCAGCTCCTGTAACAATCAGTCCAATACTTAACTGTGAAGGCTGGGTCAGTCACCTAGTTTTGACTTTTGATGTTGTCTCAAGGCAGTCCATTGTCACGTCTATGCAGATGTCTGTCCGGGAACATCTTGGACCACACTACTAAGACTTTCAAGTGCACTGGGTGTGCACACAGGCACAGCTCTGATACACAGCTACTCCACTGTTATAACTAAAGAACAAACTTGATTTTCATAATTACAACTCACTTATAACTTAAGTCCCATAATTCCTGCCACAACTGCATAGAATATTCTAATAAATGTTTTACTGGAAAAAGCGTATAAAGTTTTTGGCATTCCTCTGATAAAAGGGAGGACCTTTTGTTTTTTCCCCACAATTACTTCACATTGACCTGTCCATGTTCACCCTTTGATGAGCTAAAATGGCAGCATTTTTCTCAATCATATACAGCTAATGAATTCTATAGAAGGAATGTTTCTATTAAAATCCATGTTCAAGAAACACTTTTGTCAAGAAATATAAATTTACAAGAGATACCTTGGTCTCCTGTCTTCACACATTTCTTGATAAAAAATTACTGAATTTTCATAATATATCATGTTTGTCTTTTTAAAATGAAAGTAGGAACTCCCTTGTTCCAAGTGACTTCTTATTTGAAAATATAGGGTAATTATTTATAGAGTCTATGACATTGGATCAAAGCAACTATTGTCTGTGCTGAACTTTGTAAGACTGTCAACCTTTGAGACTAATTCAAGAATGGAAAAAATGTTACTATCTCAAAAAAGAAGCCAATGATCTAAAGACCTTTTTGACCTAAGGATCATAATGGTCTACTGAGGCCATAATAGCAATGAAAAAAGAAGAGACTTAAAAGTATTTTTTCTGTTTTCCAAAGTAGATGTGCTCATGTCACACAGGAAAGATGACAGTAGTGAGCGAACTAGCTGTTATTAGCTTTAGTATTCATCACTGTTAGTATTTAGTCAACTGCAAAGTGTTTTATTCACAGTTCTTGAGTGTCTTGTTAACTTTGTATTTTCATCTATCACTGCATAAATGCCTAAATGTATTTGGGCTTTCACTTTACCCCAATGTACCTTACCCCATAAAGCAGACTTAAGTAGCTAATATATAAAGAAATCATAATAGCCATTTATTTAGTGTGTGTTAATAATGCATGTGCTGATCTAGAGGTCTATTAATTACAGACTACATAGATGAGTGTAAATAAGGGTTATCACAAACTTACAGACCTCTTGGACAGTCTCCTGGAATTGATTAACCACTTACTAAGTCTTCACAAGATATTTATGAGCATATCTTTAATATAACACAAACATATTTCTAGCACTGGTTTTTTTCCTAGATTTGCTTTAATGACTATTATTTTGTCATCAATGAATCATTTAAAATATCATCTATTTCTGCTGTAATGTTGCAGTGATTTTTTATCCAGCTCTTAGGATCATCTTGTGCATCGCTGCCATTTATCTTCACTAACAGAATATATGCAGTTACCAGTGTCCTTTATTACATTGATGTAATTGCACACAGATTTGCTTATCACTAGAAAAGTGCTTTTCTCGAGTCAATTTTGCATTTAAATTAACCATTGTGTATTTCATTCTAATTTTTTAATTTCATGGCTAGCTTTTGCCTATGATTTAAAATTACAGTTTATTATTATTATTACTACTATTATTATTTATTTCTGTGCTTCACTGAATTTCTTTGATTTGATTGGAAAGTAGTCCAAGTGGGGAGACAAATCTTTACATTAAGGCAGTTTTAGTTCAGAAATGCAGCAGAGGAGTCATTTTCATCCAGAGTTATTCCTATATATAGGATTCATATCAGATTTTCTGGAGTGCTGATTCTCTGTATTGAAAGAAAGCAATTGCAGGCACCTGACCACACACATTAAAGACTGCTGTGCCTTAGAATGAGAGATGAAAGCTTGTGATTTCAAACACATAAAAGCATTCAATGTGGGCACACTTGAGAAAGGCACAGAAGTTTTGCAAGCAGAGTAGTATTTGTGCTGCTTAGACTAGTATATAAGAGCATCATTACAAAACAAAATAAAACCAGAAGAACCCAACCCATCTCCTGAGCTGTTGTCGCCTGGCTATGTGATGATTCAAGAGCACAGTCTTGCAAAACCACACAGAAAAGATCTGGGAGAAAAAAGCTGTGCTTTGCCTTCCAGAAGGTGATGTCTTGTTGCTTACCTTCCAGGAAAACCAAGCAACACAGGGAAAGGTAGTCCTGCAAAATCATCTTTGTGCTTAGCAAGCATCATGGAAAACAGTCAGGAGTTCTTTTGTCAATAATTACCCTTTTCAGCCCATCACCAAAGCCCACTGCAGCGAGTCATTGTGGGCAGAAGGAATACTCCAAACTACCTGTGGACACTTCACTGCAGCCAGAGTGTTGTGAAAGTACCTTTTTTCTGATTCAGTCACAACAAGAACCTCATAAAATTGGGCTATGTTTCATTTGCTAAACCAAAATGCTACTCGGTAATAAATGCCCACCATCCCTTTAGAAAAAGTTATCATGAGGCATCTCAAAAGATAGAGTCCATTGAACTCTAATCCAAAGCCTTTTGAAGCCAATACTGCTCTAAATTTTGATGGGTTTCTATTCAGGCCTAACATTAATCTCTGTAAACACAGATCCTTTTTGCTAAAATTGTTGCCGCCTGTTTACCTTTTCTTTTGCACGCTTACGCCTTCTTCTGAAAATCTAGCAAAAAAAATATGTTTTTGCTATATCCCACAGCCCTTCTCTTCTTCAATCCATTTTCTAGACTCTTCCTACCTTTCTGGCCCATGAGTTTCATCTCTTTTTCTATAAATATATAAGGATTCTGACACACTTGTTGCCATGATTACATGAGTGTTAAAAACACAGACTAAAGATCTTACACACCCGTGGTTCTCTTTTCTTCCTTTCCTTCTCTCTCTTCCCAATTTGTCATCTTGCTCATCTGTCATATTTCAGCATAAATTTCTCTCTTTTCCTTCTGATGCACTCTGATCTCTGTTTCCTAGAAAATTCCCCCAATAAGCAGCTTTCACCTCACCTTCCTTGCTATCTTTCCATAGCTTCTCTTTTATCCAAAATTTTAGGTTCTTATATCCTCCTAAGATATTCCTCATGTGCCCTGTGCCCTTTGTTTCTCTCAGCCCTTGAAAAATCCTTCCTCTTCCTCCAAATAGTGTTGGAGTAGAAAATAGGAGAAACCTGAAGCCGTTTTTTCTGCCTCTTCTTCACTCCCCTGAGGTGCAGGACCTTGAAAGAAAGGGGATAAAAGAGACGTCTGCACAAAAGAAAGACAGATCATCTTAGAAGGAGTATCCTGGAAGGCAAGAGGTCCCGTTTTGAGCTTTCAGATGGGGAGAAAAGAATAGAAGGAGGAAGGTAGGCAACAGCTTTCACTGCCTCCTTATGGGGAAGAGAATAGACATCACCTGTCGTCATGGCTCATCAGCCCTGCTTTAGCTCTTTGAATGCCACTACAATCTACATAAATAAATAAAAGTTGTTACATGTTCTAACTTACACTGATCAAGAGGAATGATCTTTCATAGCACGTACATGCTAGTCCCTGGAGCACTTAACACATTTAATTTCAGACTATGCTATACTCAGGCACAATTATCTTTTATGTGAAAGAAAAATTCGCAAGCTATGTCTATATTATCAATTATTAAACTCAGACAATTAGAAACACATTTAGCAGATCCTGCATGCATCCATTTCAGAGTCCCTGTATACCTGCTTCTACCCGGGGAGAAAAAAAGATCTGAATTGGAACCTCCATTAAAAGGACAACATGCCTTTAGCATTTTCTTAACCTCTAATTGCAATGTCACCCACTATAACCCCTCAATATAAATTTTTAAAGCATAATTCCTTCCCTTTCTTATTACATTTCAGGACACTTGGGGGAGGAAAGATTTCTGTATGTCTCTTCAAAAGAAAAGCATAATAGCTTGAAATTGAAAAATGGAAAATTTGAACTAGATAAAAAACGTCTAAAAGATTAAATTTAGCTTATGTGTTGCCTTCTCGGGTGGGGTGGTCTTCCTTACTTTGGCTAATAGATGGAAAAAAACAATTAAGAAGAAAGTATCTCTGGATAAAAACCTGTTGGCCCATGGAAGGCTCTATGGCTTCTCAAAGGAAGGGATAGAATCCTGGGACACCTAAAACTAGCAAGGAAAAAAAGAAAAAGAGAAAATATAAAAAGCACAGAGAAGCTTTTCAGGGTAAACAGCCTACTGTAATTCTCAAGGGCAAAAATTAGTGAAGCCAAAGAAAATGAAAGAATTACCAGCCTTATCTCTAAATCAGCTAGGATAACAGGATAACCACTGCTTTCTAGATGCCTCTTGTCTTGAAAGTTTTCTTTTCCTATGATCATGCCTGCAATCAAAGGAAACCTAAGATCACCAAGATCTTGGAATAATAAAGAGTTCTTCATTGAAACTAGTTGAATATAACGGGCAAAAAAGATCTAGTTATTGAGAGAAAGACAAGTTGATGCTGCTGATGAAAGGAGATCGTGATCCTTGTTTCTTCTAGAGAACTTTCCAGGTTCTTAAAAGGGAAGTTCCAACGAGGTGTAGGTAATGGCCTAACTTTCAGCCCTTCTGTTAGTTTTGCACTTTGCTCCAAATGCTTTTGTTCCTTTAAAGAGTTAATAGATAATACTTTCTTTGGAAGGTAATACGTTGTTTCTGCATCACTGAAAGCATGCTGTCATGATTTTCTAAAAGGAAACTCCTGTAGGGTCCAATTACCCCTGCTGGGTCTGCTGAAGTGGCCATCTCGTATGCAACATTAGAGCAGCTAAAGAATACCAGTCACAAAAGGTAAAGGCTGAAGACTGGATGCACATCACAGTACACCCACTAAGACCTTGAGAAAGGGTGGAAGGGCAACTAGTTAGTAAAAGAGACTGTGTGCGTGTATTTTTTTTATATGGATAAATGTTAAGGTGATTGCAAATGAAGAAAAGGATTCAGAAAATATAGCAGCTAGTTTCTAGTGC
This sequence comes from Haliaeetus leucocephalus, assembly GCF_000737465.1. Lineage (NCBI taxonomy): Eukaryota > Metazoa > Chordata > Aves > Accipitriformes > Accipitridae > Haliaeetus > Haliaeetus leucocephalus. The sequence goes on along the minus strand of NW_010972991.1, from coordinate 835,635 downwards.
CCCTTCTGCTATTGGTGATGCTCCTATTTTCTAAAGCATAATTAAGCCCATTGTGCACCTGAATTTGTTTTCATGGCAGATCTGAATGTAATTTGGCTGGATTGTAATACAGCACATTAAGTCTGTTTGAAGATGAACGAGGCTTAAATTGCTGAAACCTACACCTCAGTTTTTCATCCGTTTTGTTGTTGTTGTTTGTTTGCTTGTTTTGTTTGTTCAATTCCAATTTTGTTTTTCAGATGATACACACATGCAGAGTGCTACCAAATCTTAATGACAAGTGTCTTGTGCTTAACCAGGTGCTTTACTACGTTTAAAGCAATAGCTTCACTTTTGCAGCTCTGAAACAAAACTCACATTTAACAGGAAAATGGATTCAAGTACTTTGGGAAATGAGCAAATGTTTACCAAATAGGTTCATACTTCAGACAGTCTTTTTGGAAAATATTGGCCCAAAGCCAAACAACACATATCGCTGAGCTACGTCAAACATTTCAGTTTCCCTGTTCACTGCTATAGGTACGTACAAAGAGTATTTGGTGCGCATAGGCTCTAGATAGTCTAGAGGAGTGAACCCTTATAATAGTATAAAGTGAATTCTACTGACTTCAACGTATCTCTATTTTCAGAGAACGCTTCAATTCAGCTGCTCCACTGTAACAGGCATGTAAAAATCCTTCCTGAATTCTTGGGAAAATCTGTGTGCGGTTGTAGAACACTTGCAGGTTACAATTATAGGATTATGTAAGAAAATTTTTCTTCTTTTCAAGGAAACACAGAACCTGATTCCACCTAAATTAAAGATGCAGCTTTTCTTTGTTGCTTTTACTGTAGAGCTAGGATGGAATTCAGCTGCAGTTAAAGACCCTTAAGTGTAGATGTCTACCTGTAGGTGTGTGAACAGTAAGTAGAAATTCACTCTGCCCTGCATTAAATAGCAAGGCTTGACCAAGGTTCGTAAGGATAAGGTATCATGGCACTAAATACTTATGTTGGGGGGTGGGGGGGGGGAGAAACCCCACAACAGAAAAAATCGTGTCCATCCTGGTAATCAACAAACTAGATCTTTGCACACTGTTTTGGGAATTTAGACATATCACTCATACGTAGACCCTATATGCAGAATCCTACATTAAAGCACCTTGATCTTGAGCTAAATTTCATAGTGACTGTGCTGAATGGGTAATGCCTATAAGAGGGAGCCTCAGAAGGAACTGTCATACAAAGATCACCAATTACATTACAATAATTAAAAATAACCAAAAAAACCCAGCATAAAACCCCATTATATATATCAGCAGGGAAATTCAATATGCTACTTATAGGGAGTCTAAAGAAAATAAAACTACTGTCAGTATTACATTGTTAATATAGATACAGGCCAGGACTTAGACATTTGAAGTTTGACTAATGCAGTTAAGAGGACTCTACTGTTTGCACAGTTGAGGAGTGTTGAGTGGAACAGCTAAGAGGGCTGGCATACGCTGCTACAAGTGTATGTAACTCACAGTAACCGCGCTACTTTCACGGAGTCGCAGACAACCCCTGAAGTGATACGCTATGGAAGAGGCTCTTCGGTGAATCAGTAGGACTCTCAAGAACCAGTTCATGAATTAAGAGAGACAGTTCTAATTCTTTACAAAAAAACTCCTGGAAATAATTTCTTTCTGAGCTGGAAGGACATGGGCCTGATGATCCAACACAGTAACTGCATCTTTAATTTCAAATGCCCATTTATCTGGATTTTATTCATGGAGAACTTGAATCCAAAAAGCCCTGTGCTCATCACTGAAACCGATTCACACTTCATTAACTCAGCAGAACCATTTGAGGATATACAGTTAAGTAAATGCCCAGCTCCAGACAGAAGTCTTGGGTTTGTAAATAAATGCTCAGACTTTTACTAAAGGTAGCAGGAACAACGAAAGTCCTTTGTTCACTTGAGATTTCTCTCTTTAGTCCGATCTCCTGCAGCGCAGGAAATCTGGATATAAATTATCTTGGTCATGATAGATTATGATGCATAGCACCCCCAGGCTGTGCCTTTGTTGCCCGTTCATGCTAGATATACTGCAGCAGAATTAATTTAGCTGGTTTGTTTGCTTTTGCTTCCCTTTTTTTTTTTTTTTGCTTTTTTTTCCCCCTGAGAAGGCATTCTTGCAAATTATTGATGACCAGTTATAAATGATTTCATGTCTCAAGACCCTCTGCTTCCAACAACCAAGGAACTTGGAGGAACGATTTATATCCAGGGAACTTGAATCAAACAGAAAACTACAGTGTTAAATCTGCTGACAGGGAGGAACTGCTTCCATATTTTTATTAAGTTATCAGGAAGTCCTTTAAATTTTCAACAGGATGTGCTTTCTGATTGAGCAGGTTAGCAAAAGAAAGACAGACTCTAATGAATCAATCTCAGAGTTTCTTCCTTGCATGGCAACCAGTATAGATTTCTCTGTTGTGTTCACTTAGCTGGCTGAGCTGATTGCATTTTGGGTTGATGAACTGGATCTTTCAAAACATTTAAATTGGAGGGGTAATGAGGGAGTTAGAGCTAAGATTTTCATGCAACTCATAGCATGGGAAGATTGTAGGTAGATGAAATAAAGGCTCCAGCAAATTTGCTGGAAAGTTCTCACTCTCTTTGTTTCTGGGATTTTAGTTGATACTCTCCAAGACTGGTGGTATCCAGGGGCAAATCCATCCTCTGGAGGCCTCTCTGATTAAAACTAGAGCTTATTCCACATTAGTGGGTGTGGAAGGTCCTTTCCCATTACCATCAATAGTAGTCAGGTATTTGGAACCAGGAATGTCTTGGAACTGAGACTCCTGGATATGAAATCAGTGGCCTAAATAATTACTTTGATAAAGAGAAAAACAGTTCTAATATGCTCTTTGACCAAGGCTTCTGATCTACCAGTGCAATCAATGCCTTTCCATTTTCAAGAGGCTTTCTAGGACAAACGTAAGGATCAAAAGGACACATTAAATGTTGCAGTCCTGCAACTTCTGCAAATAGAGCTACTCTCTCTGGTGTAAGTTACAGGAACATGGGAACCATTCGCACTCCACCAAGAGCATTTTGATCCACCTGGCAGTTCTTAGGTTTCAGAGTTATGAGGAGGGTAACTGCTTTTTGTTCTCTCTTCTTCATGTGCGTCATTTTAAAATCATGCTATTCACAGCCTGTATTCTGAAAAGCAGAATAAGACAGTTAATAACTAGCTGAACACAGGATTGCTGTACATTTCAGGATTATTGGCAACCATGTACTAGATGTGGGAATTTCCTATCAAACAAAAATCTTCATTCCATGTATAGCAAGAATAGCTTCCTCATACCATTAGGGAAAAAGGCCAGAAGTCTACAAAAATTAAACTATATTGTTGAAAGAGGAAAAAACAAAATTGCAGGACACTACCAGTGTTTCAAGTCCCTTAAAAATTTGAAGGAAAAATTCTTCCTTTTCCCAAACATATGTTAATCATAAGTGTATGAGAAAGACATACAAGCTACATGCACAAAACCTTCCAATATGACTAGAAGCCACAGTTTATCCAGACCAAATCTCTCTCTATCATGGGCCAATACCTTTGAAAGAAAGATTCTAAAATTGAACTGCCATACAAACCCCTCAGAAATATATATTAAAAAAAAAATAATAAAAGGACAGGGGGGAAGCCAAATGCTTTCATGACCCCTTTAAAGGTTAGAGTCGTCGGATAAATACTATATCAAGACAGTGCCTCAGATACAATAATCCAGTAGTTCATTCACCTTTTCTTGAAGATGGTAACAAATCAAATACCCAAAAGGAGGAAAGGAAGAGTTTGAAAGACACTAAAAATTAAAGCATTCCAATAAAATGTAAAAGGGACTGTCAAGGTCACTGTGAATTTATAGAAAGGTAACAGTAGGAAAGAGAAACAGTAAGGTACAAAGATGGCTACGTGGATGAGAGGGCAGAAGTCGATGGTGTTAGTGACTGAAAGAAGGAATGAAAGTGTTTTATGCTGAATTAAGACTGTAGAATAAGAAGAGAAATATTGCTTAGACTGAAATATGACCACTATAATTGTTAGACAACATATTTAAAAAATAAACTCAAATCTAAATTATTAGCCATCTCTCCAATACTTATTGTTTCCTCTTTTATTCTTTATGTCCTGTGAAGCATTTTGCATTTTTGCACCTGCTTCTTACTCATCACTGAGTTACACTATGGGCTTTGACTTTTATTTGGATAAATAACCACAGGTGCTTCTTCCAAAACATTTGCAGTGGACAGAAGGTGAAACAAACCCCCAAAATTTCAGACCAGTGTAGAAACTAGTGGGGAGGTAGACACCAGGGTAAGAAATTGGCACTTTTTAAGCCCAGAGTGCTTTGTTTGTTTCTTTTATAACAGAGGGAGATAAAAAGCTATCAGTGATAGTGATCATATTTCCAGGTGCATCAGGATAGACTTTGCAGAGCAAAGAAACAGATAACACATTTCTGAAGTTATTCCTGCTATGGCGAGATGTGCAAACCACAGGGGTTGCCATCAACTTTGAGTTTCAAAAAGCTTTTGATAAAGTTACACATCTGAGATAATTGGTTACAGGAAACACAAATATTCCAGGAGTTAAAGAAGTTTTTAGAACTCAGATGGAGTCCACAGATGAAACTCTCTTCAGTTTTTGACTGACATGGAAAAGGTGAAGATCAGCTCAAAGGGGCAGAACCAGTTCCATCTTCATGTGACTAAATGCAACTTCCATTAAAGACAACAGAACTTCGGTGTACTTTATGTCTTTGAAATCTCTGGCAGCAAAATTTGAAAAATATGAACTTAAAAGGCAACTTTTGATCACTTATATTTTCAAATCTCAGCTCAGATTAGTTTCTTGCTTAGCTGGAAGTGGGGATGGTGACGCATTTCTTTCCCCCTCTCCAGGCTGATTTACGAACTCAGGAAGGCTCGCTGGGCCTTAGCATAAGTGTAATGAGTCGGTCAGTTAAGCGCCCCTTGACTGTGCCAGGAACTCTTACACAGCTAAGACAGGGAGATACGCTGTGTGTCTCAAGGACTCCCGCTGCCCAGTGAAGGTGGGGGACACGAGTAGAGATAGCCAGTTCTCTCTCATAACATCCTCGAGACATTACAGTGCTCCCCTGGCAATCTTGGAGCATCCTGTGTCTGTGTTTTAACTTATTCTCAGGCAGCGTCGGAGCTTTCCTTATCTGCACAGGAAATGGTACCAGTGCGGCTGGGGTTCTAGAAATTTGTTAATGACAAAAGCCAATCATCACTCAAACCTATAAACAGCGCTACTAAGGGAGGCCTTTTGAGCTCTCCTGGACCGCAGCAGGCTGTGACCAGAATCTCCCTCTGAGTGGGACGTCTCTCAGAGCTCACAAGTTTTCCTGTTTGAGAAAATCGGAGGTCTGTCACCAAAAGCCGACACGACCTGGGCTGATAATCTCTGCTCCTTGAGGCTTGACCCTTTGCCCATCGGGAAAGATGCCAAAACATTCAAAGTGAACCTTTTCACTGGCCTCGAGGGGAATTTTTAACATGCATACCTCTTATATTCTCTCTTACTCTCCTTTATTCTCTTTTACTCTCTTATATGCATATCTCTTATTGTCTTTATGCATGCTCATGTACTAAGCCGAATAGTCTATAGGAATTATATTATAGCAAGTATATTACAAGTCATTACTTTCAAATTTACACTTAAATTACTGTCATGAATTTTATTCAACTGTGAAAGAATTTGAGGCTGCTATTATACTCATAATCCCTTTAGATATAAACTGTTGACCAAGTTTGAGACTAGGAGTCGATCCAGCCGCACCTAGAGTCCAACAGGAGTTTAGAAAGCAAGGGGGTCTTCTCTGAACCTCGTGACCCAACAGGAGGCTCTCCCTTACTTTTCCACATTCCTAATCTTTGCACAAATCACAAGAAATTAATTCTAACTTGATTTTTCTTTGTAATATTTCCTTTTACCCTATTACAATTTCAGTCTCTATATACATAAGTTTGGTCTGATTCTAACCTAATTTTCCTGAGTGCATTTCATCCGTGTACTAAGTAATAGAATGAACCTTGCCATCAAATTCTGTGAAGTTGCACTTTTATATACATTTCTATTAAATAATTTTTCTATTGCTAATACAATTGGAGGTGACTCTTTAAGTGATCTGAACACCTCTTCTCTCTCTCATTCCACCCCCTGCGACAAAGTAGGACTATTCCATTTCCAGACCATATTTGGTCAACAACTGGAAAAAATAAATTGGTATTATTGTAACATAATTAAAAATGGCTTTAATAGAAAAGTCACATCCATTTTCAGGAGACAAGCAAGAAAAGAGGGAGGCATACAAAGACTGCAAAGTCCCTGCATCCTGTGATAGTCACAACTGTGTTTTCTCTTTTGGAAAGATGTTTTTTGTTGGCAAGGCCAACTTGTGTAAAACTTGTCTTATGCTTAAGGCTTTAGAATAGGAATTAAGTGTTCAGGAATCAAGTTTTAACTCCATGAGGGATTCAAAACATGACTGAATAAACTAGGACACAGTTTCACTATGTACTACATGACAAGGGCTAATTTGGAGCCAGGAATCATTTAAACATGTTAGCATGATACTAATGTGCCCAACCTCAGTCATTAAACTTTAGTATGCAAACAACTTCAGAGAATCTTGGGGACACAGGAAAGGACATGTGTCTCAGAGATAATTTGCTTTCTTTTGCCACGGCTATGTGGCTACACAGCTTTTGGTTGGCTCAGAGTATTGGCAGAGTGAGATTAAATATGCTTGGTGAAATGGGCATTAGAATATGCAGAACATAATATAAGCTATTAGAAATGGGGATTTACAAAGCTGGAAAAATAAATGTTATTCATTTCCAGGAGCTATTTCATTGAGAAAAAATACCTCCTGATTTTGACAATATTTTCCTTGAAAGCATATTCCACCCCCTTAAAAAGAGCAAACAAACCAAGCCCTAGGCTCACAGAAGTGAATGGAAACTTGATATTCCCTGGATTATTTTTCATTTCTATTAAAAACAAAACAAACAAACAAGCAAATAAATGACAAGGATATTAAGGAAGTTATTCTGACCAGCTGTAGTACTTTGTCTGATCTGAAATGCCATGTATGTAGATTTGTTAGTTTATATGCAGCAGTTACAATTCCTCAAAAAAACCAAGAAATGTAAGCCCTCCAGATTTATTTCTATGTGCATGTTAATTGTTTTCAAATTCCATTGTTTTATCAGTAAAGACTTGTGAAAAATACTTATCTGATCCTAAATATTAAATAAAGTTCTAACATGAATGCTAAAGAATTATTTCCTTAGAGGTGATCTATTTTCTTTGCAAGTTTGTATGGGTACTCAGCAAGACAAGAAAACATACACTCACTGTTACAGAAAAGTGTATCACACCCAAATTCTGCCTTTTCTCCTTGACCTTCCAAGCCAGTGGAAAAGAATTGCCTCATTCAATCACTTATCTCTGAGGTGCAAGTACTGCCTCTCTGCTGTAGTCAGCTACATTTTTATCACAGACTTATCAAGTAGGTCATTCTAATTTTGCACGTGAAATGATTTCACCTTCATGAATAGTGATGAGTCAAACAGGCTTAAAAAGACTCTGAACAGTTTGATTAGGAATGCTTCAACTGATGGATCAAAGATAAATTTGACCAGCAGCTGAAACTGCCATTCTCAAGTCTGCTTGATCCTGGAACTTGTTCAATTGTAACTCTTGCTATTGTCATGGTGGTTTTTCTTGTTAAAAGCAAAGAAAAAAAAATTACAATAAATTCATTTCAATTTGCCTGGTTTTACTGCTAAGATCTTATTTTGCTAACCTCCCTAAAGACTACAGGGGGAAAATCTATGGCTCGTACAACATCTTGCACTATGGAATCATTCTCTTGATTGAAGTCTTGGAGTACAACCATAGTATGAATAATCATAATAGGTTATTAAATGTATAATTCAATTGGTCTACTGATAACAATATATTGCTTGATAATAGGAACTGTAACAGCAAAAGAGTGGATTGCATCGGTAATGCACATATTAGAAAAGAGTGTGTACTAAAAAAATTTTAAAAGACATTAAAAGGTGGAAAATCAGAGACCTGGTGTTACGACCCGGGCTGGACAGACCAGGGAGTCACGCTGAATTCAGAATTCCCTTGGGCTAAATTAAGGTGAAATGACACCAAACGATCAGTTAAAGATTTTTCTCATGACAGGAGCAAACTGAACTTGGAAGGTGTAACAGCAGGTGGTGGGGTGTCTCACAACAAGAATTGGCATGGAGATACCTCAGTGACCCGCATAACCTGTAGTAACCATATACATCAATTCAGGGAATGAGGAGATCCCTCCTGTTGGGTCAGGAGGTTCAGAGCAGACCCCCTTGCTTTCTAGACTCCTCCTCAGAGAAGGGCCCAGGCGTGGCTGGATCCACTCCTAGTCCCAGAATTGGTTAGCGGTTTTATGTCTTAAAGGGATGAGGTGTAGGGATTATGGAAAAGGAACAAGATAGAGAGACAAAAAGAGAAAGACTTCACTGATCCTGGGTCCAGTCAGCCAAGGGGTCCAGTTCGGGTGGGCGCACACACCTGGGGCTTCAGTTTGTGCCCTTTTATCGTTCTTGCCCCTCCTTCAGGCGGGCACTCAAACTCATTAGGCTAATTAGGTGTAGCCTTCAGAAAATAGGTCAGTGGCCTTGGGGGCCATTTGGGGAGTAGCTTCCCCTCCCCTGCAGACACGACCATTGTTTGATCTTTGGTCTTCCAGGGTGAGCTGCCCAGCTCAGTTTATCAGACCAGTTTGCTGCGCACCCTCCAGCGCTCCCTCCCAGTCCTGTTGCTGATGTCTGTGCCGGTGGGTGCTCAGTGGCTGCTTTTCACCTGTGGTTCCTTGCTGGTCAGGGTTCATGTATGCAGAGTTCATCTCTAAGCAGAACTTGCCCCACCGCAGTGTTTGAGGCATTAACTCTTTCAGTCTCTCACACCTGGAGAAATGAAATAACACTTCCCAAGTTAGGGTGAGACTGTGGCTTATCCCAAAAAGCAGATGGGGGTATGGAGTGCTGGCATATCTACCCTGCTTCTTGGTTGCAGCACTGCACTGCTCTGCCAAAGGCATCTCTGCACCAACACACCCCAAACCAAGCTGTACTCATGACACCAGTATGGGGTCACCAGCCCTGAAACACACCATCAAGTGCACAGCCGAGATGGATCCTCTGCTTCCTGAGTCCCAGACTTACACAACGAATTAACGAGCATTCTTTAAGAAACGGTTAATTACAGGGGTTAGAGGGGAAAGCATTTCATTTCCCCCCGACCCTTGGATTTCCCCTTCTAAGCTCTTCTTGGAAAGTAGATGTTAGGGAGGATTTGATTAAGCTTTGTGTTCTCCTTACTGTGATACTTTGATCCAAAATACATAAACAGAAGGACTGATGACTGATTTCCATTTTTCTTGTCAGGCCTGATTTTTAAAGATATGTATAAATAGTTGTTAACTTTAGTCAGTTGCAACTGTAACTGGGCAATTAAAAATGCCTTTGACAATATTCCCCACCTCAAGCTCATGAAAGTGAATTTAATTCAAGGCTCAAGACTAATTAGTCCCTGTGCTTCATTCTTTAACCTGTGAATAACCACTGCGTGAATAAGAACTTTTTCTCCTTTCTGCCACTGGACAGAGGACTCAAGCTCAGTTTTCAAGCTGTAACTTTCCCACTGAAATAAATAGTGCCGAGGGATGTCCCTGGGAACAGTGATGCTCCCTGGCCTGTGCCTGGGCCATTTGGTATGTTGCCACACAATTCCCATCCATGGTATAAGACACAGCACAGCCTCGGCCCCATTCCCAACTTGTTTTGTGTGTGGTCACCTTTCCACAAAGGGAACATAATACTATGGATGCAGGAGATTCTCTACCATTAGGCTTTACTGCTGTGAAACAGTCCTAGGCACATATATTTCACTGAAGCAGCTGCATATGTCAGCCTGGAGAAATGCTAGTCCTGTACAATGCAGAATGAGCCCTACCCTGTTACAGATAAACCAGGTCAGCATTAATACAAAAGGAACATTCAGTCCCTGTCTACTTTGCATCTAAAATAACGATCTCTTTGCATGGAGCTTGTTTGCTACGAAGTGTGCCCATTAGTTTTCAGTCTAATGAGCTAAGGCAAGGAAACGCTACAGAAACCAGGCCTAGCAGTGCCTGCACTTCTTTGTGTGTGCTCCTTTGTTAGCAGCAAAATCTCTGTCCTGGTAATGTCTTATTCATAGGACAATCCCAGCAGCACAAGGAGACATCTGCTTGCTGCTTTATACAGAGACTGTGATCCAGTTGTGCCTTACTGCTGTGAGCCCCTTCTGTCCTGCTAGCTTGATGCTATCTTTACAACTAACCTCACCTGTCAGTACTATTTTCTGTCGTGGCTAAGCACCAACTACTTTCATTTCAGACCCCTCTGCAAGGAAGCAACAATCTGCTGAAGACCTCAAAATTTCTCTTTTGCTGGCAGCTGGTCCTCTGATAACGTGCTGGTTGGTTTAATAAGCAACTGGTGATTTATGAGGGTAGCCAGAATATCCAGAATTGTCACAGTGACATTAACAAAGAAATAATGAAAAGAGATCTCAGCTAGGGCTCAGTGAATATTGAGTCAATATTTATATCTTGCCAAGCAATTGAAAGAATTATTTTGCTTTTTCTCCATCAAGAAAGTTTGTACCCATATGCCCTATCTTCTGGGGAAAGCCCGAACCATCTTGGTGTAGGTCATTGAACACAGGTTGGAGGCATCACTCCCACCCATCCCTTAGCAGATCTACCACTGTATGCAAAACTATTCAAGATTTTTACCATGGTCCAGTGCCCTGGGGGTCAAAGTCTGGTCCTGGCTGCTAAGGCTGCTCATGTACTTTAGACAACTATTTTCCCATCATAAAATAAGAGAGAATAAACAAAAGCATTAACCAGGACCAACAAAAGCATCAACCCAGTCCCCTGCCTACAAAGCTCTATATTGTCCTAACTTCTCTTTCCCTGCCCTTTGCCCAGGAATAAGTCATCATTTCCCACTGGCAAAATTTCAAAGGAGGAAATACAAAGCAACCTTCCTTTCCCTGCAACCCTGTCACTAGCAAAGCATTTGACATGACTTTTTCACTCCTTTGAGGAGACCAATGCACATAGGCAGGCCTCCTGCTTCTGGGAAGACAGTGTGGTAACCAGCCTGTTATACAGAACTTTAATTCCGTCTGTGGTATATTCCTGAGGGTCTGAGGGTGCTCACCAGAACACAAGACAGCCTGGTTTCTGAAATCTGATAAGGCTTAGCATGAACTGAATTCCATCAATTCAGGTGCCTTAAGTCCAAGTAAAAGTATTTTCTTTATTAGTCCCTTTGGATTCAGGTGCCTTAATTCTACTCAAGTCCCATATTCTTTCTCAGAGCTGGCTCCAAACAATTACCTGGAATGAGCAGAATGAAGCAAAATCTTTGAATCCTGGTTTGCTGAGCCAGTGCTCATTCCTCACTCCCTGGGCAGAAAAATATTTTATTGAAGCATTTTGTCTTTGTGAAGCAAATGATATATGGTCTGTGGCAAGATATCCTTTCCAGACTGTCAAATACTAATTAACACTGATTCCCTGAAAAAATATTTTGTCTCCTCTTATTTAACTATTAATTCATATATAATATTGAGAGGGAAATGAAAGGTGTTTTATTTCTTCTCTTTTTCTACAGCAACATTCTGATTTATACAAATGAAGGCACAATTAAGCAATGTGAATTTTAATTACAATCTGCATTTCATGTAAGCAAACATATTAAAACTGAGAATGCTAATCCAGAATGCAAAAATTTCCATAATGCAACAGAAAAAAATCCAAATGCTTTTTCCACTGGTTTTTTTGCACGTGGTGTTGCTCACATGGCTCTGCAGAACAGTGACATGGGCAGACACTGCTTCTAATGATGCTTGTTAGCAATAGATAATGAATGGAGCAATATGGACCACATTCTCAGCTGGTATAAATCATCAAAACTCCATTGAATTCATTAGTATTACTCAGTTTACACCAACAACATGTGTTTCCTGAGGGCTAACCAGCACACTTCAATGAAGCTATGCTTATTTACACTGACTGTGAATCAGATTTTATAGAATCAGAATCCCATGGAGTTGCTTTGCCAAATTAACGAAATAGGCAGTAGTCTTTTTTAAATTCTAGATTTCTTAGTAAAGTTTGCTACAACAGCTCCAAATTCCTCTTTGCAATTAAGATCTGCACTGCAAATAGCCTTCATACTGATCTGCTATTGATCAAGCAAATGAGATGGACAAGGGAGGTATTAGTTCTAATAATTTGTATTATTGTGCTCTTTGTAAGTTATTATTCCACCATCATCACTGTAATGTTTGGATGCCTGCCAGCAATACATCAAATAATGTGACTAACATTGGTCATGTGCAATTCATTGTCTCTCATCTTCTCTCCAGAGAGAAAACTGTTTTTGTTTGCTTGTGTTTCATGTACACACAGCTTTGTGCTACTATTAAAGACAAAAGTTTTAAAAATAATTGAAAAGCCCACATTGAAGGTGGGGAATCAGCCATAAAAGTTTGCAGCGATCCTTTGCTCTATGAGATTTCATTCTGGAGATATGAAAGAGAAGAAAAACCTAAGGAATTTTTTATATTTTTTTTAAACCCTTGAGTTAAAGAATTTCACATTTCTGAGGAGAAAAAATGTCAGCTAGAGTACTCAAGCCAGCAATTTTGGTGACCTTCTTAATGTCCAGGCAGCACTAGTGCCGCATTGTCCTGGGAATGCAGGCCAGTCCTCACCTTAATTTTCTTATTGATACAAGTTAAGAGTGCAAAGTATAAAGAGAGGTCACATGCCCAAGGCAAATCTTAAGGTTCATGGCAAAACTGAGAGGGGAATCCCTGGCTACCTCTTCACCGAAAGTATCTTCCAGGCCAAAATGTCCCTCAATGTATTCCTTGATTCTTGGAGACCTTTGAAAAGACCCCAATGAGTATTTCCTCTTTCAAGGAACTCTTGGAAGTGCCTTCAGAGCACATTCAGCTGCCAGACAGGTCATGGCCCTGTATAACAGCTCTAGCTATGCCACTTAGGTGATGGCATCACGCAAAAATAACTGAAAAACTCACAAAGGTTGGAATCAGGATTTGTCCAGGCTAGTCTCAGGCTGACCTGATTTTAGCCTATTTTAGCTGTAATAACAGTTGCCTAGCTGTTGGGTGACTATTGCCCAAATAGTTTTAGCTTAAATCGTTTTAGCTTAGCTCCCTGAATGCCGTGTAAGGAAAGGTCTAGCAAACCTGGGTTGTCGTTGTGTAAAAACCATCATGCCTTTGTGTTAATTGAAGAGGGAAAGGTGATGGTGTAGCTTCAAACTTTAGCTGGGAACCAATGAAAAAAAGCAGGCTGTTTTAAGAACACATAAAAATATACCCAGGAAGCTCCCCAAAGTGGCGTAAGAACTTCCTCATCGTAAGTAGCTTGTGAAGATGGGTGAAGAACCTGGGTCATTGGTAACTCATCGTAAACCCTTCCTCCTTGGGAAAAACAGGCAACATTGACCTTAACAGTCAGAAAGACACTGGAAGGCTGAGTGTAACAACAATAAAGGGGCCAAATACTAGAGTTTGTCTAAATCAGTCTTAAGTGCATTATTAATAATAAAAGTATAGCTGTATACCTGGCCTAATAAGAACTGCATTTTTTTTTTTGCTTAGAAAGTTAATACATTAATTATACTAAAAATAAATTCTTAGCTCTGCCAATAGGATGCCCATAACAAGATTTTCCTTGTAAAAACAGATGGGATTTATAAGCTGCTTGATGTCAGGCAGAATGAAGACCATGTACTATGGTCTTGTAGAGATCAAGGGAAGGATTCAGTTACCTAAACACAGGCATTTAATGCCCTTTGAGATATCCTGCCTGGCTTCCAGCGGCTGTGGTTTATGGATTTCTCATAAATTCTGTGTCATATCTGCCAGCTCATACCCAAATGATCCCCTGACTACACAGACCACAGGTTTGATTGCAGAAAGACCTAAGCATTCTGGTAATCAAAGATAGTTTTGCACAGGGAATGATGGAGCCTTGTACTGTTCCATATGCTGACTGCTTAGGCACAGAAGGAAATCCATCATAACCACCTTTTTGCCAAATAATATTGCTTTGGTTGGCTTGACTAGAAATCGTGTTTTTATTTGTATATCTCCTTTGTGTCTGACAGAATTAAAAACATTCTGGGGACTTAATGTGCAGAAGGTGTCAGTTTATTGAAAGGCTTTTATCTTCGTATTTTGGAGTTGGTAATTACCTCTCATGAGTGAAACAAAAGGCTAGTCTCTGCTCTGGCTGCCTTTCATTTCCCTTCAAACTAAATGTGACTCCAGACTGCTATGTTTTCTTGGCAATGGTTTTACTAATATAGCAGGTTGTTACAAACCAATGTTATTCACATGATACAGAATTAATTAGGAAAGTCTGTGGTAATTTATAAATGTGCAATTATGGTTAAACAAATGAGAAGTTGAGACTTTGCAAGGTTCCCAGTGGGTTGTTATTTGCACGATTCTAGTGCATCCAGAAGAAAGAGTCACTGATTTGTCCTCTGATGTAAAAATGAAATCTACCTTATTCAGTTGGGAATTGCAAATATATTAAAACATATTTCTGGAGTTTGTTCAAATTAATTATTATGGAAAAAAATGAATATGTGGAATAGCTGTTACGAAAAAACACAACAACCAAAATACCCTAATTACTTCCAAAGACCAAATAAGGTTTTTCCAAATAAGCAAAAGCAGTATGTAAGCTTCATATTGCTTTATATGATACCCCAGATATTAAATTCAAAGAGATCAAAGCTCAAAGAAAGTAAATAGGACATCTTGCTCTATGTCCCAATCTGCTCCTCACTGAAAGTTCATATTTCCCCTCCTTATTTCACAGGTTCTTCTATGATTCTCTGACCTATCAGCCTGACTTCCTAAGTACTAAAGGTCACAGAATTTCCCTCCATTTCTCTGATATTGAACTTAATTCAGCCTGCCTACCTTTTCCAAGCTGCCTGTCTTTGACCCTTTATGTGTAATATATCTATTTTTTTATAAATGAAAGCCCATTACCCCAAATTTATCTCTGTTCTTATCTGGGTTCTTTTTTTCTCTGTCTAATGACAACAAGCTGTCACAGGACTCAAAAGAAAGTGGTTGTCTCCAGTATAAAAGTAATGCAGGTTATTACTTGGCCATTGCCTCTAACTGTTGGTTTGCATCCACACACAACGTTCCTTCACACTACAATAGTGCTGTTATCAAGTTTGTTAGATTAGTTCATAAAGGACAGAAACCTAGGCAACACAATTTAACAACTCTTACCATGCACATCCTATAGACTAAATACAGGAAAGAGTCATCAGTCCTCAATTGCCTTCTCATAGTTTCTTCAAGATGCCCAGACAAGAAGTTCTCCTACCAGACTTCATAAAACAGCTTGTACTGAAAACTGCTACAGAGTTAAGAACACAGCTGAGTAAATGGAACAATAGCAAGGGTAAAAGAACATTGCTGTGGCCTTCCTCACTCATATCAGACTAACTTGCATACAGATATTTTGAGTTGATTCCTCATTAAAGACATGCCTATTAAATCTGTGAATGGCAACTGTTCTACACAATGGGATGGCAATTTCCCATTGACTTCAATGGGACCAAAATTTCATTCTGCATGTCTGTAGGTTTAATCAGTCCTATTCATCTCGGCTCATTGGTGTAAATCTGGAGTAGTTCCAGAGACCTGAACAGAGTTGAAGAAGCCTGAAACCATCAAATAATATTTGTTTGATTTGGAAAATTGCAGGAATGAGTAGAAAGAAAAGCAGATTTGTAACTGCTAGACTGATTGTAAGCTGTTGTAAGCTTGCACTCTTCTGTCCTTTGAGCTGTTTTCATGGAAATAAATAGTCTCTGAAGACTTTAGATGCACAGTGAGATACACAATACAGAAGCATAGTCATTCTAGCATCCCTGAATGAACATATCTGGACTGTGCTTGCAGGAGACAAAACAGCCCAACAAAGATCTGAATTACTCTGGGTGTTTATCAGCTGAATGAGAACATACAGTGATTCCACTCTGATGGCCACTTCACATTTAGGCACCTGAAATTAGATGAAATGAATGTGGGTCTTAAAATCTTTTAATCATGTAAGTTGTTGGATATAATTTTCCTACCCCATTTCTTGGCTTAGCCTTAAGGGGAAAAAAAGACAAACACAAAAAAACCCTGTGGGTAAGTGAATCCAAACAGGACTAACAACGAGCTCTGATTCTGAACATATCAAGGAGAGTTTGCTTCTCACTTAAGAGGTGGTGGAGTCCATCACGAGAAGTGGCCAATTCAGGCCCTAACAGGGGCCAAATCACGTGTCTGATGTCCTCAACCACCTCTGGCACCTGGAAGTGATCAGGTTCAGTGGTTCAGGTTCAGAATCAGCTTGATTCACATTCCTGCCTCCCCTTCACACAAGACTATCGGGGGGGGGGGGGGGGGGGAAAAAAAAAAAAAAAAAAAAAAAAAAAAAATGGGGGT
>NW_010972991.1:779274-818934 GCF_000737465.1 Haliaeetus leucocephalus | reverse complement strand
GGGGGGGGGAGAACAAACAAACAAACAAAAAACAACAAAAATTGAGTCTTAGGAAGAAGGGGAAAGTTCTGAATCATTTCAAGTGCATGTTGCCAAGGAAACCCTTCCTTGCTATCTTTTTCATCCTGCTTGTCTGACTGTCTTTGGAAAGAAGTGACATTGGGGATCTGTTATTGTACAGGGGATGATTTGAGCCAGTTATTTTTTTATATATATATATATTTTATTCAATTCCAAATGTTTTTTTTTTTTTTTTTTTAGATTGTGGCAAGGTTTAAGATCATCGCAAGGGGAAGAGTTTAAAAAGGAAATTAATGCAACTATTGACAAGTCTTATGTCAGTGGAGAGGAAGAATGTGAATTTGTTGTTTATAAACACTTAGAGCTTCAGTACTTAAAACAAATGAGAGGTTTCCTTGATATTATGACTTTTGTTAATTCTGTGCTGTTTTATCAACCCCACACAGTGCATGTGAGAAGTAATCAGAAAAATGTATTATATGATTCTAGTCTGTGTCTTAAGCGTACTGCGCCCATCCCTTCTTACTGGTCAGTAACCATGTAGCAAAGATTGGTGAATTAAAAGCACCAAAAGGTAAAAGTGTGTTGTTTCCCTATTTCAAAGGTCAGAGAAATGGCAAACAGAGGTGGAGGCTGGACAATTAATTTGCTTGCATAAAATCAATAGTCTTGATTACCCTTCATGTGACTAGGGGATGCACATTCTAGCTCAAAGATCCCAGTGAAACCTGTCTGAGATCACTGTATAGAGTGGGACAAGTCAGTCGTCCCCAAGGGTCCCAACACTATCTGGTGAGCACCATAATGATGACAAAGACAAGAAAGTTTACTTAGGACCCTCCTTCTGCCAGCATTGGGACATTTTTCCTAAATCTACCCTAAAATCTTCTTTGCCCATTCCACTCATTGCCCCAAGCCTGTTTCTAAAGGGAGCTATGTAGTTCCTATATTTAGAAAATTGTACAACAGCAAAGGCTTGAAAATATGCACAATTAACCTCAATCCTTTTTGCATGGCTTGTCTGCATTTAATACAACACTAAAATAGTAAGAATACTCACTAAGGGTGTGAAAATCAGCTTGTTGTGACAGAGGGTTGAAGCTCCTTGCTTTGACCTCTGGGTGTGCCCAGAATGACAAGGACAACTTGCCCTTTTCAGAATATTATACTTTTTTTTTTTCTTTCTTGCATTCCCCTCTTCTGTCCCACTTTTCTTTAAAGATTTTCTCCTGGACAGGAAAACATGGGCTTGGAACTTCTCAGTTTGATGAAGGAACTGAGTTGTTGGTGTGTATATCCTTAGGGAACACTGTAATGATGTAGGCTTTATCCTAGAAGAAGAATAGAGAACAGAACTGCTCTCTGCCTCTTCCACGGCTGAGCGTTAAAAAAAAGTGGCCAAGGGTTTTCTGTGGTCCCTGCAATGGTAAGCATGCATGAAGAGAGAAAGGCTGTTTGTCTCTCCCAAGGAACCAGAGTATATCAGCTTAGCGCAGGACTGCTTAGCCCTGTCTGAAGCAAAACTTCTGCTTCCTGGCTCGCTGTAATGTCAAATACTCTGTTGTCTGCCCAGCTTGGGCACCGTGAGGGCTGGAGGGGAGGCTGAAGCAAAGTCGTGAAGATCAGCTATGTTTTCACACCACATATGCAGACTGTATGATTTGCACCCAAAGTATCTCATGAAACTTGGCCCCGGTTACCATCCTGGCAATTACCCATTTATATCCAGGGGCATACCCCAGAGCCTTTGTGATTAAACCCTTTACAATTCTTAATTTTCAAAGGACATAGCTGTCATCCATTTATTGAAGAAGCAAATTGAAGAGGCATTAACACTTGGTTATCTTTTGGGGTTCTATATACTCATTTCCTACTCAGATCCCCAGCCAGGGTTACAATGCATCTTCAAGTCTTGCTCAGATTTTCATAAGCGAATGGCTGTTGGGGGATGGAATAAATTCCAGATCAGTCAGTAAAGGGAAGACATGGCATCAATGAACAACATAAAGTTAATAAAAATAAAGGGGAAAGAATGAGAGAGGGAAAGAACAAGGTATTACAAAATAAAGGGATATGGTCATTATTTGTCTCTAGAAGCCAAAAGTAGTTTTAGGCAAGTGAAAAGCAACATGAAGACAGCCAAATGCAATTTGGGCAGATGTAGTGTAATGTCAGAAAGAAAAGAATGAGTCATGTGCATTCCTACATTTCACACCAGGCCTGCACTCAATAAATCAACACATGGGTTTAATTGCTGTGACAAATAAATATAGTGAGGGGAGTCAAATTCTGCTGGGTAATGCAGTCATCCAGCAAAACCCTGGTTGGCAGAGATATGTAGGTCAGTCATTATGGACCAGTGAGCAGAGGGAGTCCCTAGAGTGAGAGCTGAGATGGAAATCTCACAGTGTAATCTCTGTCTAATAAAATACCAGCTTCAAAGTGTGTCTGGCTTCAACATCCTTCTTAATAACCTTTAGCAGAAGAGGAAGGTATTAAATAAAGTGGCAATTAACAAGACTGACAGAGCAAGAGAGTGGGATTTATTGCTGGATTTTTCAGTTTGCTTGATTATTTGGTTGTTTTTTAGCTGTAATTCTACTTCCATTTTTAAAGCCAGCTTCAAAAAGGAAAACATTGAGCAACTGAGATTTTAAAGTTAGAAAAAAGGAGGTAAGAACTTGATAAAATTAATATCCCAAATAAAGGAGGTAGGATGCAGTTGCAGCCTACATTTCCCATCCCCTCTCTCATAGTCCGTCATGTCTGGAGATGAGCACTCAAAGGGACTGATAAGGCAAACATGATCTGGGTTATGCAGAAGTATTGAGGAATGGTACCCACTCCTACGCAGAGGTCTCAGCAGTGCTGAAATCCTCCTTCAGCCCAGTATTATATGGTAGAAGTGATATTTATACGTCAGATTGAATTTCTGTAGAGTGAATTACAGCTTGAAAAAACAAACTCTGCATCCTCCTAATATTTACTTGCCTGGGCAAAACTGATGCCAATCCCTGCTCTGAGGCAGGAAGGGCAGCATGTATTTTACCACAGTGATCTACGTTACCCACTCCTTGCTCTGCCATGTGTCTGACATTAGTGCAAGTGATGAGGATGGCGTTGGATCAGCTTTCTACATCCCACTGATTAAATTCCTCTGACAGAAACAACACTTTCTCCCAGCTGCAAGTCCTCCTCCATTAGGACGTCCTGAAGGAAGAACACAACTAGGCATGAAGCTTAGGTGTCTCTTCTACTGCTGAAGCCAGTTAAGCACATTGTAACTGATAAACTTTGTAAATAAATATAGTAATATCAGTTGTAACAGTGAAACTGATAGGAATGCTGCTGCCTCTAGGAGATCTTGGAATTCTGTTATCTGTTTTTTATCATAGCTAGAGGAATGGCATCACCAAAAAAATGTAGCACATAATAAACTTGTATAAAACATGTTTAAATAACACAAGTAACATGAAAGACTACTTGGCATCTTCCTAGCTGTGTTGT
Organism: Haliaeetus leucocephalus; assembly: GCF_000737465.1. Taxonomy (NCBI): domain Eukaryota; kingdom Metazoa; phylum Chordata; class Aves; order Accipitriformes; family Accipitridae; genus Haliaeetus; species Haliaeetus leucocephalus. Next base: position 815,406 of record NW_010972991.1, on the reverse strand, counting down.
CAGGAGCTTCTACTGCTCACATGCTGCAATCACATCACATTTCCCCAAGAAAACTCAAAATATTTTATAGGAAATTCTATAAGTTCAAATATCAATAAGCAATGCTCACTGGTTGAAATTAAGGCATCTTGCTTTATAATTCTGTAATATCTTTTCTCCGATTCCATAATCACTAAAGCAGGGATGATCTTTAGAGCAGATAGGATTACAAAACAGCAGTGCAGTCAGCTCCATTCTCTGAACATTCATCTATAGGTGCCTCTGTGGGTAACTTAATGAATCCTTTATATTAGCCTTCAGGGATCAGAATATTAAGTGACCATATTTTGCTTCATGAAATATACCTAGGCCCAATTCACCTTTTCAAGCAAGTTATTAGTTTTATGGATTTCCCCATGGTGTTATCTGTGGGTTTTTTTTCTTTAACGTTGCGTCTTACGTACTTACCCACAAAGTGCTTTTGCTATTCCCTCCCTTCCCACTGCTTTTTCTTCTCTCCTCCAATAGCATGTTTTCAGTTACATGGTAAAACCCATCCAGAAAAAAACCGAAGATATTCATTTTATGCTCTTATTTCAAATTCTCTTTCAGTCAGGGATCCTGCTGTCAACGCTTTGGCAGTTATTAGTTATGGAAGACATTACAGAGACAAAAGGGCTAAAATAATGAGAAAGGATTTAGGCTAATTGTACAGTGCAAAAAACCAAAAGCTACTCCTCCAGATTGTTAGAGGTGCAGTCTTAAGTATGTATTACAGCAGAGAAAAAGGGCAATTTGCTGTTTTTCTTCATGGAGGCACCTAGAATACTTATAGTTGCAAAGCTTGAGCTTTCTAGATTCATGTGGCTTACATCTGAGCTTGGTTACTTTTGGCTTAAATACCAGGGAGTGTTATCAAAACTGTATGTGTGATGTGTTGCTAACAGGAAGATATCCTTTTGCCACTTAAACTATCTCAACCATATTTTATGACTGTGTAATCATCGATGGTGGTAGAAGACAGGCTACTCCCTGTTGGATTTAGGGTAGTTTCCAAACAGAAGGAAAATAATCTCTGCATTAAAGAGAACTTTCTTTACCAAATGGACCCGGTAGGGAGGCTGTTGTTATTTACCAACTTCCAGCAAGTGCTTCACTGCCAGAAACAGTCGTCTTCCCTTTATTTATTTATTTATTTACGTTACAAGACGTAGCTCTGATGATTCATTCAGGCCTCATGAGGTTTACAATAAGTTGATTCAGTTAGCACAGGAAGGGAACACAAGAGACAAAAATAAACCTAAGTCCAGGACACAAGAGGCAGATAAGTATTCTGTCTCAAAATTTGTCAGATACAGACCCATCATCTTTTGCAAATGAGAACGCTAATCAGTAGTCTTGAGTCTGAGCTGAATCTCCAAGTTACATTAGGTAAATGATCATTTATATTCTGAGGTTTTTATACATTTGAAGTTGGATTGAAAGTGGTACTGGGAAATCTTGTATGAAACATGTTTATTAAAATAAAATCTGCACTGAAAATATACTCTCTGGAGGAAACAAATTATGTTGTATTGTCTGGTAAATGAATTTATTTTCCTTTTCTTGTAATATATTCTCCTTCGGGCTAACATCTGCATCTTTTAGTTATACTCATCTGGAAAGACCCAAGTCATATTACCCAACGCACCAGTGTTATGTAGAACAAAGCATGGTACAGTGACTCGACCAGGCTGTAAGAACAGAATCAATGTTTTTATGCTGCATTTTCATTTAGAATCAATGTTTTTATGCTGCATTTTCATTTTATGTTCAGGGAGAAAAAGAAGTTCCTTTTACAATATTGTTTTCAGAGAAACTGGACTCATAAAATTTAAAAAGAAAAAGTGTGATGTGAAAAAAAAGACTCATGCTTGGAAAAGAGATATTAGACGTACATGCCCAAAGTCATTGTGTGACCTTGAGAGAACATTGAGATTAATCTCTTCTTTTTCCATCCATGTAAATCAGAGCTTAGAGGAAAATGAAACATAATCAGACATTTTTCAATGTAGTACCATACAGAGGCACATATTTAATAATCAGTGTTAACCTGATCAAATCACAGATCTACATCTACATTTTCTAGACAATGTGTTCGTCTTTTGTTTTGGTTTGTTTGGGGTTTTTTTCCTCAAAAGTGGCCATCCACAAGGGCTGCTGTTCATCTCACAGTCCTTGGTGTGTTTACCATGGTAACCTGATCAAGAATTACTATTAGCTTCTTTCTATAGACAGAGTTCTGAGAAACAGAATTTATTTAGGTGACTACAACTAAGCAGCTACTGCTGTTTTCAGGTGGGCTTAACTCCAAGGTCTTTCAGCACTGTAGTAGAGCTCCCCAGATAGGTTTAAGAAAACCACATTTCCCTCAGCCAACTTTATCCCCTTCATTTTGCAACCCTAACTTCTGTTCTGATTGCCGCTAGTCCACAGAAATTGTCTCACGCAAAGCAGAACTGCTGTAGCAGGAGGAATTGAGGGAGCCTGGCACAGAATGTCCTAGCTTGGTGATCAGAGCATCCACATAGGAGGTATGCTTTCAAATCCACCCAGGAAAAGCAGAGAAGAAGGAAAGAACAACAAAGTCTGGTAAATTTTAAAGTAGTAAAAATGGTGTGGGACTACTTTGTATTTCCTTAGATATAGGAGGTACAGAACCTAAACCAGCAGGTGCATCCCATGATCCCTGACTATGGGCCCTCCTGATAAGTTGCTTGGCATTAATATCTAGGTCCTCAAAACACTAAGACCATATCTGTCCCTCTAAGATGTCAGGACCATAGGCAATTTTGAGTGTACCTGGTAGTGATAGACTTTTAGGCCATATTGGAGAAATCTGAAATGCCTGAAGTCTTCCAGAAGTAACTAAGTAGGGGTCTTTGAGAATCTAAATGCTGGATTTAGGAGCATCCAGATGGATTTAGCAGCCTAAACTGATCTTTTAAAAATTGAGTCTTAGTTATCTTTGAGGGACAGGACATTAGATATTAAAGGAAAACTTTCCTAAGCTCCAGCCCAGCCTCCTAACCAGGAAAATGAGTATATGCTAGCTGAGGAGTTCATCGAGCGTAATTAGCTGCTCAATTAGCTACTGTCTCTTTTTTCTTCCTGTTTGCTAGCTTATGCGAGGTTTGATTTACAAAAGTGACATACTGTTATTGTGTGGGCTACATTATTTGCAAGTTATTTCGGGTGTTAGCCGAAACACAGACAGGGTAAATCACCTATCTCTGATACAAATATCAATGGTCTTTATCATGTTTACAAGGATGCCAAGTTCCTATTAAATCTATGATAGAAGCCATCATATCACGTAAATTGCAGCAAGCTCCCTTCTTCTGTTCCCCAGTTCAGGCTTTTTCACAAATTACTTTTTATCAACATGGTCCTCTGGGAAACCTGTGCACAGACATATAATACTGAAAAAAAAAAAGAAAAAAGCTTTGTCCTCAACACGTACACACTTATTTACCTAATGGATGAATGCTATTTACTTCGTACTATGGGTACAGGCACGAAGTGTTCAAGATTGGGGGAGGAGGGGAAATATACTGTTGACATTAATTCCTGCAGGTGCGGAAACCGAGGTAGCTATAAATTTCCATTTAATTTGGTACCTAATGGGGTGGTATTTTTTCAATAATTCTTGCGCACTTGTCACAGAAATTTGGCACAATAGTCCATATATTGTATTGCATGTCATAAATACAGTAATTTATGGTGCATTGCTGTCTTGCAATCTAGTGCATGGTATTAAATTTGGGAATGGCACTTTTTTGTCAGTTTGGAAGCATAATCAGTAGTAACATATCTTCAAGATCCCTTTCCCTTCTTCTCCCACCCCCGGAAATGACTAATACTTCTATTAATGGAGAGAAAGGGCAAAATAATAAGTCAGACCATGAAAAGCAAAAGACAAAGATGGATTTGCACCAGGAGGTACAAATTATGTGAAGGAGGCTTTGATAACTTAAGGGAGTGGCAATGCAGCCTAGAGCTTCTATTTCAGAGGATATGTCTAGTTGGAAGCTAACTCATATTGCCGATATGGTCACCACTTAGTAGTCTACAGGCTAAATTGTTTCAAAGAGGGCTTTCTCTCTTAAGAACAGAGATATCTGCATCACAGAAACCATTGAGATAATCTCCTAGGAAAATTTAGGAGTGAAAGCTCAAGCACCAAAAGGCTTCAGGTATTTCCATCCTCCTTTTTAACTCAGTATTTGTAAAGGTCTCAGCAGAAGTACTCCACCCAGTCTGGGAATTCAAGAGTGGCATAGCCCACTTAATGAAAAATAAACAATGGTAACGATACTCCATGAATAGCTGAACAGGATCTGTCACCCAGCCTGATTGCCTAGCCTCTTCCCTAAATATAGAGGAATCTTCATGAATTACGCGGATAAAGAGAAACAGTTCAATAAAATGTCAAATCTTGGTATTTTCATTTTAACTAAGAAGCTCATTCTCTATGCAGAATGACGGGTGGTGATGGTGAGGGGTTTTTTTGCTTTAAAAAAGACATGAGGGAGGAAATTCTTCTCCTGACTACTAAATAATGAAAGTAGGCCAAGTCTCTGCTTGGATCCCAAGTTCTCCAAAATAGTTCATCATTTTCTTTTCCTTCTCCCCTTACCCTAGTTTCTGATTTTTGGGAGCTTTTTTTTTTTTTTTCCTTTTTTTTTTTTTTTTTTATGAAATAAAAATCAAGCTTCTAAATAGCTCCTGGGATTCCTGTGAATTCCACATCAGGGCCTCCCAGTCTGTTGCTCAGCTGCAACAAAAGGATCATAGAATATCAATGTTCTCATGTTCAGATAAGTAGTTGTAGGCCTTTTATAACAAAGGGAGACATCTAGTCTTTTGCTTGAGCAAGAGTAATAAACAAGTCTTTTCATTGCAGGCTGTAGTATAACTAGATTTGTCCCAAATGTTGTAAAAAGTCATTCATGATGTATTTATGGTCATTCTGCAAAGATTCAGGTAATTGAACAAGGGGCCAAACAAGTGAGAATCTGACTTCCCATTGTTGCTGACAATTTGCCTTTACTAGGGAACAGGGGTAGGATTCACCTCATCCAGCTTTAGAGATCTTCAGTGTAGATGCCTCCAGCTGTGCTAGTCACCCTAGGTTTCTTTGTAGTCAGCTGAGAGAACAGGCATGAATTAATAAGTACAATTCCCATGACCTACTTTAGAAGTCTAAATTCAGACGCTACAAGGATTTATATCTCTTCATAGACTAGAAAGCGGTCCTAGATGGAAATGTCAAAATTTATTCAGATGAACTGCACTGGAGGTGACATGAGGAAATGATCTAGTGGGACATGAAAACAGGTATTGTGAGATGCAGTGTGGTACCATTTGTAAGGCCCTGCTCAGGAAATATATTTCTATTAAACTTCCTGAGAGTCTGGTCCAAAGGAAAGTTGTCAGATCAGGGTAGGAGAAAGGTATTGTTACAGGAAACTAAAGGAGGAGTCTAAAACACTGAAAAAAAGACACCCAGAACATTTCTAATTATAGTGCTGGGAATCCCATTGCCCTGAAATAATAAAGTGTTAAATGAATTTCAGCTAATGTATCCTTCAATTTTCTGGTCTTGAGTAACCACTGCATAGGAAAAAAAAATAATCCATAAATTCAAAGTGAATCTCTTTCAAACTTAAAATGTTTTCTTTCTACTTTCATTAAGGCCCCATGCCAACATTTTCAAAGGATTGCATAGGAAACTAAAAAATACTAATTTTAATGCTTCTGATGATGTCTCTGGGGTACTGTGACAATGCTGAGAGTCACCTTTGAAGAATCAGCTGCAGGTTAGTGGCTTAAGACTTGTAGCATACTCATTTATTGTGGGTTCAATATCACTAATTTCAATGGGGCACAGGGTTCTTCCACCAGTAGTCTTATCTGCAGTGCTTAGGTCAAAATTTGTAATAAAAATTGAGCTAAAAAGGATAGTACACCTCCACAGTATGTGTGGTCGTGCATTGTTCCCTCTCATTACTAGTGTTGAATAAAATCCTATCCTGGCTCAAATCCACCAGCTTCCCCTTCGAGGTGATGACCTTGTCTGTGCGTTGAGTGATGGTGCTCAGGGACTCCGAAGCCTCAGTCTTTGACACTTCTTTGGTTTCAAAGCAGCCTGTTGCACTTGTGGGCAGCACTTGCTTGTACTGGTCCGTTCACATCCCAGTTGTCTCTCCTGCCCCTCAGACCGATGTAGGGGAAAGCATTGCTTTCAACCAACCTCGCTATGGCTCTATCTGCTATAAAATGGCATGAAGCAGCTCTTATTCAAAAAATGAGGTCAAATTCTGCTCTCATGATGGAAGAGCTCTCTCTTTTCATGTGAGTAGGTCTTGCACTCAACCAATTTATTGCATGGAGCCACACACGTCTAGAGTTTAAAGGGCTAATACTATGAAAACTGTGGGGTTTCTTACAGTATAGCTGCAAGAAAGGAGTTGAAGGCTGAAAATCCAAGTTTCAGTAGGTGTCTGTGAAGGCGATATTCTTGGCTGGGAGTTAAATTAATGAGTTTTGTTGTCTATATAATTATTAATGGCCTGTAATTGTTTCCATTTTCATTATTTAGCAAAGCACTGCATGGATCTTCGGTGCCACAAACAAATGGATTACGGAATACAAATGGAGTTCAGATTCTGGTCTTGTCTAAAAGTATATAGTGATGACTTTTGAAATTGTCACTGATCCATAACACCATGTGCATGTTATTTCCAGAATGAAATTACATAGTATACTAATGTTTGATTAAAGTGCAAAATCATCAAGATAATTTTTCTGAGAGCTGCTGGAATAGGGCCGTAGACAAGGACTTGATCTTGCCATGTGGTTACTGACAAGTGGGACCTGAGTAGAGAGGCTGATAAAGCTTTAATGAACAGCAATTTGACTCTCCCACCGCAGCCTGGAGGTAAAAGAACATAAACAGTTTGCTAGAGCAAATTTTCACAGAAATAGCTGCTGGTTTCCCATATAACCCCACCTGCAACAACAGCAGCAAAGACCTGACAAGCAGGAGATGACAAATGACTCTGTAACAATCTACATTGTTCTAGTAGCTGATCTTTACCTCTCAAGGGACCAAGTAACTTTTTTGCTGTGCCCGTTAGTTCATTGCGCTATGTAACAGATTACTTGTCCAGTGTCCAAGCCAATCCTATCTTGACACTTGGCTCAAAACCTGGAACAAGCTGGACACTCTAAGTAATTTTCATGTCTACACTGAAGTATAAAATAAAAGCAAGAGCACAATTATAGATCTAAGTTTGGTCCTTTCAGATGTACTTGGGAAAGAGTAGTCTGAAAACCTCTCTCTTAGGTTCACTCTAGCAGCTCTATCCTGACATAAGACCACCAGAGAAAGCTGAGCTGGAGCTGGAGCAGCCCAGGTATGGGAAATAAATGAATATTCTCTGTGTAAACTGCCACTGACTGCAGAAGCTGGGTGCACATGAGCATACAGGAATTCTGCTCTTGCCTGAAATATTGAGACCAACATACAGCCTACAGAAATGAGGCCAAAAATCTCACAGAAACCCTTTCACTCAGATTTATGATTGTCTTCTGTTTCTGAGGAACCACCACAGTTTTTTACATCAATGTCTCTGATGATGTTTCACATTTTTTACTTCATTATCAGGGATAATCTGAATACAAGAACCACCCTATCTCATCTAATAGGAAGTTCTATGAAACTAGAAGAAAGTTAACCTTTGTTTCTACTTAAAGTGAAGGAAGCATTCAACTTGCCTCTCCCAAATCTCTAAAATAAATCTATTGTAGCTGCTCACTAGATGACTGTATTCACATAACAATAGTCCCTTCCCTTTGTAACTCTGGGCAGTAACCAGTGCATTATCATAGCTGAAGAAAAAGATGTACCAAATAGCTGTAACTATTTTAAAGAATAAAATCTCAGAGCAGTGTTATTATACAACCAAATTTGATATAGACATACAAGCTGGCACAAACTCTTTCCTAGCATAAATCATCCTAGTGTCATTAAGAATCTGAAGCGAGTTTTAGACCCACCGAGGATCTGACCTCTTGCTCTTGCAGTGGACAGCTAGGAAAGCCAGTTACAGTAATTGTATCTTCAACCATGCATGTGTTGGGCTAAAGCATGTTTCCCTCATCAGCTCGTGGGAGCTGAGACACACAGTTCATATAAAGGTAGAAAGAGAGCATAAATTATGCACCCTGTGAAGGAGCTGCCAAGGTCACTGAACCAGTGGTTTTTGCGTCATTACAGAAAATGAAATTTTGTGGGAGAGACAAATTTCCACAAGGAAGGAAACAGACAGAGCGAGTGTTTTGCAAATGACTCTGGGAAAAAGCAGTACAGAAATATTGTTCCCATTATGAGTACTAGCACATGAGATAATTGTGTTTGAGGCTGGTAATTACCATATTTGCATGTTTAGGTTGTATCTGTTCCTTCTATGTTATTAAGTGACTGCAGCATTATTTCATCAGAATGGCACACTGTCATCACAGGGGCTGAAATATCTTCTGTGTGTCAAAGCACACAGCTGTAAAAAAACATTGTACAGCCCCTCATTTTTATTCTTCATCAAATCACAAAAAACCAAATTCGTTCCAGGAAAAAAGCAGCAAAGCTAATGGAGCTACAGCAGGGGAGGTAGCTTTGGAAGTTTAGGGCTCTCTAATTTATAGTACCTGTAGTAAGCGGCTCTGCCGATACTCCCACACACAGTGAGATACAGGATTAATAATTATTGTATTTTGTTCTATGCACTTACAGACCTTTAGTCTAAGTAGTGGAAAATGCTTTATGGACATTAATTAATCAAACTTTAGAAGCCACACACAGGGCACTTAATTCACTGCTACTTATGCCAGGCTTCAATTTATCTGTAAACCTCATAAAAGTCTTGAAAAGTAGGTACCTCTGTACAAACCTAAAGATAGACCCTGAACATTTGCTTAAGCCATTTATACATTGCCTACTGAGACATTTCTGAAATTTTCTGGGCAATCAACATCAAATATATAAAAATATATCCTCCTTAAAGAGAAATTGAAGAAATGAAAGAAACAACCAAAGACTACTAGTGGAAAACATTGCAACAGATGGGATAATCCATTCATAGCGAAACTGCCCATCTTTCTCCCCACATCTTTTCTAACACCTTCATCCCATTCAGCAATGAAGGATCATTGCCAAATCTGAGTAATTAACCACTGAAAGTAAGGAAAATCAAAAAAGGTGCATTGTTTGAAACCAGATTTTCAATACTGGCCTCCAGTTCTTGGGTACTATCGTTGGTTAAAAATAAGCAAAATAAGCAGAATTACATGCTTGCAGTTAGATGTGAATACCCAAGTGAGAAATCTGGTGTCAAAATGAGATCAGATAATTTCCTGAGGTCCTGACATTTTCAGTCCTATCTTCCAATCAAGTCAATTACTGAATATTGCAATTAAGCAAATGACCAACTGGCCATGTTCAAAAAATTACCTGGTTTCAGATGTTATTCCTTCCCTTTCAACTGCATTTACAGAGGTCTAAAACTGTGAGCTTAATGCAAAGGTAATGAAAATTATAAAACATTTTGGGAAATCAGAATTATTGTTCTATTTGTCTTGGGGGCAGTGATACATCCAAATGATTTATTTCACTGAAAGTTAAGCTCTTATGTATATCCACTATGATTCTTCGACAAAGTGACCTTGGTTTTTTTTTTCTCTTTTCCCTGAGAAATAAGTAAAACATATGGTGGAAAATGAAGAAGACCATTATTAAAATAGAAGACAAGACAAATTTCAGAGGAAAGAAGAGTCCTTGAAATGAAATGGAGAGCTGAAAATGAAAGCTACAGAAAGACCCAGTGGAACTATAAAGATTAAAGTTCACATTAGAAGGATAAAAATAGTCCAAAGTGACTAGGAAGTGGACATAACACTTTCTCCTTGTTATAGCCTATCAGTTGTTGATTTCATATTCAGGACAAAGTTTAGAAATGGCGAGTGGGAAAACTAAAACCTTTGGAGGCAGAACAAATCACTTCTCATATGTCATTTTGTATAATGCTGGATGATGTGTTTTAAATAGAAGGCAAGGAATTATAGTAGAGTACATTTAACAATAGAGTGGGAAGAGGCAGTTATTGATTTATTGATGTTCTCTTTCGATTGTCACACAAAACTTAAGAGTCTGTACAGACTGCTTGATTTCACTAGTTTTTGTGAAACTTTTAACTATGACTTGTAGCTATTCCTGCTTAGTCCATGGGCCTGCAGAGGTCTTCACCATACCTTCCAGGCTATTCTGGTAGAGATCTAGTCACTGTGCATTTCAGGTGAACTGAAGACTAATCTACTCTGAAGGCATCTTTTGTCCACAGAGCTTAAGCATTTGATCTCATTTGAAAGTAGTTAAGTTTGCTACATATGATAAAAATCTAAAGCAAAATAGAAGTGGTATTATCAGCAATCATCACTGGTATCACAGTTGTTGCTCTTTGTAATTTTTTTTTTCGAAGTTTGAGAAGATTTATGAAATCTTTTTTTGAGTTATTGTTAGTTTGTTTTTACAAGGTTGTCTTATCCTCCAATTAACTCAATTATTGAATTGTATAATTGCAACCTAGTCACAGCAATTGAGCATTTAATTAAGGTTCCTTGAAAACCTTTTTCCAAGCTGAACTAAGTCAAAAGAGTTCATATTTAATATTGCTTATGCCATGCTTCATGAAAGACTTGTCTGTCTGAATCTGCTCTGAATTTCAGCAACTACTGTATGAGGAACTATGCTTGCATGAGAAGGATGTTAACTTTGAGAAATCAAATAACAGTAACAGAAGTTTAGAATTACTCTTGGAAAGATACATTTGAGTTTTCTCCTCGGTCCAAATATTCAAGCCCAGAATGTTATAACAGAGTCTTCTGGTGTAAAAATCAAAAAAGTGTGCTGGGCCCTAAGGTTTCCCAGGGCCCATCTGCCTTCCTGAAGCACATTTGTCATCATATGCTTTTCAGTCCGTTAACAGCTATGTTACTCCTTCCTTAAATTTCTCTTCAGCATCCCCGTTTTCAGGACCAAGATGAAAGGCTGAAGCTTTCAGTATAGTGAAAGATGTCAGAATACCGTTTTTATCTACTGAGTCAAAAGACTAGGTGGCCTATTTCATCTTAATATTGCTCAGTAATCTAGAAGGAGAGGGACCCCTCCCTGGCTGTTAGGTTTAGTATGTCACCTATCATCCCTAAGAGCTTTTATCTGACAGTCTGCTTTTGCCTCTGGGATGCCAGATTTTCACCTCAGCAGCCGCTCTTCATCCATTTGCTTCTGCCCCGAAGGCACAATGTCATCCATCACAGCCATCAAGGCAGTTCAAGGCAGATGTTTACAAGGACCATGACTCTGGGTGTCAGGAGCAGCCTGGTGACAGCGATTCCAGAGGCATCTTACAACCTCCCTGAGAGATTATCTGTCTTCCTTAAAGTAGAGGAGAGACATTTGCTAGACCCTATATTTGGACATAAAATGGAGATGGCAACAGTTACCTTCATGACTTCTTGTGGTCCATGGAATAGGAAAATAGCTGCAGTTTGAATTCACCTCTCTGTCCTCCCTACATTTTGGAGGTGTGACAGAAGTACCTTGGCCTGACAGATTTAGAGGCTAACTGGCCCAGAAAAGAGTGTATGTAGAAATGTTTGTCATGGTTCTGAGCAGGTCATCCAGCAGTTCCAATCTCCACACTATGTTTGTCTTGTCTTTTGATCATTAATGAATCTGAACTGTTTGCCAAAGGCATTTCTTTTGTAGCTAATACTGCAGTTTTCACACTAAATTTTTATTTTCCGTGGCTCTAACAAAATATTCTACTGAATACTTTCAGTAAAGAATATTCCCTTGAGAATCATCTTGGTGATTTCCTCTGCTGGTAGGTCAGTAGGCTGCTTGTCTTTAAAGAGGACATAAAGACTTCAGTTAGTAATGGGTCACCTTTTTTTTTGCTGCTTTGTGCCTTCTGTGAGATAAAGAAATCTGACTTGCACACGTTGCTCTTTACATCATGTTTGACCTGCCAAGTTTTGTGAGAGAACAGACTTCTGTGCAGTGAAGAAGGCTTCCATAGATTTGCCAGATAAGGTCCAGATATTCTTGTAGTGAAGATGGTGTGACATCTCCTCAGTAAGTGATTCTTTAGTGCATTTTTAACACTGATGTGTCTTATGGCATCGATAAGGAAAAATGCATTTATATTTAATCACTCAGGGCTTACGTTGGGTCAGGGAATTTTGAAAAAATGCATTTCTAATTTATCAGAAGACTTACTGACTTTTCCAATTTTTTTATTTTCAAAAATGTTTTCAGTAAACTTATCTCATTGAAGGAATAGAAGCCACAATATGCTCATTTCTTGAAAAGACTTAAACAAATGTTTTCTGAAATTTCTGGCACCTCCTTAGTCTTTAATTAGACACTTGCTACTTCAAATATATGAGATACTTTTGGAAAGACATGTGCAGGCATTGCCAGAAATTGTAGAGATGTGTTTTATTCTAGTATGCAGTATTCACCTGGACCAGTAACCTTCCAACAGTTTAATTGTATTCTCCAGGTTCTGTTGGTGCAACTTATAAATAGTTAAAAAATCACAACATACTGTAACTAAACTGCAGCAGTACAAGCCAACATGATTCATACTTCCATTAAATTTTCTCTGCCTGGTAAATTTTCCTATTTTCAAATTTCTGTGGAAAGAAAGCATGTCTATGAGACTATGAACGGGGCTATTCAGGGCCACCTTCAGCGGAAGACATCAAGATCTTTCATAATTGCTAATTATACCAGAAGACTCATTTTGGTGCCTAATCTGACACACTTTCCTGAATCCTGCCTGCTAGGACACCTTGAATGTGAACATGATGAAAAAGGAGGTCTGAAGCAGCCAAAATCCTTGACTGCCTTTGAAAATCGTTGCCAGGGTCTTTCAGAGGGGTCAGGATGTAGTTCACATTCCATTGATGTAGAACAATGTCATGAACTACAAACCTCCTGTTAGGGGATGTACACATGTAAACCCCAGATGCCAGGTCATCGCAGACAGACAGACTGAGGAATACACTGCTGCTCGTGGATGCTCAGTAACAACTAGCAAGACTGCATTAATACTGTGGACATGTGTGCCTCGTCGTATTCACACAGGCATTCCTCTGTGTGCTTTCTTGTTTTCCTATCATTTTGTGCTATCTAATTAACATGTAAGCTCATGTTTTTCCTGTGCTTTAAGAATCTTGCTTTTAGTCCCTTTATTTTACCCTGTTTTTCTTTTCGTAATACATTTTTCATAATTTATCATGCATTTACATTTCAATTAAGAACACTAGCTGTTTGTAAAAGCTACCCTGATGGGAAGTATGAAATAAATTATTGAAGTTAGTATAATCTGCACTTCCCATTACCACCTCATTTACCTTAATGGCACTAAAAAGACTGTCGCCCTCAATACAGTTCATGCTTCTAATAGGAATTCCCTCGGGAGCCAATCTCATGTGAATTACATATTTGCATATGGTATAGGTTGTGTTAGGTGATTATAAGCTGAGCTTTAAGAGTACTATTCTTTAAGGATGACAGCTACACAGAAAGCTACCTTTCCAGAGTCAAAAGATGCTGCTGCTTGATTCAAATGGCTAATATCTCTAAGAGGAGTCCCCATAAGTATTGCCAATTTATTGGGCACTGACAAATGGTCTGCCAATTTTCAAAAAAAATTAAGAACTGCATCATTTATTATTAAATCTGGGCAGGGGACAGATTTTTTGTTTTGCACAAAAGACTTTTTTTTTCCAGGAAGAAAAGAGAAAAAACCTCTCAGAACTAAATTCCTTGTGAACAAAGGAGTCCTTTTGTTTGGGTAAACTGAAACTTATTTTTTTTTTTTTCCATTTCTGTATCTTCCTATTGTTTCAATCTGAAATGTTTCAAAACTTTTAAGAGCTATATTTCAAATTATTTTTAGTTTAAATCAGCACCTTCCAGCTAAAGCTGCTACCCTTGAATCAGTGTTTTGTCATGAAGATTTCCATGAGGAGGCTGTCAACCAGATGTCTTTGGTTTTATTTTCAATATAACAACACCCAGGCACTAACTAGGGCTCAGAAGTAGATACAATTGAGATATGTAGTAAGAAACAGTCCCATTCCCAAAGGTTTCTTACAACATTAACAGGTAAGATGGTAAAAACAATTATATAGGAGGGAGGGAAAAGACATCTATGGTGACTCGTTCACTAGACATGAAAATTTATCAGGATAATCTGATTACTAAACTAGTCACCTTTTCTTGCTCTGAGTTTCAAGAAAAGGTGTGTAGTTACATAGTACCCTGGAATGTGCAACATCTGTTTCAAGAAACTCAGAGATCACAATGTCTAACATCATTCAAAATAACTAGGTACAAAACTGAACAAGCTGAGTCCTGGGGAACAGATTTTGCTTTTTTGCTGCTCAGATATCAGGAAAGATGTGGTCTGACTTTCTTGCTTCCTGCCAGGAGCCCATCTGTATGGCTACATCTATACTTTGAAATAGAACAAGACTCAGCATCCAATTTTCATGAGCTAAGTGTTAGTACCACATAAAATTTGGCCTTGGGCTACCCCTCATTTCCATGAAGCATCTTTTGGCCTTGAGATGTTCTTATTGCTCTTTGTGTCTGTGCCTTCCTGCCCAACCCCAGATGAAATAACTGTGTTGAAGCCCCACTCAGTGGTGTTTGTATAACAAAAAGCTGATATTGCACACTCCAGGGTACAATGTCACTACATAATAAACTGAGGATGAAAGCCTACTGAGCTAGTTTGGAGGTCTACATAGACTGGAGGAAGATTAACATGATCTTAAGTTCTCCATACTGCCTGATGGGACCTGCCTTGACCGTTAAACCATGCCCAGGTATTACCTGGGAGAATGCTTGGTGGCATCGGCCACAACCAAACTCAGGAGTACACTGGTAATAACCAGGTTAGGAGATCATGGTTGAAAGATTGAGCTTAATCCTTGGCTTTGTGTTATTTAACATTATGGATCTACTACGTGCAAAGACACTGAAGGGGGACAGCAAACACTCAAGCAGGGTATAGAAGAGGCAATACAGTGGCTCTGTGTTTTCTTGCCCAAGACTTTTCCTACTAAAATGGCTCTTACATCTTTTAACCATGACTGCATTGAGTTTCAACTTCATTTTGTGGCATTGATTCAGGCAAGAGACTTTCAGCCAATGCCACAACAGAACCCAGTCCTTGAACAGTTTGCTGTTTTTTAAAGCTGTTTCAACCACTTGCCAGCCACATTTAACACATGGGATCACATTCCCAGGTTCTTTGAAAGCATTGGTGCTGTTTTCCCACTTTAATCCCAGTAATTTCAGCTGCAGTGTTAGGATGTCATTTTTCTAAATCCAAGCTGTGATAGGAGTATATATAATAACAAGTGGCAAAAATAAGATAAAAAAGGCAAAAAATATTCACTATCACAATTAAAAAATTAAGGGCCACTGAGGGAATCTGTTAGACAACAGGATTAAAACAGAGAAGATAATCTTTCTCATAGTATATAATTACATTGGGCAGCTCACTGCTGCAAATGTTACTGAGGCCAAACATAGAAACAAGTTATAAAAGAATTAGCAAAACCATGGACGACAGTCCACTTGCAGGTTTTAAATAAGATTATCTAGATGTAACCAGCTTCTCAGGAATACCTGATCAGATTATGACTTGGAGGGTGTATTGAAGATCACACTGCACTTGCGCTGTCTTTGATTCCATAAGCGTTTCTGTCTTTGATTCCATAAGCATTTACTAGCCACCAGGTGACGACAGGATGCTGGACTACGAAGATTTTTTCCCAACAAACTTCATCTGCCCAATTTCACATCTGTTTACCTTGCCTTTTATTAAAGTTTCTTCCTCTTCAGATTTTATGATAGTCTATTTCTTTCATACTGGATTTCTTTTGACCTAGTAAAGGACATGGTCTCCCTTTGGATGACTATAAAGGAAAGGAATGTGGAAGAAATCTCTACATATTTTCTCCCTCTAGGAATGAAAAAAATATTCTTTCAGCAATAACTCAGTCCTTACAGGACAAGTACCTGCTCCACACCATCCAAGTCCATCATGCACAGTCAGAACAGTTCTAGGTTTAGTTCAGGGTGAGAACTTTACAGTCAGAATTTTGTCATTTACCGTAATACGAATCTCCATTAAAAGCTGTTTCAGTTCCTGCAGTCACTCCAGGTAAACAAAGTTGTAAGTGAGAAAAGAAATTCTAACCTCCTTTGTAAGAAATAGAGAAGGAAAAAAAAAAAAAAAGAAGAAAAAAGAAAAGAAAAAAAAGAGAAAGAAAGAAAGAAATTGTGAACTAAGACCCTCAAGTCTTTACGAAGTACAGGAAGCTGGAAGTTAATGATCTAGCAGAACTGACAACCTATGTGTCTAGTCAACCCTTTTTCAAATGAGAGCTGTGGCAGTATAGTTAGTCAGTGACGATTTCCCCTTCATTCAAATGCTTTCAACTCAAGCCAGTTTTGTACTGCAAGTTTTTCTTAATGGTGGCAAATGTCATCCCACACAATGACCCTCCCTGATCCTTCACAGCCAGAGGCAGGTGGAAGGAGGAAACCACTTTTTGTTCAGTCTCTTACTTACTGCTTCTGAACCAGAGCGTAGCGACTCAGTGCCAAGAGCTTTCTGGAACAGGGAGTTTGTTTCTACTTTTCTGAGACTCTTCCTTCCACAATACGCATGTACTATCTCCTATCAAAGCTGGAACCAACACACCAGTCAAAACAATTCAGTGATTAATTGTAAACAAAAAGCCTGTTTACATGAATAATCATTACTGAATATGCCTAAATATGAAAAGACTGCTCACAATAGCCACCTATTGTTAGAAGTCAATGCATTATGCATTGTTTGAATTAAATCAGGATCTATATTGCAGTGGATTAATCTGGCTGGTGTCTTGTGGATTTTTTTTTTTTCCTTCATTTTTTTGCAACCCATCTGCCAACTACAATAAGTTGTAATTTTGTTGAGCTTTTTATGCTGAAAAGTTATTAATACCAGATGTTCATTTCTTGGAGTACCCTAAGCACAAAACATTCCATAATGAAAAACAAAATGTTAACAATTATATGTCCAAACTTGGTGGATTAAAGATCCTATTAAAATTCTGGGATATGTCCTATGTTTAATGCATTAACTCTTTTTTTCATCAAGGGACGCCTGAGGCAGGCTAGGTTTTGTTTTGCTCGAGGGAGAAAGGAAATGTATTCACATCTCTAGCATTGTTCTTTCACTGTTTTGTCAAAAATATCATGAATATAATAGAGTTCTGGGGAGGACAATGAAAATACACAGGTCAGGGGTTTTTAGCTGGGATTCTGGAGATAAGCATTGTGGTGCAGGACCCACATTCAGTGAATTTTCAGCTGAGGTCAGCTCTGCATTCCAATGAATAAATAACCCATTGAGGGGAAAATAGAAATGATAATAGAAAAGAAAACTCTCTGTTCTTAAAAAGTGAGAAAGCTTTATCAGGGAAGAAGATAGGCAAAAGACTGGATCTTCAGCTGTTATAAATTGGTGCAGCTGCATTATTAATTCTAAAGAGATCTTGCTTTTCATAGCTTATCTCCCTCCATTAGTTCTGTTGAAAGCCATTGTTAAGTTTCTGCGGCCTGGCTTTAGGGAAGTACAGCCTGGTTTCTTAACTTCCAGTGAACTGCTCCTGTCCATGTTATTTAAGATGCTGTAGATATTCCCAATAAATTTCTAAGGCTAAGAACAGGGAGGCAAGTAAGTATTGCAGACTTGGCAGGCCAGAAATGCCTCCTAATTTGTGAGTCATGCCAATGAAGTGGGGGGGTTTTATGTTCCCCTTTCTACGTTATACAAACCCCTGCATTACAGCTTTATCTTGAACTGCTCTCAATGTCCGGCTCTGCTCCATGAGTCAAGAAGTGAGAGAACAGAGCAAGAAGCAATGGAGCTTTGAGGTAGTCAAGAGAAAGGGCTGTGTTTGCTCTTCTTACTTGATGCCTCGCAGGCTTGTAAGGTGAGGGGGTGGCAGAGCATCCAGCCAATTTTCCTGGCAGAGGTGTTTCAAACATACCAGTTTTCAGGTTATTTTCTAAACACGTGCCGGTGAGTAATTCATTTTGGTTTTGTATAAACAAGAACTGGGCCAATTAAATGCTATGAAGCCCAGAATATACTGCTGAGATAGATAGTGTTATTTTTGGCTTGCTAAGAGTGAATTGAAATCAAGAGGAAAAATAGTTTTAACTTCTGCACTTCAAAGAAGTTAAATCTGCCAGATCAATTTGTATAAACTACACAAACTGTCTTTTAGATCTTGCAAGGATGTGTACATGGAAGCAACTTGGAAGCTGAAATATATGCTGAAAGCAAAAGGTTACTTTCAGTTAGTAATTTAATCAATTTAGTTTTATAGGTAATACTGTTATTTTAAAAAGCAAACTACCTGACATACCACAAGAACAAATTTTCTGGCACTGTTTTGTCTTCCGACTCATACACTGGTAACTTTTCTTTTGTGTGGATATCTGTTGGATAATGTCCTCTCATTCCGTGCACAGAGCTCCCATTAACATCAGTGAAAATTTCCTGCCTGGAACAAGTGCAGAATTAGCGATAGGTGCACTTCAATAGCTTCCCTTCACTTTGGATAAACCCTGCAAAGGTCAGATGTTTATCTGAAGTTTATCTGACTCACCCAAGCCTCTGGAGGTTACTAAATATCATAAACTGAACCTTTCTTTAAAAAATGATGGAACTTCCTAATCTGAACCAGACCAGAAATACCACAGATAAAGGTTTTCCAGCAGGATTTTTTCTTTTTTTCCAGATTTAAAAGCACATGATAATGAAGCACTCAGTTATTTCATACCCACAGAAAATTCTTTATGAAATTTTGTTGTAAGCATGGGTAAGGAAGTTGGAGGGGTAAAGGGAGATATGAAAGTTTTCTCTACCTGAACTAATTTAGCAGTCCTTGTACTGGCTCTGAACAGAAACATTTAATAAGACTGGAGAGTTTTTCCCAGTGTGATATCAGTTAGGTCTCTGCCTTTCTAATTGTTATAAGTTCTCTTCCTTAAATGTTGTATTCCTGCTCTTCACCCTCCGCTTCCTTCCATCTATGCATGTGTACCTGTACACACACACACACACATATATATTTACATATATATATGTATAATCATTGTTCCAAATAAAACATTTTTTCCACTGTAAGATATATAGGTAGCAGTTCACTACCTCTTCCAAATTTGCAAGAAGGGTGTGGGAAAATGATATTTGCCTCAAGCAAGATTATTTTTTATAGTTCACAATTCTCTCTTCTACCAATATAACATTCTTTCTTTTCCAACAAATGAAAAAGAATAAAATAAAGTTTAAGACTGAAATGATGCAACTTGCAAAATTAAATAAACAGGTGTGGTAATTCAGTGTATACTTACAGAGCTGCTTTTCCAAGGTGGAAGGAAAATAGAAATCAGAAAAATCCTCTCTTTGAATTCCTTCTTCCCCAACAATTCTATCAAACTGCTGTTTTCTCTGTGTCTAATCCATTTATCTATCTCATTGTAAACACACCTACTTATGCATCCCTTCCCTCCTGTATTCTTCTTCTTCCATCTTAAATTCATCAGTCTTGTATCGGAGCAATATGCAGTGCAGAAGCCTGATCAGGTTCCTTTCAGTAGACATTTTTTGTTGGTTTTTGTTTTGCTCATTTTTTGTACAGTTGTTTGACTTCTTGTTACGTATCAATTTCGGGTATACAAAATGGCTGTCACACTGCACCCACATGGCAAGAGGAGTAAAGACCACCAGCCACTGCCAGCCCTGCTTTTCTTTGTCTTTTAAGCCTGAAGGTGATTCTCCACCCAGTGTCAGAAATTTCAGAGATTTCTAAGAGCACTCAACACCAACGCTAACCTCACTAGACTGAAGGCTAGGATCCTCTTGTCATCCAGGAATCAGTTTTGCTAAAATTTGGAGATACCTTAGAAGCACAATCACAAAGTATGGATGGAAAAGAAACCAAAGCTAGGTAACACTTGAATGTTCATATATATGTAGTGCCTGCAGGTTTTTGGAAGCTGAAAGAAATGGTGGCCCATCCTGCAGCTATACATGGCTGTTTGTCTTGGTTTTGCCTAATTCACACAAGACGTGTTCTTGGTCCCACATCTCATCTCTAGGGAGGCTGGATCTGCAGTCCTGGCTCTAAGGCTTCTTGTCTTCATTTCAAAATATTTCAGTTTAGTCTTTGCTCTGAGGTGGGCTGACAGGCCTCAAGGTTTGTGGGTGATCTGGCAGACCTGTCTATCTCAGACCCATGTGTGAATATTTTGGACTTTTTTCAGCATGAAAATGTACCCATGATATCCAGTTTGCCAAGGATATATGTAGCCTACTGGCCTACCGAGTACTTAATGGCAGACAAAGGTGATCTTTCATACTTTTGCAGAGAAAGTATAAAGGTAATTGAATAGATATTTTTTTTTTGTCCCAGTTTATAGAGACTTTAAGTGCCCATTTGTAATTTGTAAGCATCTAAAATTTATTAATGCATCCCATTTTCTTTTGAGATTTTAATGTCTAATTTTAAGGTATTCTGAACAAGAAATCCTATAAAACAGACAAAGAAGTCAGACTTGAGAGTACTAATCCATAGCTGGAATTTTGCTTTAGGAAGAGACTATTCAAAAAACATACTCATTATCAATACCATTTAACAACTTATTGACCAGTTTATCAGAACTGAGGTGGAAGGACAATTGTTATATTTTATTTTTACAGGACTGTAGCTACTATTCCAGAGATATTAAGATGTAGCCATGTAAATAAATGTTCTGGCATTTTTTTTTTCCAGTAGAATATTATAAAATACATCTGAGAAGCTGATTTCTGAAAAGTGTTCAGAGAACCCAGAATTCTTGGGGAAGCAGGTTGTTTTGCAATGATACCAATTTATGAAATGTTATGGCAAGCCTCTGATATTTTTGAGAAGGGTTTTTTTTGTTCTTTTTTTTGCTACTATAATGATGCTCCTGCAACATGCTCTAGATGTCTATAGTCCTTTTCATCGAAAATCTTTAGTCATATTTCTTGCCTGTAACACTCCTATGCAAAAGTCAAAAGGAAAATTTTTAGATTCCAGCATTTTGTATATTAAGGCTGTTCACTACTTTCCAGACCAAAATCCTTACCCTATGTGGCTGCGCCACATGTATATTTACCATGTAGGACTGGCAATTTAGGATTAGCTAAATATGTTTTGCTTCAGTTAAGTATCTTTTTACTAAACAGTCTTTGCTTCTTAGCATGATTAGCATTGTAGAAGACACGTAGTGGTAGTCATGATGCCCTCAGGGCACAAGTGAGGCAGGCACTGTGAGCTGAATTATTGCCTTATATTAGACCAAACTACATTTAGTTAACTAAATTCAAACACAAAAAGGCAGTCCCCAAAAGGTGGAAGTCAGGCCAGGTGATCCAGAAGGAATACGGAGAGACTATCCAAATCTCTCTGTAAACATAAGAAAAAAACATCCTTACTGTGAGAGTGGTCAGATAGGTTCCCCAGCAAGGCTGTGGAGTCTCCATCCTTGGAAATACTAAAAATCCAACTGGCTATGAACCTGAGCAACCTGCTTTAGCTAACCCTGCTTTGAGTAGGAGGTTGGACAAGACAATCTACAGAGGTGCCTGCTCAACTCATTGATTTTGTGATTCTATATCATTAACAAAACAAATATATGGGCTCAGATGTTTGAAAGGACTAAAAAAGATCTCAAGTGCCTGAAAATCTGGCCTTTTTTTCCAAGTAGGTGATCTAATAAAAAGCTGTTCTTTGTCCAGAGTTGCAGCTCAGAGCTGAATAATTCTACTTCAGCAGGTCTCTCACTTATTATTGATGGCCGTGGGCTTTCTTATTCAGACTAATACAGTGAAAGCACCAGTTCCTAGTAGCTTTCTTTAAGCATGCCACCAAAAAGGCTTAATAGGAGCTACTTGAGTGTGATGTGAAGGATTGTCTCCAGCATTTCCTTCCTTAGCATTGCTAGCAATGAAGTAGAGAGCACGGTTAGTCCCTGCAGTATACAAAGGACATAGATAAGCTATTGAAAAAACTCAGTGAAGCACAACTGAAATGATAAAGGGATTACAGAACATCATGTGTGAGGAGCTATTACAGAGTCTGAAAATGAAGAGTTTTAAGAAGAGAGAGAAAAATGAGGAGAGAGCACTTTGTGGTCTCTGCATTAATGCATAATAAATAGAAAATGTGTGTACAATGATATCACATCATAACCATTTTTCATTCTTTCTGCACAAAATGCCAGGCAGTGAAGAATCTGGCTCGTGTTAATTGTTTGTACCCTGGTGGGAAAGTACTTTAGAATTTAATTGTGACTTAATCAATTAGGTTCTCTAGAAATTACTCTAAAAATCTGAGACACTTAATAGAGAAAAAGTTTGTTCTCTGTAGAACATCTGAGTCATCCTATGGAATTCAATAGCAGGGATCTAATTCTCTATTAAATGCCAGATGATCATTTCAAGCAAACAACAAACTCCTGAATGCTTGAAATTTTCTGTTAAATTCTACACAATTTTCCTTTAAGCAAATGCTTTAAAGCACGGAGCAGGAAGGCAGAATGGTTGAAAATTCTTTTCAAAGATGTTATCAATGTCTTTTAACTAATATTTTCTAAAACTAGAATGTAGACAAGACAGTATTGTTTTGAAAAAAGGTAAATTGTTTAAATTGAGGTTTATATTCACCTCAGAAAAATTCTACTAAACTAGATATATGTTGCTAATTTATTGATATTTATTTTGCTAATTTAGAAAAAAATGAAGGACTGGAAGGTTAATTTTTCCTATTTCATTTATTATTTCTGGTGCTTTTGAGGAGGGTGTAATTTTTGCTTTTCTGTTTTGGTATTTTTATTTGTTTGTTTTGGGGTTTTTTTACACAATGCCAGGCTCTCAGTTTTCCTTTTCTTCTATAATCCTAATCCTATAATTACTTTTTAAAATGTTATTTTAATATTTATTTTCTATAGTCTTTTTTTATTATTATTCTTTCTACTGTTTCATTTCCATCTTTAGCAAATTGGCTAGCCACAGGAATGGTAACCAGTCCAAGCATAAGAACAGCGTGTGGATGTGATTGTTTAGCACAAATCTTCCTCTGAAATGGTCTCCTACTTAGGGGAAACTGGATTCTACCCTTCTACAAGCAAAAATGGTTAGAGCTGTGATTTCAGTCTTCCTTACTGCAGATTTGTTGTTCAGAGCTGCATCCAGATATTGTCTGTTTGGTTGAGGGAGAAGGCACTATCCCACAATAAGCAATACCAATAAATTAATTGTTAGCATGTTCTCAGCCTAGTTTTGTCCTGCATTAGACAGCATTCTCCCAAACCATTCCTAGACATTTCTAGGCATTGGGGCTTGCACAGGACAGGGATTGTTCACAAAAGCAGTTTGGATTAAGCCAACCTGTTCTGGAAGGCAAGAGATACTAACATACAGATGCAAGCCAAGCTGTAGTGGTCGCCTATGAGATTAGTTAACAAGACCTGGCACTTTTTTCTTTTTTTCCCTTTTTCCTTTTTTTCTTTTTTTTTTTTTAAATATAACCTTATTGTAAAGATTTTTTTTTTTTTTTTTTTTGGTATGACAAAGACACCAACATTAACTAGGAATAAAACAGATGTTTGCCTAGAAGTGTATCTACAGGCCTGCTCTTCCTACAAGCATAGAGCATGTGCGCTCAAAGGGGAAAGGCAGCACCTCGGGTCAAAGCAAATGAAGGAATGAAACAACTGAACTGGGCAATCTCTTCCACACTGCTTTCTCCTTCTTGACTTCCAGGAAGGCTGTTTCTTGCATTTCCTAACCTACTGACAAAGAGCTAAGACAAAATCTGGTGACCTATTGTATGTACAGGATCAGTTTGAATCTTTGAGGAATGACCTAATAAAGTACATGGGTCCCAGCCTGGGGTCTGGGATAAAGGACCTGTTATTGCAGGAGGAAAAAGTGGAAAGGATCCCAGAGGGGTAGGGATCAGGTTATCACACTGCAGGGAGATCTTCCGTAGCCCTCACTCATTCTGCATGGCAAAGCCCCTGAGCAATCCCACATCTCCCATGCCATTGAGCCAAGCCTACCCAGCATAGAAGATCATCCTATGGAGCGATGTTACCAAGGAACCAGTACCACCCTCAGCAAAATTAAAGCACGCTTTGATGAGGTTGCAGGGATCAGGAAAGAGGAAGAATAAAAGTACAATTCAATTCTCTTCAGAGTTCTCAAATTCCTCCCAGCCTCTGATTTCCACCAAAAGACCAGAAACAGGGTGATGCTTTGCAGTACTAGTGAGTTACTGTCACTCATTGAGCATTGCTGTATAAACTGATGGAAAGCCTAGGACCAGCCCCAGCTTCAGTAACAACTGTATCGAACTCATTCCATGTAGTTTGTGCCAAAACACAGTCCTTCATGTTAATTAGTGTTGCACATATAGAAACAGATGCCTCCTTTCTGTGTCTTTCTCATGACAGGCAGGATGAGTAGCAACAGAATACACTAGAATCCTACGACAACGATTTGCTTTGGGATCTTCTCTACTGAACCTGTTTCTTTTCTGTCTCACGTAGTGACACATGTTCACAGTCGAATGTTTGACTTCCAGAAGGATGCTTAATTCCATAACAATGAAAGACAACCATTCCCTGCCTGATTATTTATTTTTCAACAATTTAAATTCTTAACTAAATCGCATTACAGAGTCATTGTGAATGGCTTTCAGAGTACAAAATTTTCACTCTTGTTCTTGATCTCAAACACTTCTCTCTCCACAAGATATGTCCTGTTGAGTAGAGGTTTGCAACCAAATAGTGAGATGTACACACTAACTTAATTTACTGTACCGAGCACCTCAGAGCCATGGCTGCAGTAAAATAAACAACATCAATTAAATTATTCCCTCTTATGTCACACTGTAAACTTCATAAACATGTAAATTCAAAAATCTCCATAAACACTTTAGTATTATAAATCACTGCAGGGTATCACAGCTGGTTACCTGCAGAAATTGTGTCTGGAACCTAGTTCATCATTTACAGGCAGGCAGCAGATGTTAAAGGGAAAGTTTTCATATAATCATCCCAAACACAAAATAAAGCAAGAGAAGCAGCAAGATACATAGCCAGCACTAGACTTTTTTTGCATCTGTTTGATACAATATCAGGGATCAGAATTTTGTTAGCGAATCTACACACATGGTTGGGAGAGATCAGTCTGAAATGCTTTTGTTCAGAGTTTCATTGCTCTTAGGTTGGGTTCTAACTGTGACGCAGAAATTAGACTTTCACATGTACCACAATGACAAAAGATGCCTACACTCTTGTCTAGAACTAGCACTAAGTTAAATTAATATTCCGTGGTCATGACGATCATATGTGTCTGTTTTTACCTGGGATTGTCACAGAAGCCTATGACAGCTGGGTACCTAAATTGCACTGTGAAGCAGTTGAGTTTTCCAGTTTCCCGGGCTCTATTTAGCATCCAGTTCCCATGCTTAAAAGAACCCCCATATAAGATGATTTATAGTGTTATTTGACAAACAGCTGAATTTTTGACCCAGCAGTGGTGAGACTTGTGCCCTGCTATGATGGATTGCAATCCAGCTATTTGCCCACTCTTAGACCATGTTGGAGTATTTTATATTACAGTCCTGTTACCCAGGGTTCGGTCTGTGGAAGCTGTGACCTGTCAAACAGTGCCTCACATGCAATTTATATTTACTGAGAAGGAGTGAGTGGTAGAAAGGCTTCTTTAACTGTGAGGCTCAGCAACAGTGCTTCCTCTAAAAGAAAAAACCCTGGAGGCTGTTTAAAGTTCTTCATGGGCTACAGCAGTGATGTACCACAGGCTCCCAGGGAACAAGGGAATTCACTTTCTTGGTTTTGGGACCTGCTTCTATTAGCTCTTTCTATCTGTATTTCCCTTCCTTCCATGAGTTCCTACTAGGCAACAAATCCATTTCTTAGTGAGAAACATTTTAACAACTGAAGTGATGGTTTTCCTTTAGTAACAAAAATCCTGAGAAATGAAATTATTGATAAAGATGTTTCATGGAACAGTTGTAAAAACATGCATGAGGGAATTGTAGATTTGATGTACTAAAATCTTATTCTGTGGATTTGTTTTATTGCACAGTGTGTAGGCATTCTTTGATAGGCACACCAACAAAAAAAAAAAAGTGTTGAATAAAATGAAAATATAAGTGTCCAGTCATTTAAAAGAGACATTTTAGAAAAACACCATATCTAGTAGGAGCAAGTGGTTACCAACTGCAGCAAGGGACTCAGAAATGTGACAGCTTCATGTAACTGCTTTGTATCAGTAAAAATGTCAGACAGAGCAATTGCATTTGAACCTGACCTACTTTTTACCACTATCAGCCAGAGGGGAATAAAAAAAAAAATTAGGTCAGGTGTTTATGACTTGAAACAATAAGCTACGTGAAGGGGGTGGGGGGGAATATCCACTCATTCTGTTATAACAAGTTCCAATTATATTCTTCATTAAAAAAACATTATGTATTATAATAAATAAACCATACTAAGAGACTCTGATGCATAGCAGGGCATCTATTGATTCTAATATTCACTGATTTTGGCTGATGAAGTCCCAGGCCAAATGTTTACAGAGTGAAATTTTCCACTTATTGCCTAGTAGTTTACCTTGGCATTTCTCCAATGTGCCAGCAGCGACATTTTCTTCCACTCTGTTGACGTGTTAAGGTTTGCCCACAAGAGAGATGGTTCTCACTTGCTGATTCTCATAACTAGGAAATTTGCAATTCCAAGACAAAATAACAGCAGCAGTACCATGTAAACAATGCTAAGGGTTACAACTTCAGCTCCGGCACAATGGAAATTCTTAGTTAAGGACCACTGTGCATGATGCTCAAATGAGCCTTTGGAGACTAATTCGCAGAACCAGAGGCCGATTGCCAACTCTTCTGTAGGTAGGAAAGGCTGAAAAAATCTGAGTGTAGCCCTGAAAACCACATTACCCGCAGGGTATAGGCCAAGCCTTCAGCATCTCTAAATCATAACTTTTCCACTGAAAGCGGACTATGTTGATTACGCTTGCCTGTAGCTTTTTTCCTGATCTTATATAACCCATTCCTTTCTGATGTATCTGCCTCATATATCTGTATATATATAATAGGTATAAAATGAAGATTATTTTTGGCCATTGATATCTACTATGTTCTCCTAGGTTGCTCTTTTTTGTTGGGTTCTTTTTTCCCCCATTACCACTTACAGGAAGAAGAGAAGGGGAAGGGGAAGAGGAAGAAGGGAAGGGGATGGGGATGGGGACGGGGACAGGGAAGGGAAGGGAAGGGAAGGGAAGGGAAGGGAAGGGAAAGGAGAATAAACTATCTAAGCATGTGAAGCCTGCTCTGGTACATTTTCACCTCGGATTTTCTATTAGAGGGAAACAGCATAGGCATCTTTGTTTTCTAATCACCTAACAATTTCCATCTTAAGAAAATGAAAACCATAATTTCTACTGAATATAGCCATCATGATTAGACCAAGATACCAACAAGTCCTGCCTCTCACAAAAGACAGAGGAAAACTCATTGAGATAATGAATATGACAGAAATTACTCCCATTTCTTCACGTCATGAAGAAAGATTGAGAGGAACACCCTTCTCTTCCAAATTAAACAGAAGTTACATTCCCAGTCCAGTGCCTTCTCAGCCCTGCCCAGTGACAGCTCAGCTGTTGTCTTTTGCCTGATATCACCAAGTCAACTTTGTCTTGCTCACCCTATCAGGCCAGCTTTCCCATGTTTTGTTTTAAAATAAAACATTTGATCCTTTCTGTGATGTATGGGAGGAACTTCCCACCAGGATCTACAGAACTTGCTTTCCTTCAAACACCTTCCTAAAATTGTTCTTTCTTACAATGCCTGTAAAAAAATGGTGTTCCCTAAAGTTTTCCCATTTTTTCCCAAGCTATGTAAGTTAACCTAATAGAAGATATTAATCTTCCTTCACTAGCCATGCCTTGTTTACAAAATTCCTGACAGTGCTTGACCTGCTGCTATGTTGCTATCATGTTGATTTGATCTAAAACTTTTGTATCATTTGTTGCACTTGCTCACTTTTGGATCTGATACCCTCCTCTGTTGGCATGTAATTGCACAAATCTCTTTCTAAAGGGATCACCTTTTTGCTCTGTGTATAGAGCCTTACTCAAGTCATGCTTCATAAATGCGTACTGTACGTGTTATAAGGGGAAAAATTTAAAAAAAAAAGTATCGCATTCATTTTATCTATCTTTCCTATCACTTATTTTATGAAATCATGATCATTCATCCTCCTTGTGACCACCATTGTCCTCAAGAAGGAATGAAAACACATAAACCTTTTTATCTAAATGAATGGAGAGAGCTTTTTCCCACTGAATAAAATACCTACAAGGCACCTGAAACCACGGGCCACGGGACTTTTTCCCCAGAAAGGCAGGGGCCTCAGAGCTGTCTGTGGCTTTCATTCTAATTCTGATCTTTGGTTTGTCATTTTCTGTTCGCATTCTCCACCCTTCATTCTCTTCCTCTTCCATTAGGATTTCCTTTTTCTTGCTAAATTTTTTTCTGGGGATCCATTACACTTTGCAGCCCACTCCACTTAGCTACAGAACTCCATCACATATGGGTATTTTACACATGGCTTTGGTATCTTAAAAAAAATAATCAGTTTTTCATGTGTGATTTACCCCTTTTTCTTGAATATTTTCTTGCCTTCTATTCTGTAAAAAGATCACCTTTCTGTTGAAATTTTGTTTGTAACCTTTTATTTTTTTCCGCATCATTACCTTACTGGCTTGCTGCACTGTTCAGTGCAGTCCACACAGTGGCAAAGCACCAAGCCTCTTTCCACTGTAACTGCCTTTGCCATCTGGTGTGTTCACAGTGTATCATCTTTCCTTTCTGGCCACAGGTATTGGACAGCAGAATGATCCTAGCCTAAAAAAGCTTCCCAAAAATTTGTTTTGTGAATCGTTAGCCAACTGCATTGTAAGGACTGAGATACAACCTCTGTACATTGACTTTAAAAACAGATTTCATTTGGTGATAAAAACCCCAAACCCAACATTTAATATAAATTTCTATATTTGGGTGGAAAATATATACAAATATATATAATATACACACATATGTATATGTAAAGAGAGTATGTCTGTGTATGCGTATGTGTGTTTGTGTGTGCACCTGTTTTTGTAGTAAGGACTTGTAACACTGGTGACCATTGATCTCCATAGAGCACAAAAATATTTCATATAGCAGTAGACATTTAAAAGGCATTAAAACAGTAAAACTTGAGGTAATATCAGATTTTCTGTTGCATGCATACTAATGATGGAAAGGCATGTGACATAGCAACCCTGGTTTTTAATGTTACTAGTTTTCTGAAATGATACTTCAAGAAGACAGGAGTAAGTCAAGGGCTGAACAAGCCATTGCTCATGAGTTGTTAGAGAATGGTACAAACCACAGTGCTTCGTACCACTCTGTTTTGGGGTTGTGTGGTGGGGTTTTGGTAGCAGGGGAAGGGCTGCAGGGGTGGCTCCTGTGAGAAGCTGCTAGAAGCTTC
Organism: Haliaeetus leucocephalus; assembly: GCF_000737465.1. Taxonomy (NCBI): domain Eukaryota; kingdom Metazoa; phylum Chordata; class Aves; order Accipitriformes; family Accipitridae; genus Haliaeetus; species Haliaeetus leucocephalus. Next base: position 785,582 of record NW_010972991.1, on the reverse strand, counting down.
CCTGGCTCCAAGTCAGACCCACCACTGGCCCAGGCCGAGCCCATCAGTGATGGTGGTAACACCTGTGGGAGAACAGATTTAAGAAGGGGAACCTGCAGTGAGTGAGGGGAGTGGAATGTGAGAGGAACATCTCTGCAGGTCAGTGAGGAAGGCGGGGAGGAGAGGATGCCCCTGCAGCCCCTGGTGAGACCAGATGGCAGGCTGTCCCCCCCCAGCCCACGGAGGGGAGCGGGGGAGCAGATGCCCCCCTGCAGCCCAGGGAGAGAGGAGCCCATGCCGGAGCAGGGGGATGGATGCCCCACAAGATGGCCGCCACTCCATGGGGAAGGCTGCGCTGGAGCAGGCTGGGACTGAAGATCGGCCGTGGAAAGGACCCACGCCAGGGAAGTTTGTGAGGAACTGCAGCCTGTGGGAAGGACTCATGTTGGAGAAGTTCATGAAGGACTGTCTCCTGTGGGAGGAACCCCATGGTGGAGCAGGGGGATGGATGCCCCACAAGATGGCTGCCGCTCCCTGGGGGAGCCTGTGCTGGAGCAGGCTGGGACCGAAGGACTGCAGCCCACGGGAAAGACCCAGGCCAGAGCAGTTTGTGAAGAACCGCAGCCAGTGGGAAAGACTCACCTTGGAGAAGTTCATGGAGAACTGGAGGAACCCCATGGTGGAGCAGGGGATGAGTGAGGAGTCCTCCCCCTGAGGAGGAAGGAGCGGCAGAGACAACATGTGGTGAGCTGACCCCAACCCCCATTCCCTGTCCCCCTGCACCACTGGGGGGAGGAGGGAGAGAAAATCGGGAGTGGAGTTGAGCCAGGAAGGAGGGAGGGGTGGGGGGAAAGTGTTCTGAGGTTTGGGGTTTACTTCTCATTATCCTTGTTTTGATTTGATTGGTAGTAAATTAAATTGATTTTGTGTTTTCCCCAAGTTAAATCTTTTTTGTTTGCCTGTGACCATAAGTGGGGAGTGATCCCTCCCTGTCCTTGTCTCAACTCACGAGCTCTTCTTTTATCCTCATCCCACTGGGGCCGGGACAGGGGAGGAGCGAGCAAGCAGCTTTGTTGCTGGCTGGGCTTAAACCATGACACACTTTCAAAATATCTTCCTCTTCTATTATTACTTTTTAATGGTGAGAGGTTATATTTGGGGTCTTCATCATGCTTACAGTTGGTGCCCCCTCTCTAATTTCATTGCATTGCAAATGGTACTCTGAAAAGCAAGAGCAGATTATAAAAATTCATTCTTAAGGACCTGAGCTGCCACTAAGAGTTAATGGGGCTTGCACAATTTTATACTACATATGTATATAGTTATACATACATGTGTATATATTTTTATCTATATTTTGATAGATGTATAAATATATGAAGGTATCCTGAAGTCAGTAACTGAGTGAAAATTTGAAGTCCCTCCCAGTTACCACCAAAGAAGTTGTACATTACATGCAGCAAATATTTATTTCCAAACATGTCTGTCTGTCATGAGTTGTTTGTCCAAGTAAAGTAAATGCAAACCATGCTTCCATAGAAACAAGAATATTTTGCTTGGATTACCACTGTTTGCCATGTTTCATGGGACTGAGTTGCAATGCCTTTGTCATCCATCAAAGACTTGGACCCTGCATGCAGAAGAGTTTTATAAAAGGTAGACACGTCAGTCAGGATTTCTTTTTTGCCGTGTTCACAGCCTATCCTTTCCTGAGCTTCCCATCTCTGGTCACCTTTGCTGTTGGTAGAGTGTGTAGCAATGCTGGGAACCAAGGGGCTGAAGTGGCTGGACAGAAATGCAGCTTAGACCAAAACAAGCATTTTTGTGTGGGTGGTTGAGATCCTGCTGTCTGAGTTGGCAAGATTAGTACGAACTGTAATGGTAACTTAGACACTGATTGCAATTTTGAACACCTAGATACTCTGAAATTAAGGTTTATTCCCTATGGAACTCATTTTGACTTCCAATATAAACCAGGGATTTAGTTACCTGCTTTCAGACACATAACTAGGAAGTCTTTTTTTAATGTTATTTATATAAACATTATTTTAATCTTAAGAAATTGCAGAGAACAAACAGTTCCGAGTATTTTCTCTAACACAGTTTTATTATAGAAAGTCACTGACAGATAACCACCTTTCACATTTGCAAAGTGCTTCGAATATGGAAGCAGCATGACAAGTGCTACCCATCATTATTAAAAACTGTATAGTAATTAAAAGAAGAATGATAGCATTGCCCACAAGGTGAAAGAGCTAAATAAATATTTATTTTACACAGTGCAAGTAATCTCACAGAAGCAAAAAGATTTAGCATAATTACTTGGAACCAATCAACATAAAAATGAATGAAAGTCTCCTTCTGCCTTCGTGTTTGGGCTACTTAAAGGCCTTTTTTCAGTCTGCCATAACCTTCCAGTTATTGACCCTATATTCACTTTGTGAAGGGTGACTGGGATCCTAAACACACAGCATTCAGGAGCCTGAGTCACCTTTGAGGGAAACTTTGCTTAACAAGTGCAGGCATGTGAATGATGCTACTGGGTGTCTTTATCTTACAAAGATGCTCGTTTAGCACTTACCTGCTTAGAAGCAGGACAACAGAAACAGACCCCACCAACCCCCATCCCTAAAGATACTCCATCAGCTAGATTAATTATTACTATGCCTAATTTGCTTAGCCTGTTCTAAAGGAAAGGAGAGAGACCTCTCCTTTGCATGATATAATAAAGACACATATAAAATCTTATCTGTAGGTCCTTCCTGAGCCCACCGCTGCCTTTTCCCAGTCACTAGCCAGTCAGCTTGAAGTGCTTTCCTCCTATCTTGGTAAAGCTGTTACCTAGATATCCAAAAAGGCAAGATCTGGGGGCTAAAAAGAAAAGCAAATAGAATGAATTCTAAACTTAAAGCATGTTGGTTAGACCATCCAGCTAAAAGGGAAAAGAACTAAGCGTTGTTTAATTAGATAATAACTGGATAAATAGTACAGAAATCATCTGGAGAATGGCAACCACATTTCCAGCAGACTCCTAAGTATGGCACAAAGGTCTGCACTCTGAAAGGCAAACCAGGATGTGATTTCCTAAAGGTAGATAAGCTCACATCAAGGACAGATTTCTTTGGAATTTCTCCTGTTGGTGAACTGATGATTTTCTGGGCTGGTATGAATGACAAAACAGGAGCCTTAATTTTTCCCTTTGCATGGGGAGCACACGCGCTTAATCCATCATTATGAATTCCTGTCAACATTGGCACCTCCATCTCACACTTTGCATCACTGAGTACCACAATACTTAGGTCTCTTTGGTGAAGTCTTGTCATCAATCCTGTTCAATCTCCTGATTCCCTTTAGCAGATAAACAGTTGTGTGCCTAAATTGCTCCATGGATCTCTGACCTTGTCCTATATTCCTACACTCTTATTTGAGCGAGAATTTAATTTGGAATTTCAGATTTTTTAACTGAATATCATATCTTGATGACCTAGACTAATTCTCCCTAATTTTAGGAATCTAGCTCAAGAGCTGGAAGTTAGATGGAAATTAGTTAGAATTTAGAAAATCCATTGTATGGGTTTGCCACAAAATCATGGAAACAGACAGAAGAGACAGGCATTAATACTTAGGTTGGTTGACAACTAATTGTCAGCAGCTCCCATGAGAAATAGGCTACTTTTAAAAAAACTATTCCATTTGAATGGATGAGGCTTTCACTGCCAGGAAAGTACTCCCTCTTCAGTTCTAGTATTAGGGAAGAATCCCAACTACTAACCCTTTTTTTCCTCTAAGACAAATTTTGTTCTAACTGTTAGTATATTATCTTACATTCACATAATCTGCTATTTTAATTGTGCAGCATCCCCCGAGTCTCACCAAGGGCAGGCGCTTTATCAATAAAATGATAATTATAGAAATGTAATGAGGCCATCCAGGAAACACAAAGAATCCTGATCCACTCATCCAAAAAGCACAGATAATTTACTGCAGCTCAGTCCATTTCTGCACTTCAATCTGATAACCCCACATTCCATAAATCACCCCATGGCAGCCCAGAGACTTCCTTCCTAACCACTGACATCCTGACTTCAACTACAAAGTTGTCACCTGCAAGGCAAAAGAGATTTTCAGCCCTCCTTATATCATTCCTTGTCCCTTCCCTTCCCAGGAACAACTTAAGTTTCTGCCACTAGAGCATTCCTACTTGTATCTGAATCTTGCCAGATATTAAGCACCCTTTTCATCTGAAACACAAAGTCACAGTGATAAAAATACATGTTTCCATCTCTGTATAGTCTGCTCAGTGAACAATCTGAGCTATTAGAGTGTCTCATCTATTACCCTCACTGCAACACTGCATGATAGTAATGCACCAAAATCCCAATATTACAAGGTATGCTTATGAGTAGGGATTCACCTCTGGGGCCAGACAAGGAATCTGTGGGAAACTGAGGTCCTCCACAGCTCACTCTAATACTGCAATCTCTGAGTCTTAGTATGAATCTCACAAAGCACATGGATAAAGCACTGAGGGCCACAGATGTTGCACTGCTCTATGGCCACCTTCATTTCCTACCTAACAGCCAGAGCAATACCAAAGTGCCAGAGGTTTATTAGCAAGCTGAGGTTCAGAATTTAGCCCATCTTCTCAGATGCATCACTTCTCCAGCCAGACGTGGCCTCTTTTGTAATATACTCTCAGTAGCAATGACACAGGCCCGATCCCTCTCACTAGTACAAAGGACAACGCTTGGAGGTTCACCTTATAGGGGTTTTCTTTGCACATACAGGTTCCCTTCACCCCTCTGCATGGTAACACAGAAACCTCTAGCTCTTTGTTGTACAATATATGATGCCTCAAGAGTGAAAGCAAGCATCAGAAAGGAGCGTGGCTGATGAAGGGCTTCAGAGCCCAAGAAGGAATATAAAGGGCACTGCAAAACACCCGTGATAAAGGACGCTGTCAAAACCACTGCAAAGATATCAGCTTCAGCAGCCCTTCATCACAGGAGGAAACTTGTGAGAAGAGCGCGCAAGATGTTCTGTTCTCTTGCTTCTGCCCTTCCTAGGTATCACACCACCGCTATTAAAGGCAGAGAAGAAAGAAACAATTTAAGCAGCCTTAACACATTTTTTCAGACACCTCTTAATGGCATCTTCAGCAATTACATTTTACTGAAAGCAATAGATAAGCTGACACAGTTTCCAATATGCCCCTTCATTTTCTTTTTCCCTTGTGCTGGCAAGTTTTGACAAGTCACAGCTGTTGGTCGAGGATACTGAAAAGGAAGAAGGAGATAATATGCAAATTTACACAGCAGTATTGAACAGTGAAATGAAGCACATTTCATTTACATTTTAAAACAAAGTACGTTTTTAGGAGACGGTTACATCTATGTAGGTTTGTTTGCTTTTTTTCTCTGGCCTTGAGCTTTCCTAATACAAGGTATTTTGTTGTGGTTGCTGTTTGGTATTTTCATCCCATGCCTCTTAAGGTATAAAACAATTAAATCTTGACTTCCGGATCTCCCTCCCTAAACACGAAGTATATCTTAGCATGTAAAACTTTCCATTTGAAAATTTACAATTATAATTGTAAGCTCACTGCAGACCTCCAGGGAAGGATTTATACTGAATATGAAATAGCTGTGAGGGGTTTTTTTTCTAAATAGTTTGAATATGGAAGCACACTTCTGAAATAACTTGGACTTAAAGAGACATTGTTCCACCAGGTCTGGTATCCCTAGGTCAGAAGACCTGCCTCCAAAATCAGTATTTTTTTTTTTCCCCTATATAATTTTAACATTTTTACTTCATAAATTAAAGAAACAATTTTAATACACAGGCTCCCACTTAAAAGGAGGCAAGAAATTCACTGTCCTGATTACAACTTCATTACATAATTTTGTTGACTTCTGTAGGATGATCCAGCAAAGAAATCAGTTCACATCTCTGATCCCAGCTCTGAGAACCAGTTCATCAATGGCTTAACTTTTAAAATATCCATAAGAATTACTGACATCAAAACACTTTTGAGGTCATCATTCATTCTGGCTTGTTTCTTCAGGAAATCCATGTGGAAATAGGAATAATGATAGTCAGTCAGTGACTGATGCTTTTCTAAAATGCAAGATCTATGCCAAATTTCATTGAATGTGCATCACTTATTCTAAAGTTTACTTGAATAACATTTGAGATACATATTCATGTTTGTCTTCCTTTATCATGGCTACAACAGATAGCTGTCATTTGCCTATCTGCAATATTTTTAAAGTGTTGTAAATTAATGTGGTGGGTTGACCCTGGCTGGACGCCAGGTGCCCACCAAAGCT
>NW_010972991.1:642040-778365 GCF_000737465.1 Haliaeetus leucocephalus | reverse complement strand
TCGGCCTTGGCCGGTGGCGGGTCCGTCTCAGAGCTGGCTGGTATTGGCTCTGTCAGACACAGGGGAAGCTTCCAGCAGCTTCTTATAGAAGCCACCCCTGTAACCCCCCCCCCCACTACCAAAACCTTGCCGCACAAAGCCAGTACAATTAAAGAAGTCAGCTGTTCATTTCATAATGAGTTCATAACTTTTGAAGTGCCTAGCTATTTTAAATAAATGGATAGATAACTAGCAATAGTGGCCAATAAGTTAAAAGGCATTTGAACTTGCACAACTGAGTGGTCTCAGTCATTTGGTGACATTTTTCAATAAAAAAGACTTTATGCCATGGTATAGACAAGCACAGAAAGACACAGACCACATTTTGATTCTGTCACTGTTTGGGTATTTTATTTTATTTTATCATCTCATTTGTGCTTTGTTTCAAAGCTAACAAGTATAACCTTTGAAAAACAGATTAATGCAACCCATGGTTTCAAGAACGATAGTACTCAAGAAGCAGAAAAAGAAAAAAGTATGTGAGTCATTGAGCTGAGAACTCCAACATCCATTTAACTTTGGAAACAATAACTATTTCTTAATAAGGAATGGTATCTTGTGGGAAATGGATTTCTAACTTACAGGAAAAAAGGCTGAGTTTATAAAGCAAAATCCAGAACACATACAAAAATGTATTTTTCTTCCTATATATTTCTATATTTTTATTTATATATATAAAAATATATAAATTATATTTCTACCCTTGTAGTCCAGGCTAGTTTGTCACTAAACTGAACATAACTGATGTTCTGAATTTCTTAATTGTATTTCATATGTAAGTTTGTGTATCTTTTTTTACTTTACTTAAATATTTTACTTCTCTGTTTTTCAAAATAATTGCTTCTGTTTCTGATAACCTTACCATTTAATGTATTTTCCTTCATCAGAAAGCAGATTGTTTATATTACAATTAAGCTGTAATAGAATGCCAGGGACTGAATACTAATGAGGAGAGATACTCTCCATTTGTGGGAGACAAAAATCCTTTTTTTGTTATATAGGATTAAAATCAGGGCACATTTCTCAAGAGACAACAACCAAGGTCCTTCCCATCCTTTTTAATATGCACCAAAATATTATTGTTGCAAATCACCACATTATATCAATGCATGTCCTTTATATCACTTCTCACAGCAGGAAAAGGTAAGTAACATGTTCTTAGCCCAAGAACAAAGCTATTTTGAAAATACTTTTCTGAAGCTGTTCTGATATTTCTAAAAATGTTTTATGTCTAAAAAAAAAAATAGGCAATTCACAGAACTGCCCAGAAGAGGTGTTTCAAAAAAGAAAAACAAAAACCACAGAATTGAGAGATCCACGTTCAAATCTTGCTTATTTCTGAAAGACTTTGAACCCACATTAACCAATTCCCCAGACTGTGCTACAATCTTATGTGGTATTCTCAGTACCTCCTTCTGACTTTATTCCATATTCAACTCTATTAAATATTCACTAGATCAAGTACTGCAACACAAATATGCCCTTTGGCTGTACTGTTGGCCAGGATACAGTCATTCCCTCTATTACTGACTTTCTGCCTATCTATCTCATATGTTGGCTAAGCTTGCTAACCACTAGTCATAAATGAAAATTTTTTGGCATCCACCATTTTGGGAATCTAGTTGGATTTTTTTTGGCAAGTGTCTATGTCAGGAATGTCAATATCCTTTGAAAATTTCTAATTGAATTGTTTTCAGCATTTCAAAAAAAAATTGTCTTTTCTAGTTATCCAGAATTATTCCATGAGTTTAAACTAAATTCAGGAATCTGTCAAATGACATTTTTTTACTATGTACTAAATTAACTTAACACACTGATTTTCCCTTCACTGTTTTCACTTCAATGCATATAAATAGCTATTAGGTTTTTTTGGTTACACATTTAAAAAAAAAAAGTTAGAAATCAAACTGAATTACTCTAAGGGCTAAAAAAGGTTAAAAAAAAACAAAATAAATTTGAAGTGGTTTATATGCAAACTAGTTAATGGAGAAAATTATGTAATAACACTGCCAAAAGTAGTTTAAACATTTATAGACCAAATCCTTAGATAAATAAATTTCCTAATTCCGTCAGAAGCAACAAATAAATTCAGCTCATTTTTAGCACACTGCTTGTTATCAACTTGTGACAGGATAAATGTCATTCTATAAACAAGAAATAGTTCAGTGCATGATATATATTAATCTGGAGGCACAGGGTCATATTTGTTTATTTTTAAAGCAAATTGACGTTACTAGTTTGTCTTAGATACATGACCATGGATAGTAGAACAGATGAGATACTCCAATTTTTGCAATTGGTAAGTCTAAGTGAAAAAAAAAAAAAGCATTAAAATGGTTTAATCAGAGTCAAACAATTTATTTGGAAACATATGGAATGCCTCATTTGTTTGTAACTCATTTGCCACGGTCGCCTGTGTCAGGTTCTCTCAATGGACTTCAGTCTCCCTTCCTTCTGCATCAATTTCTGACCATGGTTCATGATGGGACATGTGCTCTGCTTGGGGCCTCCAACCAACCAGACGCACTGATCCACTGGGTGCTTAAAGTGTAACACTTGGTGAACACCACCTGTACAGTATAGGCTGAATAGTAGCAAGTTTAATTTTTTAATTATATATACAATTTTTTAAAAGAGGAAAATCTACAGAAAGCAGATTCTACCTGAAATCATTTTATTTTGTTTGTTTCAGTCAAAAGTCAGACACAGTTCTAATGGTTTATCCGTGACAAGCCTCCAGTAACAGTGTAGAAGAATTTCAGTCTCCTCTGATGAAGGCAGATGCTGGGCCACACCCTCATTAGTGCAAAGCTAACACAGAACCACACAGGGCAGGTCCCAGAGTCAGGTGGTTAATTAACCTGACAAATCTATCTCAACTAGCTTTCTAACAATATCCCAACCAACTTTTATAATACAAGTCTCCTGTGCTGCTCGGGGGGGAGACGATTCAGAGGTGAGGGAGCGAAGGTGGTCATGGGAAGGGGGCAAGGCAGGGAAAGGTGTTGCTTTAATGTTTGGTTTTGTTTCTCACTACCCAGATCTACTTTAACTGGCAATAAATTAAATTCTTTTTCCCCAAGTCAAGTCTCTTTTGCCCATGACAGTCATTGATAAGTGATCTCCCTGTCTTTAGCTCAACCCACAAACTTTTCCATCCTGTCCGCTTGGGGAGGGGGAGAGAGAGAGCAGCTGGATGGGCATTTGGACCTTAGCCAAGGTTAACCCGCCACAGCTCTTCTTCATGATCTATTTTCTTAACACTGCTACATCTGTATATCTAATCTCGCTGCTGATGTCGATAACTATTCAGACATCACATTATATGTCAAACTAGGTACAGAAAGTTTTCTTGCTCCTGTGCAGGTGAAAACAAAAAATTAAATAAAACTTCCTGTCCTCTGCATGACGCATTTTTTATGTGCTTAATTGGTATAGTAGGAAGTACCTAAAGCCAGTAAGTTTATTGTTATACACCATAAAGCCATTTTGGACCCCCTGCTGAAAGATATTTTGGAAACTGACAATTTAAATAATTACTAACCTGTGGATGTTATTGTCATGGTACACAAAAGTTCTGCTGAAATTTGGATCATTTTAAAATCCTAACTGCCTCTTGCATTTGGAATGGCTCATTCAGTACTTCAGAGAACTGTAGCTTCATACAAATGAGAACTTGGATCTGTATTTTTCAGTTGCAGAGCTAACCAAATTGCCCACAACCCAAAAGTTATTTTCATTAGCTGTCTCCTGTTGGCCTATATACTTAGTCTGGGAGTGCCAGCCCCATACAAAGACACACAAGAAGATTCATGCTACTTGGTAGTGCTAAAACCAGTCTTGAGCACCACTGAACAAAGGTAAAACATTAGCATGACCAATGAATTTCTCTTCCTTTAGCAGAGATGATACCTACCCTATTGAGTTGAAGACACAAGTAGGATAGCTTTGAGAAGGCATCCAGATTTGTTGGTAGGATAAATCAGGTCTCTCAGAGGCACTGATGTAACATCAAATCATGTAAAAATAAAGAATATAAACTTTGAAAGGCTCCTATTTACTGCATGCAATACCAACAGACTAATGTCAACAGAAAGCCTGAATGGTTGTTGTAAAGCTGCCTTTAAGCTGTAGAAATTGCATTAGTCAGACAGCAGTCCAGGGGGGATCCCTGGAAGGCACGCCACAGACCCTAAAATATGGTATAAAATGTGTCATAGCTCTGAAAAGGACTTTCTGAATTGCATGAAAGCTGTGGAAAGAGGAGACAAAACGTGTACTGACTACAGAACTAGGGTTCTGGTGAGGAGCAACTGTCAGTCTCAGTGGACGACACAAAATCGCCTGAAGCTGTGCAAAGCAAAGTGATGAGTAATGAGCCATGGCTGTACACAGCACAGGTATGCGCAGCACAGATGCCAGGAGTGTTGTTTAGTGAGGGTAACTCACTTTAACAGCAGCTCTTTTTTCTCATCAAGTATTACACAGACCCCTTATGAGCACACTCACACTCCAGCGTGCCCTGGCATGGCCTCAGCAAAGCATGATGGGTGGTTTCTACCATCAGGTCTTGGAAAGAAAGCTGAAGATACATCACAGAGACAATCTGAGGACTTCTACATTCATAAGGGGACCTATCTGTGCAAAGCTGACTGCTGAGACAGCCAGCTCTTCGGTGGTGAGAGGAGAAGGGGGTGATTTAGAGAATCACATTGTTCTGAAATGCACAGTGAACTGGTAAGGAGAGGTACGCCTCACTACAGGCTTGCTGATTTACAGAGCTTCTTGAAATTAAAATGGTTGGGAAAACAAGAGTAAAAGGAATAAGGGGGTATCCTTGGGGGTTTCCACCTTTCATTTAGTCTCAGTTTGTTGGAGAACATGTCAGCTGAAAGTGTACCTTTTGAACCCTCATTTCCTGTTCCAGACTCTTGAGGTTTTGGAACAATTACAGAAATCGAATATGTTTCTATATAAGAAAAAAAAATCCTATTGGTTGTGGTTTGATTTTCAGACCAGAGTACAGTACAGTTCTGTCTTCTGTTTTCTTTCATTTCTAACTTCTTTCTCCTTCATTTTCAGGGTAAACACAGTCACAGTAGCTTAGTTCTGGCACAAGCTGTTGCAGTAGACATTTTAAATGTACAGTTCCCAATTTATTCCATCTCTGGGAGAAAGAAAACCTCTAAGGGACCACTAGGTCAGCCCAGCAGTTTAGCTGAATTGTTAGTAAGGAGGCAGTCTGACGCCACAGACCTTGATCAGAGAATGCTTGGGCTGGCAGAGCAGCTTGCTTTGCTCCTGAGCTGTGTGGAGGGAGGGAAATACTGTCTTCATTAAAAGATCCCTTTCCACTCAAATTATTCAAGCATTGATCTAGTGCCACACAATCATATTCTGTGTGACTGGAGGTAGTTGGAAGAGCTATCACCAGGTAATCTGGCCTTAAGGAAAAATGCAAAAGGTCATTAAGAAAAGAGGTATTAGCTAATTAGCACGTGAGTTGGTTTGCTGGAAACCTTCTCAAGCAAGTGTAAACCTAAGAGTTGTGTAATTATTTGCATACCCCACCTTAAGGTATCTTCATGACAGACAGGTTATAGGTGTTTTACAACTAAGAGGAAAATGATCGAGTTATGTGTTTGCAGAAGCTACATCCTTAACAAAACTCACTCTACAAAGAAGGATAGATTGGATTAACTCAAGATGTCCTGACTTCTTTGACTGATTTAGTCACTCCCTGGCTGCTTCTGAGGTATGGACAAGGCATAACGGGGCAGCCTAATGAAGCACAATGCAGTATGAGATCTGTGAAGGTCAGCCTAGGTCAATCAAAGATCCTCAGGCCTTCATTTCTAGGAAAATGGAGCTCATATGTCCACTGATTAATTCCCTAAAACTTTCTCTAAACTCTCTGTAAGATCACACTTGAGGTCAGACAAACTGACTACACTGTTCAATCTCAGAAGTCTGCTCATGGCCAATCCTGTAGCCTTGGAGCAGGCACATTCAGACTAAAAAAAAATGTCTAGCAGTACCCAGTGCTCTAGGGTATGTGAGGATGCACCTCTCTGCAACATCAGTGAGCTACAGAATTTTTTGCTCTGACTGTTAGGTAACACATCCAGATTATTTGCTAATGGCATTCCAGTTGGCTCAAACATATTTCTGGCATACCTAGAAACGCTTCCCTTAGACCTTTGAAACACATATTTATGTAAGGTTGAACTTTAAGGTTTATTCTACCTTAAGTGGAGTTTTCCTCTTTTTTTGTCTGTGTTTTATTGCTGGTTTTGTTTGTCTGGGTTTTTTTTTGTGTGTGTGGTTTGTTTGGTTTTGGGGTTTTATTTCCCCAAGCATTTTATTATTCCTGCTCTGCTTTCCTGAAAATGTAGTTTATGGTGTGAATTTGCCAGCTCTCTGCTTGTCAGTTCTATTTGACCTGATAACTTTGGGATTCAGTGGCTACTTTCAAAAACACTGAAGAGTTGAGTATAAACCACAAAAATACTAAGATATATTTTTTGAAAATTGGTGGCTTAGTAAGGTAGGGATCCTATTATGGACCTTACTGAGAAAACTAGGGAAACAATTCAGCCCTTATTCAATCTTTTATTCTGCCCAAGAGCTGAGAGCTGCCAGCTAGTCACATATAGCCACTAAATATATGGATAGTTCGAATTGCTCACAGTCTTGCTCCCAGTTAGACAGCTGGCAGATCAAAAAGACATGTATAAAGGAGGGGCAAGCAATTGACAGACTTCCTCCAGACATCAAACTCTTTGGCTTTTCAGCAAGCGATTTCCAGCAACCAGTTGGGATAATGAATTTGTGGCATGGTTGAGGAACACAATTAATTTCATATGTGACTTTAGTAGAAATATTTCAGTCCTTAATGGTCTGGACCAGCTTTGAACTTGCAGAGAATCGCTCCTTAAAGGCCCCATTCACCATGCATTTAAGCTCCCATGAATTGTTGGAAAATTTATCACAATTATCTGGAAGCAAATAGAAAACAAAACAATAATGAAGCAAACATCAAGAAGTCTCATGAGGCTGGACAATGTTAGATAACTGCCCTTACACTTTTTTCTTGGTTTTAAGATTTGCATGAACTGTGGATTTAATCAGCAGCCAACATCAATGAGTCATTTGCACAGCTTCTGTGTCTTACCAGTGGTTTTGCAGGCAATCACACATATAATGAGGCAACACAACTAGAAGTCTTCTGAATCTTTCATGTGTTATCATTAAACTGATGTCACATCAAATTTAGTTCCACACATCTGTGGAGTAACTGTATTCGTAACATTTTATGAACAATAGACTCCGTTAAAACAAGGCATGCAGACTGATGCCAGGTTGCCAACTGATCTTGCATCTGTTTCCTAGGAAATGAAAGTGCAGGAGGAAAAAGTCATGTCTTGCACGGTGCTTTTTATTATTCCCCAGCTTTTCAAAAGCTCTGTTGCTTGAGCCTTCATTAGATCTCACAGACAAGCTCAGGAGTGAAGCAACTTAGCCTTCCTACATAAAATTTGTTCATTTCTCCACAAACACATCTGTGCACTAAGGAAAGCTCATCAGAGTGACATAAGACTTTGTTCACTTCTTATTTTCTTCAGTTAAGTGAGGGGAAATTGGTATTTTTTTTATTTTTTTTATTTTTTTTTATTTTTTTTAATAAGCAGTAGTGTTAAACATCATCTTTATGTCACAACCAAGATCAGGGTCCTGTTGTAGTAGCCCAAGCCTCCCCTGTGCAAGGTAATGTAACAACAAATGAGAAGGAATAGTCTTTGTCCCAAAACACTTGCATCAATTTGACAAGTTTGAAAATAAACACCAGGAAAAATATATCCCCCATGTCCCTCCCAGTTGATTGCTGGTGGAATGCAGGCTTAAATGCTAAGGCAAGAATGTTGTCAAGAACTGGGCATCTATCATTGATACCAGATTTTCAGAAAAGCTCACCTGTTGCAACAGGGGTCATATTCTAAGTGTCATAGCTTATTTTGTTAGAGAATTGTTATGGTGGCACCTTTCTTTTGAAAGATGAGTCTGGACACATAGCTCATTTATGCATGGTCCAATATGTCTGTCCTTAGTACCACGAATACCTATGTGCTAAGCTGGTGTTCTGCCTAAGCTAAGTAAATGTGCTTCCCAAACCTGTAACCTCGCCGAGCCAGAGACCTGCGTTAATTTATCTGAGGGTATGGTTTCATTTATACTTGGCTAAGAGCATGAAAAACTGATTCCCTAAATTAGAGTAGTATTTTGGGGGGGATTTACCTTCCAGAATTCCACAGGTTCACAATGTCAAAATCTAGTCTGAGAAAGCACCCCAAGTTCCTGCTCTACCTACTGGGGAGCTAATAAACAGAGTGAATACAGCTCCCTCTGATCTGTGGGTGCTTACATTTATACAGACTGAATCACATCACAAACTTTATTGACAATATTGACCAGGCTTCCATGGACTTAGGGGAAAAAAAGCCTATGACCATCTTGAATGTAGACACCTACACTGTAGACCCACACATTTAGTCAGGAAGTTCTTAGCCTTTATACCTGAAGTTGTATTCAGAGATGATGCTTTATGCATTCAATTACAGGTTACATACATATAATAAAGCCATTTTCATTACTGCAAATCATCTACAAATACCTGTAACATCAATTTAGCATACTCTTGTGAAGTAACTGCTGTTTTCTAGCCTCTACTATCACCTCTTCAATAACAAGTGTTCACTGACTTTGAAAAAGTTCAAAGGACCATTGTTTACACAAACCCCTTCATTAGAGGAAGGGGTGACAAGAAGCTAAGACCTTTACATAGATATTATTAGCTATCATTAAGTTTTTAAGCATAGTCTGGGTTTGGCTCATTATTGTTATTTTTCTGTTGGTCAATATTTAAGAACTTGTAAGGACTTTGGTTAAATGTTTTTTTAGTGTGTCTATAGTCACCTAGCAATCCATGAAGTAACAAGTGAATATTAGCAAGATTAAAATGATGCCCAAAAATACATGTGGAGAAAATGGCAAAAATCTCAAAATACTTATTGTAACTGAAAATGAGAGTACTGGAAAAAAGGACAGTTCAAGGCTAATCTATTGGAATTGTATAGAGGTTTTTTACAATCAGACTGCTAACTCTGGCAGGGGGAAGGGAATATTTCAAACCAAGACTCAGAAAAGCAAAGGATTGACTTCAGTACTTTATCTAAAAATGGCTTAGAGCATAAAAATTAAGTTCAAGTTATATATTTGCTATGTAAACAGTTTCGACCCACATGCATATGGGGATCCACGGCAGCTGTACTATTACAAGGAAGAAAAATGCCATGAGAACAGTGGCAGGATGGATCCAGGTTTCTTTTACTAGTTCTTTCTTTTTATTTGTGAGTTTCAAATGTAAATATGTATTCTCTTATTTGTTTTTTCTTCTGCAATTTTCCATAGAGTGTCTTGAAAGTGATTGGATCTTAATTAATGCTCTTCTGCAAGATGTAGAGATATTATCATATTACCATATTATCATATTCTGGCTGGTATTAAGGCAAAACAGAACAGAATAATCTGTTCTCAACATTTTGTTCACCATCATTCAGCACTGTTGAGAAGGGTAGGAACCTCTCATGAGTTACTGGGAAAGAGTCCCCATGTCTTTTGGTCCAGGAGCCAGTCCCCTCTATCCCTCATGGTCCTCCAGAGGCACAACTTACTCTGGAGAAGTGCTAAATGCTTTAGCAGCGTTGCTTTTCTTTTAGGCAGAATGCCTTGAAAGCAGAATTGTCATTAACATGAAATTGCTTCGGCCAGCACTTAAGCTCAACAGGACAATATTTAAAACATTAACTACAGACTTCCAGCTGAGCTCTTCAGTTCTTCTTTTCTGTCACATTACACAATACAACTGCCTTATGCTGACTATCTGCCCTTTCTTCCTCTTTCTTAGGCTTATCTCAATAAGACCTGTCTCAGAGTCACTGAAAGGAAGAAAGAGAAGCTGAATATATCTGACAGCTATTTCTATCAGATAAACTAAAGTTCAAATGAGTAGAATTCTTTTGCCTTTCAAAGGCCTTCAGTCCCCTGACATTTTCTCATGCAATATAGCCCTTTCTGAAAACCAGGGATTGCTGGCACTTTCTTTGTGCAGTGATGTGGGACCGATCCACCTTTGATTTGCCAACTTTGCTGAAGGATAAACACTTCTGCTGTGGACAAGGGGAGTATAGCATCACTCAAAGGAAAGTATAATGCTATTGACTTCTTTTCTAACCACCCATCAAAATAAGTTTTAAGGTTATTTAGAGATATCACCCTCCAGTCCTTTCTAGGCCAAGTTGCTCTGTGTTCTTAAAGTGCCAAATAAATGGCCACACAGAAGGTTTTCTATTTGACAGGATTCACCTCAATGATCTTTCAGATTAAGGTGAGTACATTGATTAGAGCTGGTTTGGGCTAAAAATTACCCTTCAATAGAAACATTTTCTAGGCTATTCAGCCAACAAGAAAACATAAAGAACAAGGCAATGTGGTATTTTCATCAATAATTGGCTTGGCTGTTGCAGACAGGGAAGATTTTTGAACTGACCTCCAGGAGGTCCATGATGTCTCAGACCAAGAGATGCATCCTGAATATGTTCAAACCTCTCTCTTTCCCTGGAGGTGAAGTTTTCTGTGCAAATCTAAATTGACCAGCAGGATCTTTTAGCCCTAGCTTCCTTATTTCTGTTGTTTAAGAAGGGCTGGCCCGGAGTCTCCTGCTGTTAAACTCCATTAAAGCAGAGCTCTGCCCCGTTAAAGATTAATTGTACTTTAAGTCTGATGCAACCGCAAGAACAAAAGTTATAGGTTTGTTAAATGGCTCTGGCTACTAAAGTGAATAGTTATAAACTTTATTAGTGTGATTATGACCTATTAAAGTCACATTAACTTTTTAATGTGCCAGGGGTTGCCACTGTAATGTCTGATAGATTAAGCTGATGGCTCATTCACTGCTCTTTATGCTTCACCGATATTTTTACATAACAATTTATATCTGCTCTGTAATTAGTGAACTCCATAATGGAGGCATTATCAATATTGCCAATAGGCAAGGCTATAGTTCAATTTTACCAGCTTCTCACATGTCCTAAAAGATCCTGTCTTCTTTTTTATCCTGGTTTCAGCTGGGATAGAGTTAATTTTCTTTCTAGTAGCTCGTATAGTGCTGTGTTTTTGATTTAGTACCAGAATAATGTTGATAACACACTGATGTTTTCAGTTGTTGCTAAGTAGTGATTATACCAAGTCAAGGATTTTTCAGCTTCTCATGCCCACCCAGCGAGAAAGCTGGAGGGGTACAAGAAGCTGGGAGGGGACACAGCCAGGACAGCTGACCCAAACTGGCCAAAGGGATATTCCATACCATGGGACGTCATGCCTGGTATATAAACTGGGGGGAGTTTCCCAGGGGGGAGGATCGCTGCTCTAACCAGGCATCAGTCGGAAAAGGACTGTTGTAGTTTAACCCCAGCCAGCAACTAAGCACCACCCAGCCGCTCCCCCACTCCCCCCTACAGTGGGATGGGGGAGAGAATCCCCCCCCCCAAAAGAAAAACTCATGGGTTGAGGTAAAGGCAGTTAAATAGGACAGAAAAGAAGAAAATAATAATGATAATAATAATAATAATTTTAAAAAGACAATAATAATAATAGAAAATCAGAATTTACAAAACAAGTGATGCACAATGCAATTGCTCACCGCTCACCGACCAATGCTGGGCACAGGGTTGAGACCGACTGGCCTGTAGTTCCCTGGGTCTTCCTTTTTTCAGTTTTTAAAGGTGGGGGTTACATTTCCCCTTTTCCAATCAGTGGGAACTTCCCCGGACTGCCACAACTTCTCAAATATGATGGATAGTGGTTTAGCCACTTCATCCGCCAGTTCCCTCAGGACCTGCGAGTGCATCCCATCAGGTCCCATGGACTTGTGCAGTTTCAGGTTCCTTAGATGGTCTTGAACCTGATCTTCTCCTACAGTGGGTAGTTCTCCATTCTCCCAGTCCCTGCCTTTGCCTTCTGCAACTTGGGTAGTGTGGCTGGAGTACTTGCTGATGAAGACTGAGGCAAAAAAGTCATTGAGCACCTCAGCTTTGTCCCTATCCCGGGTAACCAGGTCTCCCATTTCCTTCCAGAGAGGGCCCACATTTTCCCTAGTCTTTCTTTTATCACCAACACACTTATAGAAACTTTTCTTGTTGCCCTTGATGTCCCTGGCCAGATTTAATTCTATCAGGGCTTTAGCTTTCCTAACCTAATCCCTGGCTGCTCGGACAATTTCTCTGTATTCCCCCCAGGCTACCTGTCCTTGTTTCCACTCTCTGTAGGCTTTCTTTTTGTGTCTGAGTTTGTCCAGGAGCTCCTTGTTCATCCATGGAGGCCTCCTGGCATTTTTGCCTGACTAGGAAGTCAGCTTTGTTGGGATGCATCCCTCCCGAGCTTGGCGGAAGTGGCCCTTGAATATTAACCAGTTTTCTTGGGCCCCTGTTCCCTCCAGAGCTTTATCCCATGGTATTCTACCAAGCAGAATTTAGCAGGGAATGGATTAATTTTTAACTACGTCAAGTTTCCCAGTGCATGGTAGCCTTATTCTGAGAAATTAGTTTGGCTCCACAGCTGGAAAATGGAGCTTTTCATAAGAGCTTTTAGTCAAGACCAAAAAGATATAAGTTTAAGGCCTGCACTACCCCATGTGATTAAAATCAAAGCAAAGTAATTTTATTTGTTTTTCTCTAAAAACGGTATAATTTTTTTGTAAGAACTATAATCCATAGTTCAATGATCAAAAATAATTTATGGTGAGTGCATTCATTATTTTGGATCCTATCTTCTTATTTGTAAGCTGAAGAAAAATAAGGTGGTTGAAACCAAAATAAAATCTCTGATTTATGATCTCTGTCAGATTTAGCCACTGCATCTGAAGAGGTCACCTTCCAAGGTGTCTGCCAAGCCATTCCAACTGTGCTTGCCACCCCAGAACAGTAAATGTGTAGAGACCAGATGTAGGGATTAAAATTTGCAAACTGGGAAAAAAACAGAAATGTTCCGACTTTTGTTTGCATTGTTTTTTGTTGGAAAGGACAACCACAAGTGCAAGAGATTTCATTTTAATTCCTTTCATTTCATTCCTCTTCATCTTCCTCTTCTTCATTTTATTCCTCTTCTTCTTCTTCAAGGAAGTCTCAAATCCCATTAAAAAAACAGATTTAGCTGTGTAGAAAAATGCAGAATGTTCATTCTGGCAAATTGCACTATTTCTCTGCTGTTCAGCTACGTTAGCTGCTGTTAGATTTCATTGTCCCGCATCAGATCCTGGTACAGAATTACACAAATATGTTAAATATATCAAAAGAACCAATTAGAATTTCAATTTTTGCATAGCTTCTTTTTTTGATCTTTCTTGTTTTTAATATGATAGGATCAGAAATCAACTCTTTTCTGATTCAGCTGGAGGGGTTTGGGGATTGTCAGGCAATCAGATAAGGAGTTTATGGGAAAAAGGACCAATTCTACTTCTGCATATATATTGGAATCAGGAAGACAATTACAAAGCTGTTAGCCTGGTTCAGGATGCCCAGCAGGATCTTCTTCTGAGTAACAGTTTCAAATAAATTTATGAAAAGGAGAGGAAGAAAATGAACATAAGTGCTAACATATGTAACCAGGTTATTAAAAATCAAAGGACTAACTATTTTGAAACAGTGAATGAAAGAATTCTGGAGTAGTAACAATTTGAGGCAAAAATATTTTTGAATAAAATGTTTTCCAATAAAATTTTTTTTTCATCATTGTTTAGATTCTTAAGTTATTTTAAAGGGGAAACTAGATCCCCCAGAATCTCTTTCTTTCTTTTTGTTCTAGTACCCAAAGCAAAAAAACTACCAACCAACAAAAATTTATTGGGAAAATTATATAACTTAAGAAAAACCAAAACAACCAAACAAAAGACAAAAGCTCTGAAGCACCCAGAGCATGAAGATGCTTATATCTTTACCTGTACCTGCAATTCTTACACTTTGACAATACCTCTGCAGTTTTAATTCCCATCACATTTTCTCTCACAGTGATGACTTCGGGTCATGCATTAAAGATGCTCTGAATAACGTCATATTCTGCAACGGGAAAGAGGAGCCTTGCAGTGCATACTTCTAGGTGGAAGACTTGTTCCACCGCATTGTCTAGAAAATCTGAGGCATGCAGGTGTCAAGTTATCACACCCAAGGGTGTCCACCCCAGTTCTGCTGGGCTCCATCCCAATCACCCGATCCAGCAGAAAACCATTATGGTGCCCACTGCTTCTTTCTAAACCATTCATAGATGGACTCAACAGGCCAACAAATACATCATATCCTCTTGCACAGGAACTTCCTCCATGACAAGAAGGCACCATGTTTTCATAAAGAGAAGGATTAAAGGAACAAAAGGAGATTTATACTGCTGAGAACAATAGAAAGTCCTAATCAAAGAACTCAAACCCCTTTTTACATAGCATATCTTGAATCTTAGTATTAAGTATGTCATTAGCAGAAATAACAGACAAGTATGCTGCAGCCAGGTCAACTGCTTCATCAGCTGAGGCAGCAGCAGCTTTTTATGCAAAATCTGAGTGTATATGCTGGCTTTGAATTTCAACACTTCTTAGGTGTGCAGGGTTTGTTTGGGGTTTTTTTTGTCTATCATATATTGAAGATAATGTAGTTTGCTTCTCTTAGCATTTAGACCTCAGTAAAAGGATTTGTTCCAATCTATGTTTGTTATCAGAATTATTATAAACATTATTCATTATGATTGGAAAATAAATTAATAAATAAGGCTCATGTCCTCTTAAATAACCTTATTTATCTTTTTTCCCCTTCATTAGTTCTTACAGATTAGCATAGAGAATTTTTAAATCTTAAGTGCTTAGATGTATAGTTCAATAAAAATCCATTTGTTATGCTGAGATTTTTTTAAAATAATTTTAATTGTTTTCTTCTTTGTTTCAGTTCCTCTTCAGCATTTTGTAGGTGTGAGGTAGGCACTGTTACTTTTTTTCCATTTTGAACTCCTACATCTCTCTTTCTCCAAAATTTATTTCTGTTTGCTGCCTTGAATATATAAGAAGAGGTTGGTATTTTCCATTCATAAAGCATACTTCTGGCTGGTTCAGAGACAAATCCCTGATGGGACAGGTATCACAATGTACATGGCCATTTTGAGCAGACCGGACTGTTGCTGAACCTAGCACGACACAGCAAGGAGATCAAGACAGGAAGCAGTAGATATTTAGTAGAGACATGCTGAAATTAGTCTTGGAAAAGACAGCCTAATGCACTACATGGGCCTTCCTGATAACACATTAGAGGGTTGTTACACTAATCTTTTTCTCATTAGTTCATTCTCTGTGGTTTGACACTTACAACTTAAGGCCTCATGAGTTAAACAGGCTAAAGCAATGGTGGAGTCCTGCCATGTACAGTTATTTCCCTCTGCATGGAGCAATTAGAAAACACTAATGAGCATCCCATGAGGATCCCCTAAAGAGCTTCACTGCTGAGTGTCATATGAACAGCAGCAAAGAACAGTGGGAAATAATGCTTGGAAATATTTATAAACTTGATCATGCCTTTCCATCAGTTATAGGTTAAACTGCAGTGCAGTAAGCGTTGCCAGCTTCTGATTTCCCTGAACAAGCAAGACCCAGCATAAATCTGGATAAAAAAGAAAGCTTGAACAAACTATTAAGCCTCATCCTACTTGTGGTAGTAACAATAAAGCAAAGGGAATTACAATCAGAGATTTAGACTGTAATCTATTCAATTTTGCACACGATAGTAAAATTAAGGTTGAGAGATCCAAGCCTTGTAACCTGAAAGGTACGAAAAACTGAAGTTGATGGCCAGTTGGTTGAGGATAGGGCAGCATGGTGTTGGTGGGCAATGGAAGAAAAGGAACAATGGAGGTTAATTACACTGTCTGACCAGACTTCTAGTTTGAGTCCTAAGCAAAGAACCTCTCAGGGGTGATTCAGAGCTTACTTTTCTACACTGGCTGTATTAAAAGCTTAGCACCCAAACTTAGATAAAAAAGCTATCTGCATAAAATAAGAATACCCACTTCCTTCATGCTATTCTGTCTCCATGATTAGAGTAACTAGCAATTGAAATAACCATAAAGCTTTTTCTTCTATCATATAGACATGTAAGGTGCAATTACCAGCTTTTTTTTTTTTTTCAAGTGATGGACTCTATGACCAAAAGGTATTTGTATTTCTGCAAAGCAGATTTCTTTGAGGTACTATATATGCATAGATAAAAAGATGCTTTGCATCTCTATGCATATATCTAGATATTTTTGTTGAATAGCACTCTTTCACCACAAAACACTAAAGCATCATTAGCATGGAGATAATGTGTATTGCAACATAATTTTAAGACAAATTTTACTCGCCTGTCATTTTTTTAAAAAGCCAACATTGCTTTGGTTAAAGAATATATGAAACTATAAGCAATAGCTTGTGACCGTGATTTGTGCAGTTAAAAAGAGCTAAAAAATCTAACAAATTCTTTGTAAGCACCTATGAAAGAACAAGGAGCAACAGCTAGTCAAGATTTGTCACAAAGAAAGCATGTCAAAACAACTATTTTTTTTTAGTTCTTCTATGAAGTGGTTTGCAGATTAAGCAGAAGCTGGAAATGTCCTATTTTGATTTTGGTAAGACTTCTGACACAGGCTTAGAGGTTATTTTCCAAAATAAGCCTGAGAAATCTGGACTAGATGAAACTACCACAGAGTAGGTGCAAAGACAATTAGAAAGCTGTACTCAGGGATTATTTGTCAGTGGTTCATAGTCAAAACAGAGGCAAGTGCTGGGCAGGATCCAACAGGCATCTACCTTCATTTTGGAGCTATTCAATACTTCTGTTAATGACCCAGATGATGGAATAGAAAGTGTACTTATTAAATCTGCAGGTGACAACAAGCTTCAAGAAGCTCAAGAACAAGACTGGAATTCAAAATTATGCTGAGACACAGGAGATACAGTCGAAAAAAAGATGATGAAATTCATTAGGGACTCATGCAAAGTATAACACTTCACAAGCATAATCAGCTGTAAAAATTCAGAATGGGGACCAGCTGCTTGAGCAGCCGTTATACAGAAAAGTATTTAGAAGTTATAGTGGGCCACAAGTGAACACTGTCATCCTCCTCCAACCCCCTCCCTCCATCATGACTGTAAAACCAGTAGTATAACCTTCAAAACCATATGCCGTTACCCTTCCAATTTATTCAGCACTGGGGAGGCCTATTCTAGAACAACATATCCAAGAGAGTTATGGACAAAAGCCAGAGGACAGGAGTGATAGTGATCACATACCTGAAAAGTGTGATATTTTAGGAAAGATTGAAAAAAATTGAAACCATTCAGCCAAAAGAGGAAAAGACTGGAAACATACCTGTTAAAAGTCTTTAAGTACATAATGTGCTGCTGAAAACAGGAAAGAAATATCCGTGGAGGACAGGGTAAGAAATACCAACCTAAATTTTTGTATTGGATTTGCATGGCAAGGTTTTTGTAGTGGGGGGGTTACAGGGGCGGCTTCTGTGAGAAGCTGCTAGAAGCTTCCCCCATGTCCAACAGAGCCAATGCCAGCCGGCTCCAAGACGGACCTGCTGCTGGCCAAAGCTGAGCCCATCAGCGACAGTGGTGGTGCCTCTGGGAGAACAGATTTAAGAAGGGAAAAAAAAGTTGCTGCGGGACAGAAACTGCAGCTGGGAGAGGAGTGAGAATATGTGAGAGAACCAGCCCTGCAGACCCCCAGGTCAGTGCAGAAGGAGGGGGAGGAGGTGCTCCAGGCGCCGGAGCAGAGATTCCCCTGCAGCCTGTGGGGAAGACCATGGTGAGGCAGGCTGTGCCCCTGCAGCCCAGGGAGGTCCACGGGGGAGCAGATCTCCACCTGCAGCCCGGAGAGGACCCCACGCCGGAGCAGGTGGGTGCCCGAAGGAGGCTGTGACCCCTTGGGAAGCCCACACTGGAGCAGGCTCCTGGAAGGACCTGTGGACCTGTGGAGAGAGGAGCCCACGCTGGAGCAGGTTTTCTGGCAGGACTTGTGACCCTGTGGAGGACCATGCTGGAGCAGGCTGTGCCTGAAGGACTGAAGCCCTTGGGAGGGACCCACACTGGAGCAGTTCATGAAGGACTGCAGCCTGTGGGAAGGACTCACATTGGAGACGTTCGTGAAGAACTGTCTCCCGTGGGAGGGACCCCATGGTGGAGCAGGGACCGAGTGAGGAGTCCTCCCCCTGAGGAGGAAGGAGCGGCAGAGACAAGGTGTGATGAACTGACCCCAACCCTCATTCCCCACCACCGGGGGGGAGGAGGGAGAGAGAACTGGGAGTGGAGTTGAGGAGGGAAGGAGGGGGGGGTGGGGGGAAGGTGTTTTTTAAGGTTTGGGGTTTACTTCCCAAGATCCTTGTTTTGTTTTGATTTGTAGTAAATTAAACTGATTTTGTTTCTTCCACAAGTTGAGCCTGTCTTTTGCCCGTGACCATAAGTGGTGAGTGATCCCTCCCTGTCCTTGTCTCGACCCACGAGCCTCCCTTTTTATTTTCTCCTCATCCCACCGTGACCTGGGGGGAGGGATGAGCGAGCAGCTTCGTGGTGCTTTGTTGCTGGCTGGGTTTAAACCATGACAGTGAAGTTGGAAGGTGCCACTGGAAATTGTATAGTCCAAACCCCTGCTGAAAGTAGAGTCAGCTGGAACAGGTTGCTCAGGGCTGTGTTCCATTGGGTTTTGGATACTCCAAGGGCAGAGACTCCATAAGCTCTCTGGGCAACCTGTACCAGTGTTTGACTACCCTCACAGAATACTGTATCCTCCCTTGGGATCTCAGTCAAGGTCTCTGATGTACCAGTATAGTTGCTCCAGTGGGTGCCAGGGACCATGCCCCGTTGCATATCACCATCGTTGCTGAGTGTGCAAAGAGTGACCACAGCAGACTTTCTGGCCTTTTCTGTGCCCCCTTCTGTACCAACTGCTGCATCCAAGAGCTGTACTCTAAGGCCAGCAGCTATATGGGCCTCTTCCTAGCACTTGTCAAAAAGGTGTTTGACATACCCTAACCAAGAATCAGCTGTGGAAAAAAAGTTCAAAGCACCCTCAGATCAAGAATAGTTGGCAGAGATCTTTAGAAGTTACTAGAGCTTACTGGAAATCAGGGCCTCCTGTAGTTATCCTTTCCCAGCCTCAGCTGGCACCCTGGAATTCAAAATGCTCCCAGGAGTCCTCTGACAGGCCCAGAAGTTCTCAGGACATCTCAGAGCAAAGCACAGAAATTGCTGTGCAAACTGTTGTTTCTGCCAGCTGCCCCTGTTAGCTGCTTGGAAAAGGAAATGTTAAATTTCAAAGTAAATGTTAATTTTGAGAACTTACTTTAAAGGAGCCTTCTTTAGGATTTAAAAGTCAAATTTACCTTGCATTTTTTTTTGGTTTTGTAGCTGCTTCTGGTTTTTATTTGGAAGTCTTGGTAACCTAGCACCTTCAGCAGGTTGGGGAATCTGCTTACTACTTGATCACTTTCAGGTGTTTGGTAAGATCAGCCATAGCTTTGTGGTTTGAGTCCAGGACCAGCTCTTTCACGACTGGAAAACAAAAAGCATTGTATGAGCAAAAGTGGTTTTAACAACAACCAGAATATATTGCTACAAACCATTATGTTAGACCCCATTCTTGTTAAATCATCTGTGTACATGGCTATTGTCTGCTCAGAATATCACTCCTATGAAAGGAGATCACACTTGAATATTTTGCATCAGAGTGAAAAAGAAGTGAATATTCTGTGGTTTATCCTGTAACAGTTTTTACATGCAATAGTATTGTTGGAGGAGTAAATTAGGTCTCCAGGGGGTCCTAATCACTAGGCTACAGACTTATGCTCCCACTTGTGCTCTGCCGGGTTTCATGAATCTCAAATTATTTTGCTATCTAGTAGATTACTTTCCTCAGGAGGGAAGGGAGTGAAGAATGACAAATGCACGAATTCCCTCATTCTCCCACTCTGTTCCACATCTAGACAGTTAAAGTAGCTTACCTGGAAAATGAGAGAAGTAGGACTGAATCTCTACATGTAGCGGTGGATATCAGCCTGCACTGTCCCACCTCATGGGAGAGTCATTATGGAAGAAAAGCTCAAGGCGGAGAGAAGAAATTGATGATGTCCCAAACTTTTGCCTTGTGTGAGGCTTTCTCTGGGAATCTTTAATGGACCATGGTGCTCCGGGAAGGATCCTGATGAAGCAGAATGAGCTGGGTATCAAATATGACAGCCCTATCAGGACAGAAATACAGGACAGAAATGGGTAAATGAGTAAATAAAGTTCCTGTGGCATTTAGATGCCTCTGGATCTAGAGTAAAACCTCTTGAGGTAAAGTTCAACTTCACATTGTATGAAGAATCATCACCTCTTGTTTCCTTTGATTCTGGCAGTTGTTACATTTGGTGATTCATAGTTTTTGTGCTGAGAAGAGAGAGAGGATAACTATTCCCTATTCATCTTTCCCAGACCACCTGTGACTTTGCAGATCTATAATACTTCCACAGTACCTGTCTGCTGGTCACCAAAACCAGGCACAGCTTTGTGCGTGAGCACTGCGGGTTTTAGACACAGAGGCCCAGATTCATTTCACTGAAATCTTGTCAGCCAACAAGACTAAATTAGTGCTATAATTACTGTACACTTTCTCTGTAGTCAATGCAGTGAACAAGGCTTTACAGAAGTCAGTTTAGATCTCCTGTGGTCTGAATGCCTTCCTGAGATGTCATTATGCTCCTTCTGATGATGGGATGAATTTTGGTCAGAGAAGCAGAGAAATTTGGCCTTGTGTGTCCTGTGTGTATATGGTGGGCTCCAGCACTCAGTATCTACTACACTGTCAATCACACAGCATTCAAAAGCTCAGGAAGTTTTAAAGATCGTTAAAGTGTTTGGTTTTTTTCATTCAGTGCTGAGATTGTTTCTTTCTAAACTCACATGGATGCAAAACTCCGATTAATTTGAAGAGGCAACTAATTTCTCTACTAATCAAACCCCACATCCTGCTATTTTTGTGTATGTAGTTTAACTTTGCTCAAAAGAAAGCAAACCATTTCTATTGATTTTGTCTGCTTCTTCATGTCTAGAAACTTAAACTTCTTTTTAGGTCATAATTCATAGTGTAGTTTTATCAACCTGTCCTCCAATTAAAAAAATTTATTCTAAAAATCAATTCTCCTTTTTTCAGTACAGTGGATGATTTTATAATTATTGGCACTTGTAAAAAAGGAAGAAACCAAACCCCAAAACATTTTAACTGGTAAAACTACACATTCTTATGATTGCTATTAATTAAAAACAATAACTGCAATCCTTGATCAGCTCAGCTTGGCAAGATATTTCTTTAGAAGCCAGTATAAATGCTTCAGTGAGATAGGATACAAAAGCACTGCACAGAAAGTCTAGCAAATCCAAACTAACCCTATCCTGCCAGCAGAAAGACTGTCCCTTCTTACATCCTTCATATTGCCAAGGTACACCTCAGGAAATGTAAGCCAAACGTAAAGTCTTAAGTTATATGTGATAGTACAAGGGACTCTAGCTAAATAAATAACTTTTTAACTTTGAATGCTGGCATGATGAAGTGGTGACCTTGCTACTTTAGGGCTCAAACTCACAAGCTTTCGTCATGCAAGTCTTCCTTAGGAGAAGTTAGTTCTACTCCATTCATATTCTTTAATAAGCACATCAGCTTAGACTTTCTAAGAATTATTGAGAGAAGCAAAGCAGGCACTTTCTGCAAAACAGCAATGGATTTTCTTTGGAGGATCAGAGAGAAACATGCAAGTAAGGCTGTGCACTGCTTTGAGGAATTGACCCCCAATGCAAATCAAGCACAGGGAAAAAATGGCATCACAAACTGAACACCAGTAATTTGAACAGGCAACACTAAGGAAGTCTAAGCTAAAACTTTCACAGCAATGATAGTTATGCTATGTTACCCATTGGGACAACACAAAAATTGAAGTAGTTTTGACAAACTAAAATCACTATGCCCATATTTTGTCAAATATGTCACTAAATTTTTTGTTCTTCTTGTGGTTTTAATGAAAAGAATATGGAATTAAAGCTTTTCAATTTTCTTATATGGATGAATTTGACTGAAGAATCCTAATGTTAAATTAGCATTAAAAAAGAGCTCTTCAAGAAGGGAGGACTTGTTCTGTGCAGACACAGCAGCTACAATAGTGGGGACGTGGTCCATAATCCAGACTCTGAACCATTAATGAAGCATATAAAGTAAAAGATAAATGCCAACCAATTCCTTCAGGATTTACCAACTGAACTGCTCTTAGAACACATGCTAATCAATTTCCATGTAATGTACGTTCACTGCCCACAATAATGTTGAATCCTCGTACATTTAGGAGCAAATATTTTTGAAAGGATTTGAAGCAGAAGATGCAATCTGTCAGTGAATATAGATAACACGGTGCAATTGATTCCTTTAGGAGATGTGAGTCTACAGCTGAAACTGAAGTCTAGACAACAGCTACATCACTGGCATTTTAGAAGTATTGTATTACAGCCTCAGCTGGCATAAAATGGTATGCACAGTGGAGCTAGAGTGATTTGCACCTGCAGAAAATATGGCTAGCTTTAAAGATTTGTTTATGAAGGTAAAAAACAAGTTAAAAAAAAAAAAAGAAAATCACTTTTCTGTTTTCCTTTTTTTTCTTTACTTATTTTTTATGATCTGTCAAAAGCCAAGGAAGAAAAGTGAGAGCAAACTGCTGTGACTGAAACAAAGCCTGGGATAGCAAAAAATTACCAGAAAACAGCATAAGCAAATTAAAATGGAAAGGAAATGCCACAGACTACTACTGTGCTGCATTCTTTGGAGAATCAACTTGCGATGGATTAGCACAAATGCGCCTTGATCCATCATCATGTTCTCCAGTTCAGCAAGCGCAAACTGATACTTTGGAATGGAGGTAGCGTGAAGTAAATGCTGTAATTTGTGACTGTGTGACAGCAAATGAAACTCGGCAAGTGGGCCAAGCTATCTGAAGCAAAACAATAATAGCTTGGTGAGCATATTAGGCAACCCCGGAGGAGAGGAGATGAAAGATTCAGGCAATAAGGAGAATGTATGTATTTTAGATGTTAGGCAACCCTATTCTCTAGGCATTACAAGCAACAAGAACATCTGAAAAGTGCATCTGGGTTGGGCAGAAATATATTCACCCCTGGTAAACACATTTCCCAATAATAACTTGGTGAGAAGAAGAGAAAAAAAAATAAGAAAAAGAAAAAAGGATTATCATCCTGGCTAGTAGATTCTTTTCAGATGGCATCTGGCTAGAGGTAAATTTTATTATGAGACCTTTGTCTAGTTTTTATGATTTATGGGTTCGGTTTCATCAGATCTAGGATATGGTGTTTATTGGGTACTACACACTCTGAGAATTTATGTTGCATAGCTAAACATCATGTCTGTATATCTTTTCTCAGTAATCTCTGATAATACCCAAATGGGCTTTTTATTTTAAACATCTGGACAGCCGTATGGTTCATGAGAATTAAGGTGCTAAGTGAAGAAAACAGCACAACCATAAAACCTTTCGAATAAACAAAGCTTTCTTTGGAACATTAACTTCTTTACAGAGAAATCTTCTCTGTTCCTAAAAATGCACTTAGTACTTTATGTCTTAATCTCAAGGTAACACTTTTCTCTTACAAATAATCTCAAGGCATTTAATGGTAACATTACTGTAGAAAACTATGAGATATTTGCATAAAAGGCACATCACCAAAAGAGAAATACAAAAAAGCTCTATTTTTTTTTCTTCTAGCTTTTGTCTTTGTTTCATACTAAAAGCAGGAAAATACTGTTCAGCAGGGTGTTCTCTTCTACTCAGTAATAACACTGTCAGCGTTGTCATAAAAATGGCTAAAGGAGTAATTTAGGGAAATTTGTCTGCATACTAATAATTGAGTTTCTATTTGTTGACATTGAAATCCAAAAAAGAGGGAGAGAGAATGCAATTTATTCAGTTCTTTGGTGGAGTCTGTCTTTACATGTGTGCATGTCTATGTCAGTGCATGTCTGCATGTGTAAACTCAAAATTGCATGTAAAACTATTCTCCCATGTGTAAACAAAAAAATAAATGCTGATAATCACTACTCACAAT
This sequence comes from Haliaeetus leucocephalus, assembly GCF_000737465.1. Taxonomy (NCBI): domain Eukaryota; kingdom Metazoa; phylum Chordata; class Aves; order Accipitriformes; family Accipitridae; genus Haliaeetus; species Haliaeetus leucocephalus. The sequence goes on along the minus strand of NW_010972991.1, from coordinate 754,061 downwards.
TCATATAAAGAAATAAAACTCATTGCATATTATTTTCCTTCCAAAGTATTTTAAAAAGTTGCCAGTCAACTTCTTCTATTCTATATTTGATAAATATAAAACCATATTTTTATGCGTATATATATACACACATGAGACAAACTCCTTCAGTAACATGAGAAGTCAAAATATGTAGAACTGGATATTTCAGTTAGCCTTCCTTTTTTTGCAATGCCCTTTTCTTCATGAGTGATTCTATTTCTATTACAAAATAATGTTGTTTGATTTTACTAAGGAATTAATTCCAGTCTTAACTGAAGCTTGAGCATCACAACCTGTATTCCTGTATTGACTCATTATCATGCATTTAAGTCTATTAAATGCAGTGGAACAGGATGGATAAGTAAAGCTTGTTTGGATAACCATGATTTTCAAGACTAAACCCTGGATAGAAAAGAATTAGCTAGGTCATACTTGACCTGTTTTGCATCATCTGTTGTGAGGGGTCTTCCTATGCATGTCTTTAGAGGCAATTAGAAAATTCTTGTGCAGATGTAGAGATTTTTCCTTATTATTCATCCTTTGCATTCTTAATACTGACTGTTTGGCTATACAGGTATACTTATGGTGAAAAATTAATTAGATATACATAAGGGATTTATACAAATGTCAACATTTAGAGTTCTCTAGCTCAGTTGCATTTTGAAGTTCTTCTTAAAGCAGGTTCTTTAGTATTTTGGCCAGGTTTTATTTTGGTTTTAGCAAGAATAATTTTGTAAATTTTAAGGCATCATTTTGCTGGAGGATGAACTCAGTGATCTTGGCAAGACTGACCTAGTGTGATTCTGAAAAGCAGTGATTTTCACAGAATTTGGTCAGTACTGTGCCATAGCTTAGAAATGGAAGAAACTGTATAGTAGCAAATCCTAATTTCCCCATGTACCATTGAACTTCCCTGCACATATGGGAGTTGATGAATAGTGCCAATACCTTTGGAGTGATCTCATGCTACTGATTATTGTTACTTTTGCGAACAAGCCAGTGACAGTCCAGTGGAGGGCCACTAAGATGATCGGGGGCCTACAGCACATAGCATATAAAGACAGGATGAAGGAAATGGAATTATTCAGCCTAGAGAAGAGAAGGGTAAAGGTGGCTGTAAGGGCTCCCATCATTACATAAAAGAAGCTTTTAAAGAAGACACATCCAAGCTCTTCTTAGAGGTATTGGGAGGACTAGAGGCAGGGGTCACAAACTTCAAGAAAGAAAATTCTGATTGGAAATGAGGAAAACATTTGACCCCAGGAGACTGATGAAGTATGGCAAAAGGTTGCCCTGAGAATCTGTAGTATCTCCATCTTTGGAGATTTTTAGACCCGGACTGGACAAGGTTGTCTGCAACCTGACTTGACTTAACTTTGGAGTTAACCTTTGCTTTGATGGAGGAGTTGGGCCAGACACCTCCAGAGGTTCCTTCCAATCTACTTATTATTTTTTACATAACTGAAGAACATAAATGCAGAGTCTAGTCACTCTAGGTTCCTTTTAGAATACCCTTCTGAAGAAATCAGTCCTTCACTAGTTATAGAAGTCAGTTCATTTAACTCAGGTTCTATTATTAGATGTTCAAAGCTTTGTCAAAACAAGATGCCAGTCCGCTGGTCTGGACACATATTCATTACAAGGCTTGGAGGCAACCTAATTGGGGAGAGCATGTTTTGCCCCCCTGCACATCTCTGTGTAGCTTTTTTGCTTTGTTGCTCAGCTACTGAGAGGAGAAGGAAAGGTGTGAATAGATGGTGATGAAGAAAACAAAGCAGCTAGACACAGAATGCCAGCAGTGAACTGTACTGACATGCAGTCTGTGACCCAATTTGAGCCCTGCTGGTAATGAAGAAAATGCAAAGTAGCATTAGCAAGCAGCCCAAACCCAATCCTTAAGGCAAAGGCTCTTTTTTTCTCAAGCTTACACTCCATGTTTGCTTCTACAAATGCAAGAGAAGTATTTGCCCAGAGATTAGAAACTGTTCTAATATATAGGAATTGACAGTAAGTTTCTTTCTGTTCGAGGTTTTGAGAATGTCTCATTCCAAGTATTTATTAATGAGAAAGGGAGGAAAATGAACTGTCTGGATCGCTGATCTTTATATAGATAATATACATTTTTATCAGAAAGAGAGAGAGGGTCTTCAAACTTTAATTTTACTCAGCTTCTTACAGCAATCCAAATCGCCAGTCTGAATACAATTCATCCTTTTGTGAAAAGCTGGTGCTGAAAACCTCCATCTAGGTTGTAAGGGCTAAGTATTTGCTAAGTGGTACCAAGGAAGGCAAGAGACTACATGTCTCTGTACACATTTTCAGGCCTGACCATTAAATCCTGAGTACAGCCTTTTGTGTTTTCCCCAAGGAAGTGGTTAAGGCCATAACAAGCGAAAGAAATCTGGATGCATTTTCCTGTATTTTCTGTCACGCATTAAAGGTTTGTGCTGCCCTCCGAACGTGCTTGTAAGAAATGGGCTGTCTGAGCACAGTGCCTCTCACTTCAAATAGCCCCACAATAAACTAAACTGATTGACTTTGCTGAGGTTTACCTCATTGGCTGATCAACAGCCTGAGGTGGAGTATGGGGGAAAGCACTGGATTGCTTCTCTGGAAAGCTAAGTGGAAAATAAAGCAGGTTGTACAGTATGAACTGCAAAAGTCCTTACAATACCAGATGAATGATGACATATAGGTGTAGACACACTCTGAAGAGCTCTGAAGGCAAATGACTTATGTGTAATGACAGAGAAAGGGGTACACAGTTGTTAGATCTGTTCAAAGCAAGGGGGACTGGTCTTCAGCATCAGTTTTCAAAACTGGATAGGTTGTCCATGCCCAGGCGCTGAAAAGCAGGTTTCAGAAAGGACCAAAGGTGGCACAGGCAGAGGAGGAGGAAGGAACTGGGATTGTTTCTGTGACTTCTAGCACAAATGAGAGACCACTTTTAACATGACCCTGCTGCTGACTACCTGTTGGCTGTTGCCTGCAAAGACTGTCAGACCTTGGCTATGTCAGAGGGAAAGACTGGGAAAACACGGTCCCAAACTGCCAGCTTTTGCACCCAGAAAATGGGCACGTATTGTTAATGAAGGTGACTAGCTTTGGCCTTGTCAGAATTTGTCTCCTTTGCTTTTCTTCTACTTTCTGTTGCAAATGAAAAATGTAAACAAAATCTGGAGTGGGGGTGGAAATCTCCTGTTTATTTTGTGGGGAGTTTACTTTGTTTAGTTTTGTTTTGTTTGGTTTGTTTGTTTTTCTCCTGAAGGGGTGTTTTGATAAGGATTCCATGTGAAAGTTGTAATAGTTGTTGAAGTCTAGCACAGAACTGCCTCTATTTACCAAAGTAGTGTCTTCCATGGCACAAATCTAATATGACAGGAGGGACACACCCTTTCCCTTTGGGGGCTTGGATTTTATTTATTATAACATGGTAAGAGCAAGAACCTCTGGTCTCAGAAAAAAAAAGTTGTTGAGTAAGAATTGGAGAGAAGAAACCAGTGTAGGGCAATCTCAGCTCCACCTCATGTCTTTACAGATGAGGCAGCTACAACCTTATTGTAATTTTTATAAAAGAGGAAAGAAAGGAGAGAAGGAGAATTATCCCTCTGTTTTCCTCTTCTATAGGTCTTGTCTCCTAATAAATTAGCTGCTTCTCATTTTGAATGGCTCCAGTTCTCACTGTTGTTTATACTTGGTATGTTGATAGGACCCCGGAGTATTTCAGTAATTAGATGGGCATGTTGTAGCTTTTTACTTTTTTTGGTGTGGGTCTTGTGGGTCACATACACTCTGGAGATTCCTATCAGTGTCTCAAGAGTATTTTCTGACTGCTTTTTAATGTTTTTAAAACAACATTGTTTTTAATAATGAAATTGGTAACTTTATATGTAGTCACCATTCTCATGAGGAAATGGGCATATACAGATAAGGGGTGTGAGGAGGGAAGGAGTTTATCAGACTTAAAGTCTTCCTTGATCTGAGAAGTTAATTTTCATAGAATCACAGAACCACAGAATGATTGAGGTTGGAAGGAACATTTGGAGGTCACCTGGTCTAACCCCCCTGCTCAAGCAGGGCTACCTACAGCCAGATGCCCAGGACTGTTTCTGGATGACTTTGGAATATTTCCAAAGACAACGACTCTACAACCTCTCTGAGCAACCTGTGCCAGTGCTTAGTCATCCTCACAGTAAAAAAAGTGTTTCCTTATTGTCATGACCCAGGCTGGACAGACCAGGGAGTCATACTGAATTCAGAATTCCCTTGGGCTAAATTAAGGTGAAATGACAGCAAATGATCAGTTAAAGATTTTACTCTTGACAGGAGCAAACTGAACGTGGAAGGTGTAACAGCAGGTGGCGGGGTGTCTCACAACAAGAATTGGCATGGAGATACCTCAGTGACCCACATAACCTGTAGTAACCAGGAGTAACCTGGAGTAACTTCCCCTTCCCTGCAGATGTGATCTTTGGCTGTACATGTTGAGCTGCCCTGCTCAGTGTTATCAGGACAGCACATCAGACCAGGGAGCTGTGCACCCTCCCTCAGGCCCTCCCCCTCCTGTTGCTGATGGGTGCTGATCTGCTTCTTTTCACCTGTAGTTCCTTGCTAGGCAGAGTTCCTTGTTATGCAGAATTCATCTTTAAGCAGAACTTGCCCCACCACAATGTTTGAGACATTAGGGCTTTCAGTTTCTCACACCTGATGTTCAGAGGGAACCTCCTGTGTTTCAGTTTGCACCCATTGCTGCTGGTCCTGTCACAGGGTACCACTGAAAAGAGCCTGGCTCTGTCCTTTTTGCACCCTCTCTTCAGGTATTGATGCACATTTACAAGATTCACCTCTGAGCCTTCTCTTCTCCAGGCTGCACAGTCCCAGCTCTCTCAGCCTTTCCTCAGGTCAGGTGTTCCAGTCCCTGAATGATCGCTTGATGGTCCTTCACTGGACTCTCTCCACTATGTCCATATCTCTCCTGTACTAAGGAGCCCAGAATTGGACACAATACTCCTCACCAGTGCTGAATAAAGGGGAAGAAGGATCACGTCCCTCGACCTGCTGGCCACACTCCTCCTAATGCAGACCTGGATTCCATTCACATTCTTTGCAGCAAGGGCACATTGCTGCCTCATGTTCAACCTGGTGTCCACCACGACACCCAGGTCCTTCTCTGCCAAGCTGCTTTCCAGCTGGGTGGACCCCAGTATATAGTGGTGCATGGAGCTGCTCTTCCCCAGACGCAGGACTTTGCATTTCTTGTTGAACTGTATAAGGTTCCTGTCAGATTATTTCTCAAGCCTGTCGAGGTCCTCTGGATGGTAACACAACCTTCTGGGCTATCAGCCACTTCTCCCAGTTTGGTGTCATCTGCAAACTTGCTGAGGGTACACTCTGCCCCGTCATCCATATTATTAATGAAGATGTACTCAAACACAGTAAAACCATCTGGTCAAAAGAGGGGATTATCCCCCTGTATTCAGCGCTGATGTGACCTCAACTTGAGTACTGTGTGTGTAGTTCTGGGCCCCACAGTGTAAGAAGGAGGTGAAAGTCCTTGAATGTGGCCAGAGGAAAGCAACAGTGCTGGTGACAGGGCTGGAAGGAATGTCCAATGAAGAGCCGCTAAGGACTTTGGGCTTGTCTAGTTTGGAGAAGAGGAGGCTGAGGGGTGACCTCATTGCTCTCTACAGCTTCCTAAGGAGGAGACGTGGAAAGGGAGGTACTGATCTCTTCTCCCTGGTATCCAGTGACAGGACACATGGGAATGGGTCAAAGATGTACCAGGGGAGTTTAGACTGGACATCAGGAAGCATTTCTTTACTAAGAGTGTGGTCAAACACTGGAACAGGCTTCCTAGAGCGGTGGTCAATGCCCCAAACCTGTCAGTGTTTAAGAGGCATTTGGACAATGCCCTTAATACCATGCTTGAACTTGGTCAGCCCTAAACTGGTCAGTTGGACTAGATGATCATTGTAGGTCCCTTCCAACTGAAATAGTCTATTCTATTCTATTCTGTTCTGTTCTATTCTATTCTATAAAATGTTTGCTGGTTCCACTTTAATTTTGAATGCTGAAAGAGTTCCCACTAAATAAATGAATAAATAAATAAATATCCTCTGTGTAGTGCGATGCATACACAGAAGGAAGTTGCTTTCTGTTCAAGAAATTACCAGATGAAAGACTTGCTTCTGCCCTACTACGTATCTTTACGCAGAGGGCAGGACTCATCAGACCAAATGAAGATCTCTGCAATCCAAGTTTCTACATCTGTGTTGAATGCTTAGGTTTCCTCAATGCTCAATTAAATAAAACAGAGGGTAGAAAAGAATTAACACTAACTAATATATGAATGTCTAAATAAGACCCTCCTTTCTTCCTGCTATTGATAAAGGCAACTAAGATGGCATTTAAGATGTGATGGTGCTCACAAAACCAGTTTTTCTACAATGAGCTTAAGAGGGCATATGTACATCTATAACAAGAATAAGCTTCTGAAAAAAGAACTACATTGTCATTTTGTGATGGATTGCCTGATAGATGCAATACCCAGTTAAATTTCTCCATGAGTCCACTTTCTGTGACAAGATGAAATGACTAAACCTGTAATGTCTAAAGTTACACGATGAAAACCACACTTAGACAACAAAATAAATTATATGAAATTCAGAAAAGGCTGATTTTCTTCTGGACCTCTGGTGGTATATATAGTGGCTCAATTCAATAACTTGAAAGTAGATATTCAGTGTTTTTTAAGTTATTTTAGAGTGTCACATTTGTGAGTCACATGAAGACGTCTTTGATACCCCATATCTCCCATGGTACTAATATGTTTAGACAACTAACTTTTATTTTAAGTGTCAATATTTAATTGCTTAGGGTTTAAAAATGTTCTCCACAAGTACTCCCATCTGAATGTGTTTGGGCTTGGTTGTTTGGGTTTCTTTTTAATTATTCAAAAGATATTATGTTGAGGCCTAGATGTTACAAGCTTAGGGTTTAAAATATTTTGGCTGTATATATAACTGATTGGCTCTTCCTATTCCAAGATGCTGCAGAGACTGAGTTACTCCGTTTGGATAGGGGTTAGAAAAGGAAAAAGTCTTACTTATTCCAGGCTATTTTGAAGTGCTCTGTAGGAAGTGCTTTGTAGAGAGCTTCTCTGGTGTCCCTGTCCCAGAGTTCCCTCTCCAACTCCTGTGTTGTTGCTGCCTGTTGTCTGTCACTCTCCATCCCAGAGGTGGCTGCATTAAATGGATGAGTGAAGTGATTCCTTCACAAGGCAGAGTTGACAATTGCCACGGGAATCCTCAGGGGAAAAAAAAAAAAAAGCTATATATGGGGAAGATATTTTGGCTTTATATTTAAAGAAAAGACAAAATCACCACTGTTTTCAGGGAACATTTTCTTTCAGCTCCTTCACATGACACCAAACATCATGCTTTGTCTGTCCTGCTGCAATACAGTGAGTGACATTGCTAATACAAAGTGACTGGACTAAAGCAAACCAATGGGATGCAGCCAGCACAATTTTGTTGATGGCTCCAAAGTTTCTCCTGGGACTGTCAAGCAGTTAAGCTGCAAATGGGCTATTTGCTATGCCGTGCTCCTTCACATATAATGTTCTTTGCATTGCTAGACAAAGAAGGGGGGCGGAGGTAACACTATTTGCCTTTTTACTGAGATTTCTTTCCTGCACAAAAGCATACTATTTAGGCTCTGTTTTTGTTTTGGTTCAAATTATTTTCCAAATAACTCCATGACTCAGGAAACACAATAAATGGTGGGAATAATGTACGCCTCCAGAATGCTGTGCATGAGAACACATTATTTTGCATCCATCACATTAGCTCTGCACTGGCCTTTGTTTTCCACCACATCATTCACGGTACAAGTTAATTACATACTTTCAGTGTCCTGCTTTCTTTCTTACCACACAAGATAATACAATTCTGAACTCATTTAAGCAAAGTAAGTGCTTTTCTCCCTATTATGTACTGTGCCAAACAGTAAATAATAGTAATTAATAAAAAAGGAGAGCAGAGTTCGGCAAAGTCACTTCTTGTTTTTATTAATAAAGAAAAACAAGATTCTGTTCAGCACAGTCCGGGATGTTCCTTTGCTGTTCCCAAAATACCTTATTGGTCATACTCAATCGCTTCTTGAGACAGGCAGACAGTGACAATGAAGACCTTAATTTGCTTTCCTCAACATACCCCAGAATGAGCTTTTCTATGGCATAACAAGTAAACTGCAAACACACTGCTGGTACTTAGTGAAAGAAAACCAGCTGTTACCAGAGGTTTATCCTGCGTATGGGTGTGCCAGCAAAGTTGGTGTTCTGATCTTCCTCCTCTTCTGTCAATTTAGTCTGATTAACCAAATTGTAGTAGTCTTAAGGGCTTCCCCCTTTTACCACTTTACTTATTCAAACATTTCTCCATCAGTTCCAGGCTCCACACATCAATGTTCTTTTGCCTACATACTTATCTACATTTATCTACATGCCAGAGAAGACGTATATCTTAGTACCTGCGCATTCCCAGATGGGGGTTTTGCTGCCTTCTTGAACCCACTACTGCCAATAGGGTTCTTAACATTCAAAGGAACATAACAACCAAGAAATTTCTGTATTTCATTTCTCCTACACTGAAGTCTGGCTTGATCAGCAATGTCTGCTTCCTCTCGGTAGACTGTGCCATCAAGGAGGATGGGCTTTTTTTGTTTGCCTTGGTAAAGAAGGTTGTATGTAGTAGCCCAGGTACCTCAAGAGGGTGGTAGCTGCCAAATGCCACCTCAGTTAGAAAAGAGAGTAGGCTGCAATTCCAAAATCTCATTGGGAACTAGATGCTCATGACCTGAAAGGAGCCAAGGAGAAGGGAAGGAGGGAGAGGGAACTGTGAGTGGAGAAACTTGTCACACAGGTGTGCTAGAGAAGAATAGGGATTACTCTCTCTAGCTTGCTATAGAATTACCCTTCCATTAGCTGTATGTACTACAGACCTGTGGAGCACTGTTGTAATGAAGTTCTCCATCACCAATGCCAAACAACGCATTTCATTAACTTGTAGCTATACTATTTCAAATTGTGTGAAATACAGAAGACAGCAGGTCACACAATAAGTCCAAAATTAGGAAAAAAGCTGAAATATTTGATAATAATGTTTCTCAATGTAGACCTCTCTCAGCACTTTGTGCTGGTAGCAATTAATTACTTAGTCATTAGTGCTAATGTACTATACTTTGGGTTTTGTTTATAAATAAGTGTTTTGTAGTCTAGGAGAGTAATTGTTTCATCATTCATTTTCTGTCACTAAAGCCAAAGGTGCCTTTTATACTAACAAATTGACTCCAGTCTGCTAGCTTTTAAATGGTCAAGCTAGGCTTTAAAATTAGAAACATTTAGATGAATGACCAGGAATTTTCTCTTTGACTAGTGCTAATTCTTTTTTTCTTTATTCTGACTTCCACTAAGGAAATTAAACAGGTTAATGAGTAGCTGGAAGCTGTGTTTTGATTCTTAATGGAAGTTCTGTTTTGGGGGGGGGGGGGGGGGGGGGGAGAAAGAAAGAAAAAACCCAACACTAAATCTGTAAAAGTTTGCAAAATCCACAGGTTTTACATGCTCAGAGATTTCTATTACTTATTAGAAACAAAGGACAGCTGCCTAAGGCTGATTTGAAAAAGTAAGTATTTTATGTACGTTCCATGTGATATTAATTATCTATCAGATCAACACCCCACTAGGATCTAAGACCACTAGACTTACATTGGTATGACATTTATTATTGTACAGGTATAGATACTGACGAAGTTCACTGAGTTGGGAAGCCTAAGGAAAAAGTAGAGGTTCAGTGGTAGTCAGGATTTACTCATCATTTCAATATGTTAGAGGGTTTTTTTAGAGAGAGAGGGAGTGGTGGGGTTTTTAATGTGCCCTTTTCTTTTAGTTCTGTAACTTCCATATTGAGCCTAAAAAAATGCCCAATAGCCAGAGACATTATCACACATAACAGAAGGTTTAAAACCAATAGATGCTGTATTACACGTTGATATGCATCCTTTCAGATGCAAGTAATTAATCTTGAATTAAGTGCAAGCACTGATCTAGGCAAGATAGTCTAAATCTGAATTATATACATGAATTGCAGGACATGAATTGAGGCTGGGTAGGGAGGCTGTGTAGTATGTACTAGAAAGCTATAAAAAGAACGGTTCTGGCCATCTCAGAGAAGAGACAAGAACCAGAAATGAATTGTGGAGTGGAAACAGGGAGAAAAGAATTATCTTGATCTCCTTTCTAACCAAATCTCAGTGAAAATGCTGAGAAAAAATTGCATATACCTAACTCTTATTTTGCATGGATTAGCTTACTCCTTGTGCTACCTAGAGTACAGTGTATCTATTTAAGCTTGTATAAAGAACTTATCCCAACCTTTTTGTCTCTTTATGACAAATGCCATGTCTCTCTGAAAAGATGATTATAAAGCAGAGTGCCCTCTTGGGAAGAAAAGAACAGTTCAGGAAATCCTAGATATAGAGATTTAAGACACCATCTTTAGGTCTGAGTGATTTGAACACCACTTGTGTTTTCTGAGAAGGCATACCAGAAATAGTTTTTCCCTAATAAATAAGGTCAGAGGACAAAGAGTTGCAATATTACTACTACTACTACTCTTAGTAAGGAGTAGTAGTTAACTCCTCCCAGTTGAGAGAAAATTTAAAATAATAAAGCTCAAGCACTGTGATTCAAATTTGTCACCTTGATAGCAAAGAAAGGCTTCTTCTCCTCACTCAGTGTGTGATACTGTCTACTCTCACAAAAAGCATGCTGGATTCCTGCTCTATGTGTGTTCTTTATTTTAAGCCACATGTTCTAAGTGAAATTGCTTATTGCTCATGTCATGCTGAAGTGGAAGCATGTTATGCTTGAAGAAGAAGTCTCTCATGGAAGCAGTTCAAAGATCCACAGTCGCTTCAGTGAGCTCTGAAAGAAGTTTATCTGTGTTGGAAGAACTACAGCTTACGCTTTTCTCTTGTTGCTCTTTCTACCACCTCGTGCCATTTACATGACAGAGGCAAACTGCTTTAATACAATGCTAGTTTGATTTCCCCACACAGACACTCAACACCCTACCTAATTTTGCATTCAGCACTTCATGCATTCGTATTTGTATTATTGTAATTCAATTATTTCTTTTTTTCTCTCTCCTTTTATGAACTTAGTAGACTTACTGTGATTGCAGCAGTAACTTTCATACTGGTTTTCAATTTGCAGTTGAAAAAAAAATACACAGAAAATGGTTATGGAGTGGTATGAAGAAGCATTAATACCTGCTGAATAATTTCCCTAAGAAGAACATTGATTTTTGCAGTACAGGTGCCAGACAAACAAGAACGAAAATATTAATGTTCTTATTTCAGTAAACAGGGAGGAATGAAGTATACAGAATTGAAAAGAAATGTAAAAAGAAAATGTTAGGCCTGCAAAATCACCCTGCAGATGACTTGTCCCTACCTTGATTTGACTGACTTTATATCCATGTAGACAAGGTATCTTGAACAAGCACTCACTGAGTCCAAGATCAGAAGGAACCCTGTACCTACAGACAAGCAATTTCACCTTCCAACCCACCTGCAGTCCGATACCTTGTTTGTCTAGGAAGAAATCAGAACACAACAGAACTTCTAGACACTGGTTGTAAGTGGTCTATTTAATTTGCCTCAAATTATTTGGTAGACTGAATACTACACGTAGTATATTTTATTAAAAAAAGGTGTGCCTGGAAGGAGGACAGAATGCTGCTTGGGTCTCTGTTCTGCCTGCTGCGGAAACTGCTGGAAGGAAGGAGACAGTTTTCCCCTGGAGCAGCTGGAGAAGAGCTGAGCAGAGGAGGAATGAAAGAGACCTTGGAGAGGTCTGCAGCACAAACGCAGGAGGAGAATGGACTGTGCTAGGAACAGACCCCACAGCAAAGGGCTTGACAAGGAGGAAGAATCCGTTGTGAGCAGTGTTGAATTTGTGCATCACTGAAGACTACTGGTTGGAAAGAATGAAGAAGGAGAAAACCACTTGATAAAGGAAGATTATTTTCATACTCTTTTTCAGCCTCAGGATGAAACATTGACTTGTTCTAACTTAGTATTTATGCATACAAACTTCAGGAATGCTTCTTCTGTCTTAGTTTAGGAAGGAGGAGGCATTTCTGACTCAAGATTCTAGCTGAAGAGAAGGAGGAAATAATAGCACTACCTTCAGGGCTGCAGTGTGACCAACCCAGCACACAAATAAAAGTCACCTCCTTACTGCTGCTCACACTGCTCTGGAGTGTACATCTAAGAGCTGTATTAGTCTCCTTCCCTGCAGCGCTGCACTTGGACCTCGCTACACACTGTGCATTGCTGTTGCCTCTGCTCCTTTGCAGACTCACTGCGCTTCTTTTTTTTTAAGAACTGCACACACGTCTTGTTCCTCAACACCGACCTTTCAGTCTGGTGTATTAAAACACATTTTGTTTGAAGAAATCGCAGTTGTCAGGCAGTCAAGTGCTTCATATATGCCCCAACTTCATTCTCATTACCATGATGTCAATCTTCGTAGCGTCTACAGGGTTAGCAGCAGGATTTGTATTCTCATTCACTAACAGATATGTTCACAAATCTTTCCAGTGTAGACATTCATATCATAGCCACCTAAATTTGTCTGAATCTCCAACTGAATTCCATCTCAGTTATCTACAGGTTGCATCTTCATGGGTTTAGTCTCCAAGAAGCATTAGAAAGAACATGTCTGTGCTTGGCAAGCACCTTCCACTGCCATGGGACTAAACATACTGCTCTAGATCTGCCTAGACATGATTAGTTATAATGCAAATAATATTCTTCAGAATTGTTTCATCCTAGTATAGTACTAACTGCAGGGGAGACCTTGTGGCAAGGGCAGGCTTGCATCTGGGCTACAAGAGACAAAGTGCTCTGAAAGCATTAAAAAGCTAAAGGTCGATCTGAAATAAGTATAGATATATGAGATTTTATTAATAGGTAAACTTCTCATCTCTCCCTTTTTCCCAAGAGTTCCCACACCTAGGGGCTGAAGAATAAAATAATTTGTTGAAAAATAAGGGGTCATTACAAACCAGAGAATGTCAAACAAATTTGTAAGCTGAGGGCTGACTGCCTGGGTAGAATGTATGCTGAAAAAGGCCTGTGAATCCTACTGGACAGTAGTTGAACATCAGCCAGCAGTGCACCCTGGCATGATAAAAACTCATAGCTTACTGGGCTATATGAACAGGAACATTGCCAGGAGATCAAGGAAAGTGATTATTTCCCTTTATTTGGTGCTTTTTAGATTGCATTTGGAATACCATATCCAGTTTCAGGCACCAGTAACAAGAAAGAAACTTGGAACAGGTTCAGAGGACGTCATTGAGATGGCCAGGAACTGGAGTACTATGAGGAGAGGCTGAGGGAGGTAGGCTTGCTGAGCTTGGAGAAGGGATGGCTTCAAGGGGACCCAACAGCAGTCCCCAGTACCTGCATGAGAGTTATGGAGAAAATAGATGCTCTTTACTGAGGTAAGAACAAGAGATAGTCACCATAAATCAAACCAGAGGAAGCTCAGACAGGATGTAAAGAAAGGTTTTTGTGATGATGAACAGGAACGCGCTGCCCAGAGAGGATGGGGTCTCCACTCTTGGATGTTTTCAGGACTCAGCTGGAGATAGCCCTGAGCAACTTGGTCTGAATTCAGAGTTGATCCTGCTTTGAGTAGGTGGTTGGACTGGAGATCCCCTGAGGTCCCTTCGAGCCTGAAAATTCTCTGACTCTAAATCCAAAGGATAGAGAAACCCAGAGTTCAACCCCTTTGCTGATGTAACTACAAGTCATTGATGCGCCACTTCTTTTCCCCTGCCATCACTTCTGAAGTACAGTATGTGTTTCTGGACGTACTTCTTCCTCAGCTAACTCTGCTGGTTGCACATTCCTTATTCTTAGTATGAGGACAAGGTTGCTTGACAAAGATGCCAAGAAAAGAGCCAAACTACAAAAGGAGCTGAAGGCAGGAGCGCCAACAGCAGTTAATAGCTGTCACACATCTCCACATCTCCCTTTTCAGATACCGTAATTCATGTTGCAGGTGGAGTCTTGCATTTTTATTATCTCTGTGTTCAATGTAGTCATGTCCCCATATTTGTCTAGTCCTATCTGCCTCTGGGAATCCTGCTGCAGATTCCTGGCTTTCCTCCTGCCTTATTGACAAAGTTTTCCTCTTCCTCCTGGAAAAAAAAAAAAAAAACAAACAAACCAAAACAAAAAAAATCCTTGCATCTCTTTTTCCTTGGAAACTCTGTTTTCTCTCATTGACATTCAGTGCCACCCCAGACATCTTCTTTCTTCTGACCAGCTCAGGAAAGCAAAGAAAGGAGGTGGGGGTGGGGTTGCTGTTAATATTGGATATCACAGGAAAGAAGATTGCTGAGTTTTTGTTTGTTTGTTGTTGGGGTTTTTTTTTCCTTGCTGTACATTATCCAGTTCTGCTTTGTGGCTTCTCAACCACAAGCACACCTAACCAAGAAATCATTAAGTGCTTTACGCTCTGGGAGGGAAGAAGGGAGAAAGTAATTCTAAAATTGTTCTCACAGTTGTATATAAATTTGCTTCACACTGTGCTGTCACAAAAATGTAGGAGCATCTTGCCATCTCTCAGTGGCAAAGATAAGAATACTCCTAGGCCACTGAGAAGCCCATTGATCTTGGCTGTGAGGATGATTGATAAGTAGAGTAATGATTGCAGAAGAACCACAGAGAGACAGGTTAGAAGGAGCTTGTGGGGACCACGATTTGCCTGAAAATGTGATGGTTTGCTTAGAGTTCCTCTTGAATAACACTCGAGCCATAAATCTTGACTCTGCAAAGAAAGACAGCGATACAATTATATATGCCTGTACATATATAGACATGTTTAACATAGGCAGAAAAAGAAGGACACCTTTACTGCCAGGTTATCTACATTTGGTGAAATTGCTTCACTCTAAGAACCCATGGAAGTTAAAAGTTGAGGTACAGTAGATGACTGGTTGCATTAATAAAACCCACTTCTGTTAATTACCTAATTTAATTCTTGGAATATATCTATGAGGCAAGGTTGGATTGGGGGAAAATGTGAACTGGGAAGGGCCTGAAGGATATGATTTTCCCTTTACTTGGGGTCTTTGGTGGTGGTTTCATAGATATGTAGATTTCAACTGAATTTTTATAAAAATATGATCAAGAGAAAGAAATCTGGGTTTAGGTTACTGCTTGCAGGTGTCCACAAGGGAACAGGATATCTAACAGGTGTTTAAGATACAACTTTTCCTAAATGTAAATGCATAGTACCACCTAGGAATCTCAACTGTCCTACTGTTGCTATTCCAAAAGGGAACAGTTCTCCTCTAGGCCTTATGCCATATCTGCTAGTCCCATGCAGATGCCTGAGATACGTGTCACAATCTCAAATTACCATTTGACAACACTCAACTGAATTTTTTACAGTTTTTCCTACAGAGCTTTGAGTTTTGATTCAGTTTCCCAAATGTAGGTGTTAGCACCGTTTGAGATGCCCCTGACTGGCCATTCCAGAAGGTCCCATGTTTCCTGTAGGTTTCTTTGTCATACCTGCAGGAGACCTGTGATCTTCTGAAATAACACCTGGGGGACAGCCTGTTTACTTGAGGGCATCTCGAGTGGCAGTAAGAGCCCACCTGTAGCATGCTTTATATTTGCCTCTGGTAGCACTGTACAAGTGTGATCTCAGACACATCATCTGAAAGTGCAGCAGAATGACATGAAAAGCAAGGATGACATGAAAAGGGATTTAAATGTTGAATTGGTATATACAGAATGATAGGTGATTTCTCAGGATATGCTAAGAAAATTTGGCTCTAAGGGAACAACAGAAAGCTTTTAGAGAAATTTCATCTGTTTTAGCTGATTACTGTCTTTCTGCATTGTGAATTAGACAGATTACCACCCTTACTGTGCACAGAAGAACAGTATTCAGGTTTCAGTCAGTAGATCCCTCAAAGACTTCCCAATCTGACTGGAAAATCTCACTGTTGTAAGGCTTGTGTTTGAGTTTTTTGTACAAGTTGAAGCGATACTTACCTTTGCAGTGAAGTTTTATCCCGTGACCTCTGACAGATTTTTCTGAGGACCACTGGAACCTGGAAAGTGTGTCCCCAAGAAAGAATAGGTTCTATTAACACCTTATATAAAAATTTGTACAGATTTCATACTGGAATTCTCTCTCAGTGTATTTTTCGTTGCATGAAAGAGGATGGGGAGATTACTCTCCAATGTCATCTGCGTATTCACTAATGGAAGCAATATGTGCCATTTCTAGTAATGTAATAACCTGTTTCCCAGCTGGATCTAAATAAAATGGAAGAATGGATGAACTGTGGTTCACAGAGCATACCAATTACTAGCAACCTCCCACGAAAAATCAGGGTTAGGACTAGTCCAAGTCCAACTATTCCTCAGGAAAGACAGAGGGACAGGAACCAAGACATTCCATAAATATAGAGATTTCTTCAAAAGAGGAAGCAACAACATAGAAAGAGCTCTCACTTATGGAAATATCCAACATAGGTAAAGAAGTAGCTGGACTCGAGAAGCAGTCAACTGAAAATGCATAGCAGGTTCTGAGAAATTATTCAGAGGCGGAGTGAGACATTGATAATTAAGTGCTGTAGTACAGTAATCAGTTTTGGGGTTTGGGTTTTGTTTTGTTTTTAATATATGACCACCGTTTGGAATATGTACAATTGTGAAAATAATAACTCCACAGTTTAATATTCCAGACTGTGGCTCAGGCAGAACTATCACTGAAGCACCTTTGAAATTCAAACCATTCTCCTGAGAGGCTAGAAATATATATCAAACTGAATCTGGTAAAATTAATATGAGATTGCTTGCATATTTCTTTCCTTTAATCTATATGTCTCCCAGCATTCCAGATCACTTGCTGACTTGCTTTTCTTCCTTCTTTTTTTTTTTTCCCGAGAACTTGTGTTCACCAGTTTGATTACACAAATGTTCTCTTGTTGCTCCAAACACGTCCCTTCACTTGTTAATGGATTCAAATGCTTGTGCTGCTGATGGTTTTTGTTTGCTCTTGATTCAGTCACTGCAATCCGTGTGTAGCAAGGAGTCTGAACAGAGCATGCAGCTGTTTGCCAGGCAGATAAACTGACACATCATAGTTCTGTGTGTTTGGCATCCTCCTTTGATTTAACAGTCATGTGGATACCACGGCTTTCTAAACAAGTACTCTAAGGGCTTGAAGTCCGTTTCATTATTGGCTTTCCTCTTTTTTCTTTTTTTTTTCCTCTTTTTTTTTTTTTCCTGTAGACATATTTGTGGACTTTGGAACAACCTAATCCTGTAGCAATTGTGCCTCTTTCAATTTACACGGGATTCTTTTACTGTAAGACTTGGTAGTGGTTCTTCTTTATATCATGGCTGAAATGTGCTAGAAGCTTTACAAGCAAATAAACAAAATCTAGCCTCGGCTGTTAAACTGGAATCAGTCCCATACATAATCACTCTAACTGAGCACATAATAATAGCCCATAATTACACTGTCTTGTTAGTAGGGTTTAGGTGACAGCAGTCTGAATCCTGATTTGGTTACTCTGGACTGTGGTGGTGTAATTAAGAGCAGAATTTTGCTCTTGGGCTTAAGAGTTTAGAAATATGCCAAGACCCTGGCTTTTTCAGTTATTCCTAAGGATTTATTTATCTTAACAGAAAATACAGTTTACAAATTGATTTTGTTGCAGCTGCATGGCAAACTTCTTATATACAGGAAAATAGTCTAAATGCTAGCTGACAATGAAAAAAGAAGTTACAAACCTGTATTTGGAAATATCACAATGCTCCCTGAAAGTAAGCCCTTTGCACCTAGGGCCTGGGTGAAAGAGGCCCCTGTACAAAACAGTCTTCACATTGTGCATCCATACTAAGGAAAGGAATAGTCTGTATATGACATTGTAGGCACATCAGCATTGCTTGATCTTTGTGACCACAACTGTGTTCCTCTATTTGGTGATCCAAGGGCTATCAATAAGGACTGGGTCATGTCCTTGGCCTCCCTCCTTTTTGCAATGCCCCTTTCACTTTGTAAGTAATATATCCCATACATATGATTCTGTGAGATTATCAAGATATGACCAAATTCCAACATATAGGAGGTCTGAATTTAGCAGTCTGAAGATCTACTGATTTCTTGAGCAGAATAACCTGGTATTATCCTGGCATAGCATTATTCAACTCAAGAGGATGCAGATTTGAGAAAAAAATCTAAAGACATGCAGCACTTCTATGGTTAAACTTACAACCTGTAGGAACCCGTTCCAATGCAATGTTATTTCTAGAAACATTGGCAAGGGATACAATTAAAAAACAATAATAAGCAACATGTGCTGCCTTTTGTTGAGTTTTGCTTTGTGTTTTTCCGATTCATCCAAAGATGAAACCAGAATGAAATTATGTTCCCTAACCAAATCAACAAAAGGATTTTTCTTGAAGGTGACTATCTGCTGATCCATCTCTAACTGTAACCACATCCTTTTCATGCAATTTTTCAGCACCAATAGGGGAGTAAATATTGCCTGTTAGTGTATAGTGTATCAATCCCTCCATCTCCACTCCAGCACAATCAGAATAAATAATTACTGATGCAGTATGGTAACAGAGCTGTGCTGTGTCTCACACCAAGTAATTGTTTAAATATCTCCAAACAATAAGAACTCTCTCCAGAAAGCATCAGCAAATTGTAGTCTTACTGTGAAAACTGAGTACACAATTTTCTGTACTATCAGCTTGTCAGTCTCAAAAGTAAATGAACATTGGCACCAAGTTGTCCCCAGTCCTCATATTCTGTCTCTAGATGTTTCAGCTCTCCAATCCTCCTCACTGAGAGTTGCATGCCTAGATACTAAAGAAAACACAGTGGCTAATAGTAAGGCATCTGTTCTTCTTGTCTAGAGAGCAAAAATGAAGGTAGAGCTGTGAGAGTACTGTATCTCTGCTCTGTTATTAGTTTGAAGGTACAAGGGTGGTGTCATTCCTCTGTCTGAAGTGGCTGCCTAACTTTTCAAGGAAATACAGAATTTTAAAGAAATGCAGAAATACAAGTTAAATCTATTGTAGATTAAATTAATGCCTTAGAATTTGGGGGCTTACACTCCTTATATAATTGATGGAAAGAGTTGGACACCCCCACTGTATGACTCAGAGCACCCAATTTAGGAAAAGCCACACGTACATCCAGGGCGCCTGAGGCTCAGACGACTTTAAGGCTGAGACAACTTTGTCAAGTCCCTGAAGCTAAGCAGGGTGAATATCCCAACCCTCATGTTCCTCCCAATTTCAAAACCTCCTTACATCAGCCAAGCAATCACAGAAAGTTACTCTTGTAAATAAGGATTTACCTGACCTCTTCCAAAGCTTGGATACCCACCTAGTCTGATCGTGGTCATCCAATAATTTTTCCCATAACTGATAAGATATAAGTACAATTCCAAAAGCTAGACTTCCTTCACATACTAGTAAGCACCCAAAGGATGATGATCCATTCAGGGCTGGATCTGTGTCAGTCAAGCAAACAATTAAAACACACATTTAATGTCACTAAGATGCTGTTTCAGTGAAAGGAACTGTACAGCTTCCAGTTAAAAAGATTTAAGTGCTAGGTCCAGCTTAGGGCTCAGTATGTCTCTAGCTTCAACTAGTAATTGACCTTTTAGATTAAAACCTGCATCAGTTCATGCCACTGAAATACCATTTAGGCCTGGATGGAGCCTTGTGTAAATGACCTCTCCTACAAGGCAGCACAGGGCCAATAAGGAGTGTTGTAGCCACTGGTTTGGTTCCTTCAGGAATGCACCTTTATCCATTTGGGAAAGAAGGGAGATATCAAGTGATTATAGGATCAAATTCAGTTTCTGAGCAGGATTTAATCTTTAAAAATCCAGTTCAGTCTTCACAGAAATGGGAGAAAAGCACCTAAGGAGCATACATCTCTCTGAGGAGTTGCATGCCCAGACTGGGGATGCCCATGCCATGATTCAAAAGACTTGTGGGAATTATCTTGGGAATCGGTTGTTCCACTGGGAACAGGAGAAGGTACAACTCTAAGGGGGAAGCTCCCCAGTCACTGAGCTGCAACTTTCTGATCTTCACAGGGAGTGCACAGGGCGTGGGACACGGCATTGCCCCATCTCGCACGTTGCGTACAATGGCATCACACAGCAACAAAACCTTAAGCCTAATGCTGTTCATTTCCTTTGTACAACTTTATACCATTAGTTCATTTTTCTGTGTTCCTCTTAAGTATCTATACTAGTTCATGAATGTCTGTACTTTAGCAATAGCCATAAATAACTAAATCTGTACAACAATGAAGAGTCTATGGAGTCAATTTAGTTCCTGTGAATTATTCCCATATACCATGAAAGGAGAAAATGAGCTAGTTGGGTTTAAGTCCATCATATTAAGGATAACAGCAAACATTTTGCTTTAAACATGCAGTTTCCTGAATTAAGGTTCACTCTCTCTGTTATCAAGGTGACATTAAAAGTGGCCATGGGTATTTGGAAGCTTTACCACCAGATCAATTTAGATTACTTACTATAATTGAAGAAGTGTGAGAATTTCTGAGATGGAGCCACATTTTGTGTATCTGTCCTTGCGTGCCGTATACACATCTGCCCGCGTGAAATGAAGTTTGAAGCAGAAGTCACACAACTTACTCCAAACCTACATTTCCATCACCAGAGTAAGCAACACTGAAGCATTCTGTTTCTTGCTGATTCCAAGCAGTACAGATAATGGCTATTTGTTTTGTCTTTAAAGAGAGTATAGTTTTTAATTTCTTCTGGAGCAGTGTCCTATATGTATTAAACATAGAGCCTACATGCTTATTCCACAGAAAATGAAAAATGAACCGTGGGATTGTTCTGGAGGTTTTCATTGTATTTGTCGTATCCACAAAATAAATAAATAAATACACGAAAGACAGAAAGTGTAGTGATAAGACAGCTACTTGTGCTACAAAATTAGCTCTTTTACTCCCAGTGAATAGCCTCTTTACAACAGTAGTTTATTTCAATCTCCTCATCTTCCTGAAACGAATCTGTAGTGAAAAGCAATTACAGTGAATATTTCCTTATTCACAATGACTCTAAATGTACCTATATTAATTTGCTGAAGTTATATTAGTTATTATATAGTTTTTTCTTATATATTTGCTTGTATATATGTTTGTGTGCCTGTGAGTATGTGTGTTTCTGTGTGAAAATTCCCCAGACAGGGCCAGATTTGACTACCAGGATGATTGCCACTGACAGCAATTGGGAAAGCAGTTGCAAAGACGTCTAGTCTCATCTCTGGGGCTGCAGTGATTGCTCTCCATGGAATTAGACTGGGAATACTGACATTTCCATCCTGGCCATCACAGATTTACTCAGGAGATCAAAACATATCATTTAAACCAACCTCACCGTTCTGAAGATGCTGTTGTCTCAAGGTGTCCCTGAAGAGGGTCCATTACTGCAGCAGCTGCTGAAAGAAGAGATTTTACACAGTAGATGCAGATTGAGTTAAATTTAAGAATCCTCTAAGGATTTACCGAAAGCAGCTTGATTGAAACTGCATGGAGGCAGAATTATGCATAAGTGTTTAAATTCTGACTCTCATCAGAAGGACCACAGAGTAAGATGTGGCATTAGGAAAGGAAAGATTTCACTTACAAGTACTAAATGAACATGAAGGTAGTGAAAATTTCCCCAACTTTCTTGAACATTTAATTTCAAATCTATGTGTGGTTTAAACAGAGGTTTTTATGTATACTACCAACACACCCAGGTTCATATGGCCCCAATGTCAAGGATATGTGTGACTTCAATCTAATCTCAGCAATAACATTAAAAGTAATGGCTGAAGACATCTAAATTGACTGAAAAGGTAGAGGATTCATATATGACTGTAGTCCTACAGATCTTATGGGCAGCTAGGTATAAAATACAAAAATTTCTACATGCCCCTTTGGAAAGACAAGGTTTAGTCAGAGTTCATACTTCTTTGGTCACCAGAAAATGCAAGTAAAGTGTGTAGGAGGACCAGTATTTTAGATTATGTTGTATGAGGCAGCATTACTTTTGCATGAGCAAGGCTGTTGAGTGAAAAGGCTGAAGAAAACCACAGGGGAAGGATATGACCTCTCCTATCATTTACCTCATCAGCATTTACAGAACATGCTAGAAAGGGGTTTTCTAAGCCCTGTGAGAGGTCTAGAAATCACAAAAAGCAATGTTACCCCGGGAATAGTACTGACAAGTATTTGCTTAGGTTAGGAAATTCTGCCAGGGCTCAGTTACTTGAGTAGCCCATGTCCCTGCTCTGATCTTCAGAGCTTTATTCCTCTTCAATAACATAAGAGTATCTCACTCTTCTCTCTCTCACTAGATTTGCTAAGTCCCTTCTCTGGAGGTAGGTTGGCTCATTCTCAGGCATCCTCACTTCACTGTGTTCTGCAGATCAAGAGCAAAACTTTTCTTGTCTGCAGTCAGGCAAATCTAACAGAGAAGCAGAGATGGCAAAGATAATTACTTTCCTACAAGTTTCACAAAAACAGCAATCTGAGTAGAGAAGGCAGTTCAAGTGTTCATAACTTTGTTTCTAAAAACTTTCATGTCCTAACTTCTGTAATCAAACATGGCAGTCTGCATTTCACCATCAAACTCTACATTAAGAGACTGAGATATATGAGAAGAAATTCTTTATAGTTAAACAGTTGATCAGCTGAGAAACTCAAGTCCATAGAAACCAGGCTTCATTTAACTCTGCATCTCACAAACTACCAGAGTTCAGAGTTCAGTTTGCTTCTTTTTTTTTCCTTTTTTTTCTTTTTTTTTTTCTTTTTTTTTTTAAAGCAGCATTGCTAGAGCATGATGTTTCTTCATTTTGGTCTTGCCTTTTTTTCTGGTGAATGTAAAAGGAAAAAAAAAGGAAAAAGAAAAAAAAAAGTCAAGCAGTATAAGGGAAGGGAATTTCTCTTCTCCTGTGAGAAAAGCTGAGAACTGATGGCTATTTATTTCTGATCATTTTGTTGTTTCCTGTTAAATATAGTGCTTTTTAAATCAGCTGTCATGGACCCCCACTCTACCTCCTTGCAGCTACCAAAAATACTGCTGTTAGATCTTTTGTGTGTTTTGGATGTTTGCTCTAACCCACCAATTTTCATTCACAGAGCTATGCATTGGCAGTATTCTGAAAAAACTCCTGAGGAAAAGAGGGGCGTTGGAGACTGGATTTTTGTTGTTTGTTTGTTTGGGGGGTGTTCAGGGGCAGAGCAGGGACTTGCTCATTTCTTCTTAAGCACACTCTCTGTAATGACTGTCCTTTTCATATAAGGCAGCCACAGATAGGGGGAAGTGACAGAAAATGCAGAATTAATCCCACTGGAGTCCAGCCAAGAGCTGGCTGTGTAATAGGTTCTGTACCTGGGAAATGCCAGATGTCTATACATTCAGGAGTGCAGAAATTACCATCGAAATTACGTGTTTGTCCAGCTAAACAGCTCAGGCAGAAGTGACAATCACAGGAGGTTATTATTAGACGCATGGAGTGGTCCCAGCTCCAGCCAGGGGAACCCAAAGCACCTGCACGAATCAGCTCTGTACAGACTGGTCCTTTTGTCCCTGACTCCAAAGGACTTGCACACAGCCCAAATCTGTTGCAGTTTAACTCTCCCTTTCTTTTTGACCCACTTCTTTCTAAAAACGTAGCAAGTGTGATGGAGGGAAAAACTGAAACTAACAGCACCATCTACTGGGTATAGGACATTATTGCCTAATAGAGCTAATTTTGAGCATTAATGACTAGAGAAAACAAACAAGAGCAACAGATCCTCAGGGGTATTGGATGTTCAAAGTTACTTTCCCATAGGCTGGGATTTTTTCTGAGGGAATCTGAAATATAGAAGGAAACTAATTTATCTCTGTTGTTTCTCTGAGAACAGCCTGGACTGCTGAGTATTGCTGCATTTTGGACAATTATTCTTGTTGGGCCTAGTAATACAAATCAAAATGGCCTCTGAAAATAGGGAATGAACATCTGGGTCAGGTTTGTTCAAAGCTTTGCTTTCAAATCCAGGTTGGTTCAAAAATAAAGCAAATGAACAAACTAAAACCAAACAAAACCAACCAGAAGTTGTCTCTGTCATATGGTCTTGAGCTAGTTCCATTAGAAAGATTACGAAGCTGAGAAAAAATAAAAGCTGTTTATAATAAAAAAACCTCTTGGAAGCACTGGACTCCATGCTCCTCTTACCTGGGTTTGCAACATGAGCTTAAGGGGCTTCTTGAAGGGGAAGCACAGACATCTATTTTCAAAAGAGGCTTTTGTTTGCATTTTTTACTTGTAGAAGATAAGTATCTCTTAGCTCGAAGGCCATGGGCAGGCATAAATTGAAGCAGTGGAGAAGGGTTGATGGTTTTTAAGTAATCATTACCAGTCAGTTGACTGTCTCAGAAAAGCAGTTTTGTGAACCTCCTTATAAGAGGCTTTGGAGATATCGGAATATTTTTCTCAGTGCAGATTCCTACATGTAAGTTGTTGCTCTAATAGGTTTTTTTTTGCAGCAGTCTATTTGTGTGGTAAAAGCCTGTCGTCATCATCAAAATAGTCACTGAACATTTTATTCCCTGTTGGTGCCATCTGAGACGCAGACCTGGAAGTGCAGACTGACTTCTGCCATCTCAAACCATTTCACTGAAAGGCATGATTCTTCCCATCACACCCACCAAACTCACTATGCCAGCAATTTGCTACAGTTGTACCCCTACCACAATGAGATGAAACCAAATTTATTTTATAAGCCATTTCTAAATGCTAACAGTATTATGATACTTGAGATATAGTAGTGTAGCTGCAGAAAACAGTAAAAAACTGTAGTGTGCATAATATGAAATTGCACAATCCAAATTAAACTCACATCTGCCTTTGGCTAGAGGCAAAACACCAGAGCAGAAAAATGAGATCTGAGGAAGCTACAATGCTCCACTGGCAGACAAGGGCTTCCTCTGGAGGAGATAAGGCATCTTCTGAACATATAGAAAAGCACACTTTTCTGACAAAGTGAATGAGGACGCGGATCAGTTTGTTCTTGTTCAGGCTTCTCGAAAAATATATTTTATACTGGCTCATTTAGCTCTTCTTCCATCTAAAATAAAAACAATCAACTCTTAAGTTCTCAAATTAGTACCAAAACATCTCTCACCATGACTTCCTTTAGCTGGTTCTGTATAAGAACACCCAACCCTCCCTTGTTTCTGCCCCAAAGAGCTTACGATTTAAAGAACAATCAGGTTGCCTTCCTCTTTCCTAACTCAAAACCAGATAGCTGTCTCAATTCCAAGTGGACTGTAATTGAGGGAGGTTACACTTTGCTATTGCACACCTGCTTGGGGGATGCAGCTCTCCACAGTATGGATGGTTGCAACATTATAAACTGATTCTTTGCTATCTGGTAACCCTTCTGAAGAGAGGACACTGGACACCAGATAAAGGACTCTTGAAATGGGACACTGGGCTCAGTCGATCGTATCCTAAGACAGCACTGAATTCCAAATTGAGAGCAGGGTGGATTACCAGAGTCATAGAGGAGGTGATCATTCATGCTTGTTTTTTCTGTTTTGTTTTTGTTTTGCTGTTTCCATGGAAGTTACTGTCATTTGCTGTAATCAATTTAACTTTCCTCTTTCCTGAATTTCAAGGCAGGAAATTATACTAACAACCCTTGGAGAGGGCGATGTGATTTTCACTCTACAGCCCTGAGTCTTTCTCCCAGATTCAGCTTCCTTCACAGGGGAAATTGATACTGAAGTGACATTTTAGTGATTTAAATAGTATCATATGGGTTTTGCTGCAGAAAAAAAAATCACAAGTAACAATTTACCCTCTAGAAGAACAAATCTGTTCTGTGTAAACAATACCTTATTTCAGGATTTTATGTAAACTGATGCCTGGTTAAAAGGATTTCCCAGGTGGACATAGTGAATGTAGCTCCTTCCATTAGCACTCCTGGTGTCGTGGGAGAGCTTTTTGTAATGTGAGAGGAACATGTATTTTTTTGGATTGCCTCTTTTCCATCCATACCTGCATGTCATCTCACCCTGACATAGCTAACGAGCATTAAAAGGGATTCATGTTTTTTAATATCAGTTGGAGTAGGTGTCTATAGCAGAATCTGTCACTGCACACAAACATGGAGCTTTCCTTAACAAATCAGTGACAAGATAAAATCAAGCTTTGACTTTGGAAAAGCTTTAAAAATCCTTTTGCGAAATGTACTTATTCACAAAGCTCTAAGCAAAGAGTTTCCCATCCTGCAGAGACTGTAAGGGCAACAAGGGAGTCATGCAGGTTACTGACACATATGCTGGTTTCCACCTCCTGAAGAATGACCCTGCACGTCTCCCAGTCCTCCCGCAATACCTGTTGATTTTGTATTTACCAAGGAGCTGCTTGCTATCAATCAATTCATTAATCCAACACAATCCAATCCAATGTTTGGACCAGAAATATAAAGCCAGAGTGACATTTCAGATCTTTGGTGATGGTCTTGATCTCACCTAAAACTATTTCTGTTTGTTGGAAAGGATGAAACAACTCTAATGGCCAAAACCTGTGGTCTTGGAAAACCCAAATGGTGTACTGAGCAGAGCACTCATCAAGAAAATGTCCAATAGGAACATTATCATGTTGTAAAAGTACCTAAATTATATCCTTAACTCCTGGATTTTGAGGGGGAGGAATTGGTCTCTGAAACAGATCCATAATTATGGTGGATGAGTCCTAACGCTCAGCTACAGCTGATTGTCCCCTGTGTCCTTGAAGTCTCAATGAGACCCTGAAGTTCAGACACAGATAACATCTCTCTTACAGGAATAGAAGGGGGAGTGAGCGTGTTGTAGTGTGTGAGAAAACTGTGCCTGTCTAGGTCTGCCAGCAGCACAACCCATGCCTGCGGCCAGAAAAGAAAAACAAGAAGAGAGGGATTCTCCTTATCATTCTTCCCTTTCCCGGCTCCAGCATCAATCCTTATCCAGAGATGATCCTGGAACAAGGAAACGGGGAGAAGGACAAGGAGGAAGACTGAAGCCAAGCCAGGGTCTTGTCTCTGCCTCCAAAAACCTCTCAGCAATGTTGGGTAAGAAGGGTAGGCAACTTAACTGGGGCTCCAAGGATTCAAGCCTGACCTTAAAATCCTCTGTGAACATTACAATTAGGGCAATGCTCCACTGAGCACCTCACAGCCTCTTTCAGTGCTTACATGACTCTCTAAGTCAGGTTCTTTGTTAATGCCATTGCATTAATTCACCTATCAAACATGCTAGATTTCAAGCCGTCGGCTGGCTATGTGAGTGTCTTCTGTGCCTCTGATGTGGGCACCATCCTTTAAAATGGTGCCCTTAACAAAGCTATTGTCCAATTTTTAACCATCTTTAACGCAATTGGATTGATCACTTACTTGATCTAGTCCTCTTCTGGCCTTTGAGGCCTCTTTGCCTTTTGCCTTTCACGGTACTATTGGTATTGCTTTTTTGAATGTATGATTTTGACTCATTGCTCGAAGGGCTGCTGGCACCTGCCCTCAATGATCCTACATCAATCTCACTAAATCTGCCATCACTTTCATTCTGCTGTTTTCAGGTGTTCATTTTCTTTCGGCTTTGTCCAAGTATTAGATTCCCCCTGACGTGGAGTTAGCCCCTCGGATACACATCAGCATCTGTCAGTCCTGATCTGGATGGTGGCTCAGAGATGCCTCCATATCAAGGGAAATCTGTATGTATTCACTGATGTGCTGCAGCTCCATTCCCAAACTCCTGCACGTTGTATTCGTTATTCTGGTGGATAGGTGAAAAATAATCACCAATGACTGGTTTTGGTGGCAAAACATAAACAGTATTTTCTGAGAGCCATTACAGGATATTTGAGTTAAAACTACACCGCTTTGTGACACTCTCTCTGCTTGCCTTAAGCTAATCAATATGGTGTTCATAAACTCAGAAGGAGCTCAGTGTTTTTCCCAGTATGCATCAAAGCGAAAGTGTGTGGAAACCTGCTCCCTTTTCCAACACTGTTACAGTCTTAATAAGATATTGAAGTGGAAGATCAGAAAAGAAGAGTTAAGAATCAAGTTGGCCAGGGTTTACAAGTATGTTAGAGAAGTGGGGACAACATAATGAAGTTTGACATTTCAGTTAGGAAAATCTGGGATGTATGGGTTGTCAGACAGGCCGAGTGCTGCAAGTAGGATTTTGGATTGGTCCCAGTGGACTGGTGGAATTCAGGACATTTCTGGCAAGCACAGGAAGGGAATTGCGCTCCTTTCCCAGATGAATCACGGCAATCCAGGATTGAGGTCACTGACAAGACAATCTGGGACACTCCCGTTTGGTGAATAAAACCAGTACATCTGTTCCCTGCAATAATAATCCCCTAATCTCACATTAGATGTTTTATGGTATAAAAAAAAAAACAACCAACCAACCAACAACAACAACCCCCCCTCCAAAAACTCTCAAAGTATAAGCAGTTATTTCATTTAGAAATAGAAAGAAATCTGTTCAGTCATTTCTGTTCTTAAATACACCCCAGCCAACTGAACAAAACCCATCTGATACAATTTAAATCATCTACATGCAAAGGTTTTTCAAGGTAATTCTGGATGCTGCCTATCCTGAAGGTAAAAACTACACTTTGCAATGTGGCTTCATTTCACCTTCCTCGTCTTTCCCCATTCTCCCCTTTCCCCCTCCTCATCCTCCCTCCACCATGCTATGGAAGTGGGCTCTGATTTAACTTGTCAGAAGAGCCATTGGATTGGGAGAAGGCACAATGCTGGGCCTTCTTTTCCTGTTAATCAATAATAACATAAGGTAATGTGAAAATATGACTAAAGGCAGGTTAGCCTGGCTTTGGGTCTTCTCTCTTTCATGCAGAGCAGGGTTTAACAAGGTTTCCAAAGCCTGCTCTGAAGTACAGCCTGCACCATGGTTCTCTCTGAGGAAATGCGGGAGCGATGGTGCCTTGCGGTGGCAGAGTTTTATGCGTGTCTATGACTTGAACATCACACTTCAGTACTTTGCACTAATAGACTGGTCTAGCAAACAGCCCTAACATCCCCAGAAGACTTCACATCATCCCTGTACTATGCCTGCTCCAAAGGAGCATTAGATACCAGATGTCCACCTGGAGTGGAAGTCCAGGCCACGGTTAAGACCGATCCCATCCCAACGTCTTTGTGTCTGGCCCTGCTTTGTCAAGCTTGTCTGCCACCACCTTGGCTGGGCTGAGCATCTCTGGGCTCTTCCTGGCTCCAGAACTCAGATGAGTAAACTAGGCATCCCTGGCCAGATTCCACCACAAGGAATTTCCAGTTAATTTTAAGTCAAAAGATACCTTATATACACAAGGGATGGCTTTCATGCATGCTCTCATCAGTACTTCCTATTAGTTGACTTAGCTCTTCACTCACTGTAGAACAATTTTAGGCCTCTGATGCCTAGTTCATGCATTCCCCTACATGGCAAGAAACATAAAAGTTAAGTATTTACATGGCTCAGTGAACCTCACTCCTAGAACATTAAGCTTACTGACTCTGAAAAGGTGGCTCTGATGCCATCTTTTAACATAAAAAAAACAGAGCACATTAAACTCTTACTTATTGCTCCAGCGGATTTTAGTGTTGTGGGTGGAAATAAAAGCTTTGCTACCAGCTTAAGCATGGTGAGAAACCTCCACTCTTGCTGCACTGTATCCTCTGGGCACACTTTCTCTAGGGCTATTCCCTTCTTTTCCACAGGGTCTATGCCAGCTCTGTCACCATAGCATCTGGATGCCTTCCAGTAGAGGATTAACAGCTGTCACACAGCTGCTTTCTAACTTGTTCTCGTGCCTGAGGAAAACCAGGCTGTCACCCTCGCACAAGTACCAGATCTGACTTAAATCATCATTTCCCAGAAACAAGATCACTACTCTTGTATTTAAATTAGTGTACAGAAAATGATACTCTACTAAATAAAGCAGTCTTTCTTTCTTCCTCTCTCTTTCTTTCTTCCTCTCTCTTTCTTCCCTTCCTCATTCCTTCCTCCTCTCCCTCCATCCTAGATATACAGGTATGATCTGCATTTTCTATTCTACCTGCAAAACCTGTTGTAAGCTGTCAGCCAAGTTTCTATAGAAAGAAACAGCCACATAGTTATCGTATGTTTAGTGATATCTGTGGCAAAGTAATTACACACAACCCTAAACAGAGAGATTCCTAAATAGAGTTCTGCTAAAAGATGCTGCAGGACTGGGATGGGAATCTGGACATGCAGCTGGTTTTTTTTCCTTTTTTTTCTTTTGTCCCCTCAAAGTCTTTCTGTGAAGACTGTGAGAAAATAAACTGGTCCATTCACAGATATAGCTGCTTTATTAAATCAATCTTCAATCAACCACAAAAGTGAAATGTAATTCACCCTCCCAAGACAGAATTGACAGTTCATGAAAATGTTCAGGGCTGACAACCGACCCAGGGCGTTAATACATTCCACCTTCTGCAGCGCGCTCTTTCTTCTTGAAAGTCGCCACCCCTGACCTGACCCAATTTGAAGAAAAACATACCCAAAAGTCAGCCTAATCTTGAAAGCAGGCATCGCGGCTCTGATGAGGGTGACGACTTCTCGGGGAGGAAGGTAAAACAGGTGTATTTGTCCTGCCACATCATCAGCAGCTGCACACTCCTAAAGCAACAACTGACATTAGATGTGTGGAAGGGAAAAGCAGGATTTGTTCCCTGTCTCCCCTCTCCTGGCAGGTGTCACAGCAATACAAAAGTGTCAGAAGACTTTGGCTGCAAGAGCAGCAGCAGAAGAAGGGGGGGAAAATCTGTCAGGGAATTAGAAATGGGAGGATAACAGATACTTTTTGTTTTCACCACAGCTTTGTGTATGTGTCTGTGTCTGTGTGTGTGTACCAGGGACAGAAAAACAAAAAAAAGAAGAAGAAGAAGAAAAAGACACTTTCTTCTGCCTAAAGCTTTTCTTAAACATGAAAACCTACTCCCCCCCGCCCCCAGTATCTTGTAAGAAAAGTGTTTTTCCCTCACAGTGAAATTTCAGAATTAGTGCTTACCAACACAGCACTCATCATCAGTCATGCATTGTCCATTCTTTATTGAGCTAGTGCCTTTACCATGCTAATATTTTCACATTTTATTAAACCCTCTTGATTTTTTATTATTCATTCCCTCACACAGTCACTTCCTCACAGTTTGCTCTGGTTGTGGTCTGCAGCATTCACCAGAAATAGCACAAAGCCTCCAGCCCATCAGAATCAAAGACCTTGCTTTGAGGAAAAAAAGAAAAACAGCTAACAACAAAAAAATGACAAAAAAAGCAGCAAATAAAGCCCTTCATATAACACCTTTTATATTCCCCCCATAAGAAATTCACTGTCACACAGTGTTCTTCACTCAGATATTATTATAGTTTGGATGGAGAAGGACCAAGTATACTTCAATATTCCATCTTTAATCTCCTAAGATTAAGCCTTAATCATCAGGCAACAAAGTATCCTGAAGGGAAGGGAGGGGGAGAGGGGAGCAGGACACAGGCAACTCAGTTTTTTCATTGAAACTCTTGCATTTTGCATTAAAATATTTACATAGTAATTGAATTTCCATTCCCTCCTTCACAGGGTGAGTTTTAACCACATCATAAAGATCTTTTTCTCCATGATAAGGCATAGCAGGACTCTGGCATTACTGGTATCCTGTATCTGCTAGACATGGAAAAGGGGGATGTTGAGCCTTCCTTGCAGTTTTTTAGAGGATTTTGGACATTGAATTGCCAGAATAAGTGAATCCTCAGAAGAGATGGAAGAGTCTGGGAAGGCCAGAGCTAAACGCCCAAATCTTTGAAAGAATTGTATTTTCAGCTGCCTTCTCAGCACTTGGCTTTTGCTACTCTCTGTTCAGGATAATGTCTTTTGCAGGTTCCATTTCTATGTTCTGACCTCTTCATCACTGTGCAGGGAGTCCAAGCATCTCATCCAGCGTCGTGAATTAATTTAGGAGCTGGGGAACCTGAATCTCTTACGTGCCTAATGTTCATTTCCTCGTGCTGAATCCTGGAGCAGTGATTTCACATTTGCTCTGCCCTCACCAGGAATACACACCAATTTAATCATCTCTAAGACTTCAGAGAGCACCAGAAGTATTTAGACCAGTACAATACTTTAGCTCATCCGTAATTTCTGATAGAATGTTACTGGTTTGTGGCAGTGACAAGAGAAGAGGAGACACGTGTGATGCTGGTGTCTGCCTAGAAGAGGGCAGTGAGCATCGGACTCAACCCAAAGCTTCTCAGAAATATAGGTCAAACCTATATTACCACCACCGTTACAAAGAGGTACCAGCATCCAGCCTGCTTTTTCTGGGTTCCCACAAGAAAGCAATGCTTTCTGCTGCTCCCAGCAGTCAGTCTCCTGCTGACCTTACACGTGCCTGGAGTAGATCGTTTTGGCCCCTGAGAAACTGCCACCCCAGGGGCAAGGAGAGGACTCTCACACCCATTTCACAGCTACAATGACCCCAGCACCAGTCCAACACTACAGAGCGGGCACGAAGAGACCGAATGTGCACATGGATTTGGCTTACGAAGGCAGAGGGAGAGCACAGTCAACCGGAGGGAGAGCAGCGGCACACATAATTACATGAACAAATCGATGCTTCCCCTTGCTTTTACACCCAAACTGGCAAGGATCCTGCAACAGACAGCACATAATTTCTCCCACTGACCGACCATAAGAGGCAGATAATATCAGCTCAGTAAAGACAGGGAACTGCTGCTTCTTTCAGATCATAATTTAATTAACTGTGATTTTCCTAACAAGCACTTTTTTTTTCTTTTTCATTACTACAAAGAAAAGGACTCGGGGCTGATCCCACAGGCTTCCAGGCTTTAAGGACAATAACAATTTAATGAGACAACTTATGTTGTGTTTATCCTCCTGCCGCAGGCACAAACGCTCCACAGGCTTACGGGCAGTAGCTGAGAATGGAGCCAGCCCACCTAGGACTCAGGATGCAACTCAGACCTTTTCTGTGAGCAGCGTCCAAATTGGAGTCAAATTAGCCTGGGGCTTTTTTCTGTTGTGGTTTTAACAGTCCTGGACTTTTTTCAGACATGTAATTGTTTAAGAACCTGGAAAAAAAAATCAAAAAAAAATCAAAAAGTAGATTATTTTGCCATTGGCCTCCACTCTGCCCCCCTT
This sequence comes from Haliaeetus leucocephalus, assembly GCF_000737465.1. NCBI lineage: Eukaryota > Metazoa > Chordata > Aves > Accipitriformes > Accipitridae > Haliaeetus > Haliaeetus leucocephalus. The sequence goes on along the minus strand of NW_010972991.1, from coordinate 720,665 downwards.
TCTTCTCCCCAGAGAGACCCTCTGCTATTTCTTTTCTGTGTCAGAGGCTTGGAGGGAGGCTCTTGGGAAAGTGTGCCTTGATTTTAAGTTCATAGTGCCATCTAGTGATGTAAGGGACACATGTGCCTCTGAGTCACCAGGCAGAGCTGCAACGCTCAGGGTCTTCCCCAGGAATTAACCACCTTGTATAACGTTGAATAATGTCTCTGTGGCATCAGGGTGACCTGTCCTAGAGGCAGGCAGAGTCTGCACACACTCCTGAAAGCTGCCCTGGAGGTGGGAGCGAAGGTGAGGAGACAATATCCAGAGCGTGGGGAAAAAAAAGAAACCCCTTGAGAACTGTATGTGAGGTTTTAGGATACTCTGCTCAGCACCTACAGGAGTGGAAGAAAGTAACAAATCCAGTCCTGTGATGCCCTTGAATATTCCTGGTACATATATACACCTATATTCCACATATATATAAGGATATTTGTGAATATATGCATCTATATTCCCCAGCTGCATATACAAATATCTGTTGAATCCTCAAAATTTAGCAACCTGATTCCCAGAGGCTGTATTTCATTAATCTATTTCCAACTAAGGGAAAAAAGGCACATGGACACACACACACACAGAGTAACCAATCCCAAATGACAGCTATATATATATGTATAATCATCTGAAGTATTTCACTATGGCAACATAGCCAAATGTATGTAAAATCTCAGGGACTCTTTAATACACCCCAGAATCTGAATTTTCAAGAGTAGGTACAATGAAAGTTTGTTCTCACTCCCATTGTGAAGCTTTTTCTCTATGCTCTCTCCACGTGCCGTTCAGTTTGCCTTTGTGCCTGTCCCTTAAGGTATGAATAACTACCTGAGGACTTCTTTTTAAGCCCAGAGCATGCAATGACAACACTTTCTGTGATTTATTTTAATGAGAAGGCAAAGCACTATTATGAAGCCAGACTCCCAGCAAATCATTCATTCCAGTGCTGAAGGAGTATGCTGGATGACACATTTCTGTGCCTTCTTATAGCTGAGGCAATGAAATGGAGTACAGAGGTGTTCTCATTTTCCTGAATAAAAGATAGGCAAATTGGACCTTCAAAGAAGGTCTGCAGGGATTTGTACCAGTATGCTTGTGTCAAAGGTCTGAAAGGAGACCTGGCTGCTCTTTGCTTGGCTTGTATTTACTCTCTACCTCATGTTTTGCAGTTTCTCCTAACGACTTCCAACAGTTGGGGCAAAAAAGTCTGCCTCTTCTTTCCCTGCTCATCATTTCTTTCTGTTTTTAATTACTGGTCGAGCTTGCTTGCTTATTTGTTTCCCTCTGACATTTCAGAGTTTACCCAGGGGTGCAGAGTGGGATGTGCTGATGACAGAAGAGATACAGAAATTCCTCCAAATTCTGGATGGCATTTCTTCAATACACACTCAGGGTTGAAATGATTTTCAGGCTGCAAGCAGAAGGGAATTTGTGGGACAAAGCTCTGCAGACCTGCAAAGTATGATTTGTTTCTAGAATCACACATGAATTTTTCCTAAATCATTGCTGGCTTTTGCAGAAGATGAGTATACTGGCAAGGCCCAACATCTCTTGCATTTTTTTCCTTTGACATACCATATTTGGAGATTTTGGTCTTTCACTATAAAATTTAAGTTTCAGGTAGACTGAAAGTATTTTCTGCCCCAGGGTTTGAAGTGCGTGATCTGTGGGCCAAACGTTAATTGCATTGTTTCCTGTGAGTTTGAGGACTGGACTTTATGACCCCAAAAGTCGCCTTGTACTCCTAATATCGTTTTCCTTTCCTATTATTTTTTGCAGCATTGTTTTCTTTAAATCTTAAAATAGCTACAGCATCTAGCTTGAAATCAAGTTGAAAAACTAGGAAACTATCAAAGAAAGCCTGGAGATATATATCCAGGGACTTGCTTTCTGTCTCTCCCCTCACCATTTGTTGCCCAAGACTGCAGAAAGTAAATGCACTCCTGGTAGACTCTGTCTGAAAGGCTCGTCTAAGGAATAGCACATGGCTACAGTGAGAAGCTGCAGGGTCTAACTATTCTTTGCATGATTCAGGCAGGGAAATTATGTATATATGTGACACACAAAGGCTAACCACAGTCCTGCAGCCTCTAAAGATCCTGCAGAAGAATGTACGTGCACCCTGATGTGTATAATTTATTACACAGTGGGCTTGGGTTTTAATGGCTATGTGTATCTAAAAAAAAGGCCTCTCAATTATCCTGATCAGTGGGTCTGTTGGAGGTAAAGATCAGTTTGAAAGCTCTGATGTTTTTTCAGAAGCAGGGGAGAATTTCACACCATTCTGAGTGCCATTTGCCTGCAGGTAAACTACGTCACCGTACCAATTAGAGCCAGTTATGAACTGACTGACCTGCCGTGACATGGAGACATCAGGCAGGTTTTAGTTTGCCTTTGCAGAACAGAGAAGGTAGAACACCCACACTGGTGTTCAGGTATCTGGGATTTGCATATCTGAATTTGCTACAGCCTTTGGATATAGGTTGCCTGACTTTGTCTTTACAGGGTCCTTATTTGGGCCAGGTGAAAATGTACCGGTGTGGGATCTTGGAGAGGAACATATCTGCAGGAGGTGGTGTGGTGCTTTGTGTCGTGGCCAAGGCTGTGCAGCAACACACCAATTGCCTTCTCTTTCCCTTCCCAATAAGGATCAGCATCGCATGTGTCCCCAGTGAATAGACCCATAAAGATAAATGTCTGGCTGTATTTCCTGCAGATTTTCTATCTGAAGTCTAAATTGAGAACCAGAGCCTGCCCCCTGCCCCACACAACCCCTGTTCCCATATTCCCATCTATTTTGCCAAGATCAGTGGCAAATCCATTATGTGAGGATTTGAGGGGGGGAGTTATCTAGATTATAACGTCTTGGGATTTGGGGTTATCTAGGGTTTTTTGATGGGATGCCACCTTCTGTTTGCTCTTCAGAAAGAATGTCAGACTAATAGGTTGATAGGCAAATGCCTGTAAGCACATCAGCTCTGACTGTGACACATACTGTTCTTATACCTGAGTGTAACAAGTGTGCTGAGTTCCTGTTGTCCCCTGCCTTTCTCCAAGTACTCAAAAGAGGAATGTGCTGTTATGGAGCTGAGTGAGATAACACCGGTGTTTGGAGCAGTGGGTGTGAAACACGTCTCCAGAGATGAAGTCACTTCCCTAAAATGCAGAGAGCTCGATTCCTCTATGCTTGTGCTTTGGCTTGTTGCTTTCTGCATTAATTAAAAGATAAGGGACTGAGTGTGGTCTCGTTACACACTCTTGTACATAGAGCAATCCCCCATAGGCTCTAGGGAGGGGGGACTAAAACCGTACAGTCAGAGCAAGCCAGCAGTGGAGCAGCTCAAAGGCCACAACTCAGACCCAGATATTCTCACTCCTCGCTTAGCCTGGGGTTTGCCACCACTGCTCTGCACCCTGCAGACCTCCCTGAAAATAAGGCTGGCAGAGCCACGTCACAGGTGACCTTATTCTCTTTTGGGACAGTCACACTAATTAGCATTCACCGGTCTGAGCGAGGACTCTTTCTCATCCTTACAGTTGACTAGTGGCCATTGTAGCTTGCAAGTCATACTATCGTGCCCTGATGAGAAAGAAAACTGTCTTTTTCACAGAAGGTTTCTTGGGTTCGGAGGGGTGGCATTTGACCTACTGCCTCCACCAGCATGGCTTAAAAAATTAGATATCCCTTTAAGACAGTAATCTGAGGGTGATTCATTTCACCTGTTTTCAATATCAGTCTTAGGATAAGATCATTCACCCTCCGACGAGCATCTCTCTGTCTCTCACAGACTGCTGAGGAATCCAGACACCTAGCTGGCATCTGCTGAATGAAGGTATGTGTCTACCATGCTGGTATCTCCATATGATCAAGTCACACTATGCTCTCTGTATGGTCAAAAGAGTTAGTAGAGTTTAGGGACCTCCTAAACCTCACTGACTGTATTAAATTATCTTTGTTAACTATAATAACAACATAGATTCTTTGTGCAGATGGAGATGCCTGTACTGTAGACACGCAGCCCTGGACGAGATAAACCCTGCGCTAGTTTATACTAAACCCCACATCTTGAAATGGATGATGTTAGGTGAGAAGAATCCAACTGTTTGTAGTCACGCAGCAACCATATCTAAGAGCCGAAATATTTAAAACAGAAGGCTCTAGGCAGGACAATGGCTTTTAGTTCACATTTTGACCAGTCTGTGTAGCTGCCTCATATGCTTTATAGAGAGGGTGAGGTATATATAACACAGGTACAAAGATGTCAGAGTGCTGTGACTCATATCCTTTCCTATTGACTTCAGTGGGACCATGAATTAAAAAAAAAAAAGAGAAAAAAAAAGAAAGTGAAACTGTAAATAAGTAAAAACCTGAGTAAACACAGAATCTGTTTCTATGACTGGAACAATAATGGTCCTTTCAATAATGCAGTATCTTTGGTTCATCAAATCCATTTTTTGAAAAGAAACCCTCTTTGGAGACATTTCAGATGAATGTTGTTAGTCTAATTAGCAATGGGTTTATCACATCCCCAGCTTATTCACAGGAGAATACATTCTAAAAGGTTGCTGCCTTTGTTTGAGCTCATTAAGATTGTATGTGCCATTACAGTTACAAAACTTATACTTTTGCTTATTCTTTGGAAAAAAAATAGAGATCTACTTGGAATAATCTCTGACACATTCAGACGGCATAGATAAGTTCTTTTATATATTCATGCCATCAATACCTTGTCTCATTTGTTCTATTCCTACCTACATTTACATGAAACACCTTCAGCCCAGAACTAACAAATACTATGAATATTACAATTTCTTTACACTTTGATAACTCATGAAAGAGAGCATTTACTAGCATAAGTCTTGCTTTTCATAAGACTCTTATCCTCATTTTCAGCTATGACACCAGAATGAATTGCAGCTGAGCAAGGGTACAACTCTCTTTAATTCAAACTCTTTCCCAGCAGCTTGGAAGCAGTTATACAGAACTTAATGGAAGGCAGCAGCATGAAATGATAGAATGCAGCAAAAGAAGACCTTAGTCTTTAGTCTCAGTGCTTTTTTACCCTTTTACAGTCTAGTGATGTTTTAAGACCAAAGTATTTTCAAAATATCCTTGTAAACCCAAATCAACCATTTATGTTTGTCATTTTCCTATCTTTATATTTTTTCCAACTTTTCCTTCAAGAGCAGTACAGTATAGTGTATACACATATATGCATTTACAGTGATACCATATAATTCAAACCTATGCATCTCTCCTAGAATGCTGTGCTGGGATGGTAAAGGACACTTTATTCCTTGAGTGCTAAGATAGTACAAAATAAAAGACGGAGAGGAAGAGAAGGAAAATGTGAGAAAAAGTGATCACTAGGAGCAAATGACTTCCCTAAAGAAAGCTGTTGATACAGGGAAATTGAAACCAAAGCACATGTACAGTGATGATGGTATTACCCTTCAACACATCCCTTGCTGAGCTAAAATTCTGTAGACTGGAAGCTTCTCAGAATTAGTAAACCAATAACAGAGAAGGGAGGAATTATAATTATTTAGCCAAGTGTGAAAGAGAGAGAGGGTAACGAATACATAAAGTTTAAGAAGAAAGGAATTCCAGAAAGAATTTTTTATTTAAAAGTAAGGAAAGAACATATTGTGAACAAAGAAAAGGACACTATTAATGCAATTACAGATTTAGACTCATGTTGTAGACAGAATTGGGCCAGTTGTTACCAGAAGACCCAGCATTCATTATAATTCATTTAGAAAGGAAAATCAAGCTGCTGAAAACTAGGCAAGCCAGTGGAAAAGAATTAGGACCCAATAAAAAATAGGAAAGAAAGATAATCAAAGACCCAGACAGTGCTTCATGTCTCTCTTCTTTTCTTCCATGTCTTCAGATCTAGATCCCCAGGAAGAGACACCTTCTCTGATTAGTACCCATGTTCCCATCTTGTACCTTGGAAAATACCCTGAGGTAAAAAATGGGTTGCCAGAGGCAGAGAGAAGAGAAAGCAGGCATCATCTCTGTCAGTTCAAAGGAAAAAACTGAAAATATCCATGATAAGCAAATATTTTATCAGCATTAAAATGTCCGCCTGCACCCATTTCACCAGTCACGTGAGGATACACTCAGATGCTCCTCCTCGTGACAAGCATAATGATGGTTTGAAAGTCAAGAGTATTGGTTCAGTGGGAACTGGATTAAACTGGTCATGTGTCGCTTAGTGTATGGAATAACAGGTCCCTACTACTGCTTTTTGGTCTGCGCTTGGTATGAATAAAAGGGAAGAACAGCGAATGAATCATGAAAAGAAAAGGTTGTCTGGATACTTTAGGGGAAAACTTGTTGATTTTTGCTTTTGTTTGTCTAAAATGTGACTTTCTTTTTAATAATTTGTATTATCCACATATTTACTACTCATTCATGCTACCGCACTAAAAATAGATAGAATAGGAATTTCTTTGCGTATAATTATAACTCGTCATGTGTTAGTGGCAGCAAAGATAACAAATAGCAGTATCTCAGGGTAAGTATTTTAGTTTTAAAATAAATAAGATGACACATCAGGCCATTATACAGCCAGATTCCCTTTTCTGTCCCAGGGAAACTGAAATTCCACTTTCTTGATAATGATTTTGAGTCTCTCCTTCTTCACAGTCACTCTACAGCCTCTGAAAACATGAAAAATAGTGATTTTTTTTTTAATTTTTTTTTTTTTAGGAAAAAATAGAGAAAAACAGGCAAGAGAAATAGGGAACCCATGTAGATGGATTTAGGAATGATTTCAGGCATTGATCAAAAGGTTTGATTTCCATGAGCAGAAGGCAGGCAGAACTCTTGTTGACATGAATTCTTTGTATGGCATTATGGGACATTATTTGTGATACAATCATCAGAAATTATTAGAACTTAACATATTTCAATCATCTATGCTCAGCTGAGCATGATAATTATTTCTCTCTTCACAGGTAAATGCTAATTTAGATGATTAAATTATTTTCCCTAATTCTCCAGCCTATATGTTTTCAGACAGCAACCGAAGTCTTTGCTTACTTTCAGACTTGTGTGCTGTGGGATCCTGTTTTGCTAGAGAGCGTCTACTAGCATCTGAAAAAAAACTGAAAATGTTCCAGAAAAAGAGAATGAAGCTAAACCATGTGGGAGCCTGGTTGTCTGTGACTATGGTCATGGGCCCTTCTGAATAAGACCAGAGGCTCCATCCAGCATGATGGTTTCAGCACTAAGCAGACCGCTTTTCTCTTAACCTCCTCCTTTATTGGATGTGCTTTGTGCTCTGTGTTGCTCACATGAGTGTGTATGTATGTGCGTGTGCATATGAGTGTGTGTTTGTGTGCCTGTAAGAATGGTTTGGCTAAATTTGGGCTCCAACAATAGACCACGGAGCGGTGGTAGTAATTCTACTTACAGCTCCTCAAAGCCCGTCAGGAGGGTTTATTCCTCCTTCGTTCATGCGTAACTTTGTGCCAGCAGGATTGACATCTTAGAGTCCTTTTATGGTCTAAATCCAAAGCACTAAATACCTGGTGAAATCATAGCTTAAATTACCTGAAGAAACCCAAGAAAGAACTACTGCTTTTTTTCATCCATATTTACCCAATGTGTTGATCCGTGTGTAGTACATGCCGGATGGCTCATACAGTTATTTACATCAGCCTACTCAGAGAGTTGGAGTCCTAAGCCTCCTTTTGTGCAAACTGTCTCATTAAGTAAATTTGTGTTGCTATGGAAACACAATACCTAGCACATGAATTGTGTTGGTAAGGAAATAAAACCATACATTCCTTTAAAGTTCCTCAGGGTTGACCATTCCCTTAGGGAGGATCTGCTGTAGCAATATCTCTGACTCATTTATTTATGTCATTGAAATCCCTACAGGAATCACAGGACTGGATGCTCTCCTCCTGAGCCTGTCTCCCCCCCGACTGTTTATCCTTCCCCTGTTTTAGACTCACAGTTGGTTCTGAGAATTGGATCTTCTTGCTAGACTTTTAGGACGTTTAAGTCATTTACTACAGCCACTCCACCCTAAGGCATATTTCTTTTTATAAACTTAACAAGTCCGCCACAATGGTTTTTTTTCAGAGAAAATTGAGGCAGAGACTTCCAAATGATTTGTTTTCTCACAGTTATCAGACACAGTGTGGATGGAGTGAAAACACAGAAGAACTTGCAGGCATCACCCCTTCATTATCAGATCCACATATCAGAACACACCCCTGTTTTGTTCCAGCAAGAAAAAAATTACCGTATCTCCAGTCACCCATGCAGTATACAAAATATGCATTATGAGAGAATGGTTATCAAATCTGAACAGAAGTTGATGTAAACTCCTGGAGGAACAGCAACTGACTTCTTTTAGCGTAGCACAGAAATAGTACAGGCAGCACAATGCAAGTCCGTAATCCAGAAAGCTGCTGAGACATTAATGTAGGGGCAATGACAATGAAAGGACTATGCTGAAGTCTTCAAAACATTAGAAATTTACCTTAATACTTATATTTACACATTAGTAATGGATTAGAAACTGAACTACTTCATTCTCCATTATGGCAACTACATGCATTTGTATTCATCATGTTTATCAGCTGAGAGCAGACACTGAAATAACTTGTTTAAGAAGTTGTTTAAGAATACGCAGCCAGCCAGTGGCATAGCCAGGAGTGGAATTTGGTAACAATATTATGCTACTAGAGACCCAAGCCGGGGCTAGCACCTGTGTAGAAACATAAGATGTGCTTTCTTCAAAGAGTTTGCACTGATATTGTTATCTGACTAAAGGCTAAGCAAATTAAACATAAGGACCTGGCAAGGATCAAAGAACAATGATAGGTGAAGGAACACTGGTAACTTAATGAAAACCTAATTAGTGAAAGCCAGAGCACTGAACAAGCTGCTCCTCAGATCATCAAAGGAGAACTCGACCAGTGTCCTGGTGTGGAACCTATCATGAGGAGCCAGCCAAAGACAGTCCCTCCACAGAAAGCTGTGCAGACTAAAGGGGTTACTGCCTAAAGGGGTTATCAGCTTGGAGAAATGCTGCTTTATATGACATTTCTTGATAAAAAACCTGAAAACCTGTTATTTCCAAAATTTCTATTTGGCTTCATCAAATGGTACCAGCTGACTGTAATAACATAAAGCTTAATGTATGACTGGATCATTCTCCGCAGCAGGCAGTCAATACTCGAAAATTTTTGATACATGGCTTGGAGCTCACTTAAATATGAAACTTTCCCCCCACTTTCCCTGTTTTTAGCTCTTAAGATTATTGTTATGGAGGCTCACACAATCAAATTAAACAGGTGTTAAACTCTATCAGATTTATTCTTCAATCAAAGTCATTTAGAACTCCAACTTTAGTAAACCACAGGTTCAGTGATGTAAGGGGAAATTAATACTACACAACCGACTTAAGAATTCTTAAGCTGTAGAAATGATGACCCAAAATGCGCATATCACTCACCTAAAAGATGCGGGCTCTCATCCTGCAGGAGTTACCTTGGGTGACATCCCGACCCAAGGGGACAGCCCCCAACTGCAGATCCACTCCTCTGAGGAGAACCGACCCAATTTGCCCTCTGGCGGGGCTCCATTTATAGCCTAGTCAAACCTGATCTCTGGTCAAATAATGTCACATTAGTCTTTCTTTGTTCCTCGACTGAAGTGTGTACCTGGTGATCATAACCCGATCTCACCATGCAGGTGGGGCGACTCGACCCCCAAACCGTGGCTTCTAAGTTTTTTCTGTTTTCCACGGCTGAGAAGTTTCACTTTCTACTAGGGTGGCTCTACCTGCCACAATTATCCATGGCAAATTTTGGAAATGGCTAGTGATTCTGAGTATCCTGGCTTTCTGAAGAGCCTACCTTGCATCAGCAGAACCTCTTCAGTCTAGCAAACTGAGCACCTACGTTTCAGGCATTGATTTAGCCACCTCTTAGGAAAATCTTCTATTTTGAAGTTGTGCCTACATAGTCACGAATGTACCCACACACAGCTCAGGAAGAGACTAAGTTCATTTTATATCAGCTGGGACTTCCACATCCCAGTAGTGCAGTGACCACGTCTATTTTGGATTGACATTGACTATGAAAGCATACATTTATGTATACAGAGCAAAAGAATCACACATTAAACTGTAATGGACATTCAGCATCTTCACTGTCCCCAGTAGCTATACTTCGCTCCCAGGGGATTGCCTGAGCTGCAAAGATGAGCATCTATTTTCATCTCTGTTCTGGAGGCAGACGTTGATGGGCTAGAGCCTGAATTTGCAGAGATGGTTTAGGGGAAAGCCTAGGTTCCTGAGTCTTGTCCTTGTTTTATTAATATACCATATTTTGTTGGTACACATGTACTCACAAAAATAGAAGCAAAAGCATTCATTTTCTTAATAAAATATATATAAAAAACAGTGTTTCAGAAATCAGATTTTCAGATATTAAACTCAGGACTGCTTCCTCAAATAGTTCCTCAACAGCCTCTTCCACAGAAGTTTATTCTTAAGTATTTAATTTCAGATTCTGCGAAGTAGCGCAGTGTCATAATCACCATTTAATTGATGTTTTAATCCTTCTGTTTGTCTGAGTGACAGTAAAGGGAATGTCAATTAAACAGCAGTTTTGCTGTGATAATATTTAAATGCCTTGTAAAAGAAAAAAAATGTCTTCGACATTTCACAGCACTGACACCTACCTGAAAACATAATATTATATATTTTAGTGAAATATGCAGTGAAAATGCGATTTAATGCAGTACACAGTTCTCAGCTGAAATGCAGATTTTTTTGTCCTTTGAAAAGAAGATGCCAGGACTTAGTTGAATAGACCAGGGATTAGGTCATAGGCTTAGTGCATGCTACTTGTCAAATGCATGGTTCTATTTTCTTGTATAATTACGAGAAAAGTTCTATGTTGCCTTTTTCTGCATAGTTTCCACGCATAAAATGGAGAAGACATTGACCTGATGATGTAATCTAATGATACATATTACAGAAAGGGTAAATAATTTTTGGATGAGAGGCTGGACAGCAGCCCTGCAGAAAAAGATCTGGGGGTTTGGATTGATGGCAAGTTGAACGTGAGTCAACAGTGTGCCCTGGCAGCCAAAAGGGCCAAACGTGCCCTGGGGTGCATCAAGCCCAGCATAGCCTGCCAGTCCAGGGAGGTGACTGTCCCACTCTACACAGCACTGGTGTGGCCCCACCTCAAGTACTGTGTGCAGTTCTGGGCACCTCAATATAAGAAGGACATCAGACTATTAGAGTGTGGCCAGAGGATGGAGATCAAGATGGTTAAAGACCTCAAGGGCAACACTTATGAGGAGCAGCTGAGGTCACTTGGCTTGTTCAGCTGGGAGAAGAGAAGGCTGAGGGCTGACCTCATTGCAGTCTACAACTTCCTCAAGGGGGACAACAGAGGGGGAGGTGCTGATTTCCTCTCTCTGGTGGCCAATGATAGAACACGAGGAAATAGAAACTGCATCAGGGGAAGTTCAGGTTGGACATTAGGAAAAGGTTGTTTACTGAGAGGGTTGGTCACTGGAACAGGGTCCCTAGGGAAGTGGTCATGGCACCAAACCTGTCAGAGTTCAAGGAGCATCTGGACGATGCTCTTAGTCATATGATCGAGTTTTAGGTAGTCCTGTGAGGAGCAGGGATTTGGACTTGATGATCCTTATGGGTCCCTTCCAACTTGAAATATTCTCTGATTCTGTGTTTTTCCTAGGCAGTGACTGAAGTTATTCCCTGCAGTTAGCTTTGACTCAGAAATTGACACTTTCCAGTTATAAAACATTTCTACATACATATTTATTACAACTATCTGCTAGTAGTGATATTTCAGAATAATTATTCTGCATTTGTTTTCTTTCTTGTCAGTGGAGTGCTACTTAATGTCACCTAGTTCAGACCATCCTGAAGCAGACACCAAGATTTGGTCAATTCTGTTTCACCAAAGGAGATTGAAGGAGATTTTGTTTGCCCCTGCAAAACATGGGATGAGAAAAGATATGATTAATGACTGAAGAAATGAATATGTAGTTAACTCTGAATTAATGTAGGAGACTGTTTCTGATTATGAGACCAATGTTGCCCTGGAACAGCCTCTAAGTTGTTATAGGGAGGCAGAACATCTACCGAGGTGGAGCTCTGTCCTCTGTTGTGGCCACTCTGTATTGTGTGTCCTGATTAAGTTGGAAAAGTATAATGGGAGGATTTGGGTAGGAGAAAGGCAATCATAGTGAAAAAACAGTGACACTAATGGATTAACATAAAGACTAGTACAGCCCCTGAACACACTCCTCTTGGTGGATGGGGATATTTAATGTGGCCTAATTTGTAGTTAAGTCTTATCTCCTCTTTTAGACAAGATGGTGACTGACAACACACTTTGAACAGTAGGGCACAAAGGGGTAAAGCAGGATGAAAGACTGAAAGCAAGAGTGGAGAAAAGGAAGTGAAAGAAGATAGCTCCTACTTTTATTTGAATGTGTGCATCTCAACAGGATTGCTCTGACCTATCTTTGAAGGTCCAGCTTGAATTTCCTTAATTAATTTAATTTGCCATTCTTATTTCATTCCGTCCTTCTCCTTCACCCATCAAGATTTGTCTTGACAGATCTTCACTTGAAGGTAAGAATTAAGGACAGAGAGAGCTTCCTGGGCTGCATAAAAAGAAGCATGTCCAGTGGGTCAAGGGAGGTGATTCTCCCCCTCTACTCCACTCTCATGAGACCCCACCTGGAGGACTGTGTTCACCTCTGGGGCCCCCAACATAAGAAGGACATGGACCTGTTGGAGCCAGTCCAGAGGAGGGCCTCCAAGATGATCAGAGGGCTGGAGCACCTCTCCTACGAGGACAGGCTGAGAGAGTTGGGGTTGTTCAGCCTGGAGAAGAGAAGGCTCTGGGGAGACCTCATTGCAGCCTTTCAGTACTTAAAGGGGGCTTATAAGAAAGACAGGGACTTTTTACCAGGGCCTGTAGTGACAGGACAAGGGAAAATGGTTTTAAACTGAAAGAGGATACATTTAGTTTGGACATAAGGAAGAAATTTTTTACAATGAGGGTGGCAAGACACTGGACCCGGTTGCCCAGAGAAGCTGGAAGTGTACAAGGTCAGCTTGGACATGGCTTTGAGCAACCTGATTTAGAGAAAAATGTCCCTGCCCCGGCAAGGGAGTTGGACTATATGATCTTTGAAGGTCCCTTTCCAAACCAAACCATTCTATGACTCTATGATTCTATGAAATGTTATTTCCATAGCTGTTCCCTTTAAGTCTTTCTTTAGCAAGTTTCTCACTGCAATATTCACTCATTTATTTTAATTAGTAAGAATCGTGTAGCCCACCACAACAAATAAACAAGCAAGCAAAAAAACCCCCCGACAACCTGGTCAACATCTTTCTTGCAACTATTTGTTTTTTAACAGATTTCTCCCAGTTCCTCAGGATATACAACATCCACAGCACCAGCCCACCTACTGTATTGACATATTTCATTTCAGCTCTTTGGCTGACTTGCTAAAAAAGCAGTTTATCAGCAAGCTGAGTCTCCAATAGAAGCACCCTCTCCCCTGCCTTTTGTTCTGTATTCATTTACTACTATTCTCAATCAAAAGGAAGAAATCACCATCTAGTAGTCTTTTGTTCTGCTTTCTTTTGTTTTGATTTTTTTATTGAGGTATGTTCTGGTATGCATATCTCAACTTTCAGGTACATCTTACGTACGTACTTCTCATGAGCCTAGATGACAGACTTTCAGACACAGTACACACTTCATCCAGTACAAGTGAGCTCTCATCCTAAAGTCAGCTCTTTAGTAAATCCATCAAAATAATGAAGATAGTAATGACAGATCATTCTCAGGGTCACTCCCACTCCTAGGACAAAATAAAAGTCCAGGATGCCTCTTACTGTTCTTGACAAATGACAAATCAAATTTAGTGGTGATGCATCACTATTGGTTTTACTATCCCTGTAGGGGGAATTTTCAGGCAAATAATAATGAATATCCATTGCTGCATTCACACTCTGAGAGTCCTGCTGTTGATTTTCTGAAGTTACTTATGTTGGCATATATACTTCTTACAGAGTTGCAATTGATTATTTCTCTTTAGATGTGATTTAGCAAATGATAAGGAACAGTTCCCATAAAAGATAGGCAGGTTGCCTCAAAGCAGTATGTAGAAAAGTAAGACACCATCTTAGAGAGACTTCCAGGACAGAAGCAATGTTGGGAGAAAGGTATACAGGACCGAGAAAGTCATGAAAGAGAGAAAAAAGTGCATTGTCCGGCTGTCTGCTGTAGAGGACACAGATAAGCAGTCACCTGTTACCTCTACTTTGCAAAGCAAAATGGTTGTCTTGGGCATACGGGATGCAAAGAGCAGTGAAAGGGTTAACTCTGAGCTATAGCTCTCCGGAGTATGAGATGCTCCACTTGACCTTTGGGGTTCCCTGAGATTCACACGTAGCTAGAGATGAGGTACAAGGGCAGGGGCAGGGGGGGGAGGGAGAAATTAGGAGTGTATTGACAGGGTGACATGAGGGGTGGAAACTAGAGGGGCTATGGAGAAAGCTATTGAATTGATATTTGCAGTATCATAAACCTGTAAAGAGACTGGACTACAGTTTCCTGATGGCAATAAACACGAACATGTGAAGCGGTGTAAAAAGTTACTGCTTCACTTCATTTTGGGCTGTTTGGTGACTCCAGAAATTGTATATTACATTGAGATGGGTTATTGGATACTCAGTACTTTGGAAAATTTGAAATGCTTTGCTTCCTGCTTATGAAAGAAATCTTGATCCAAGATCCTTGAAAATTATAAAATGAAAACAAGCAGATAATTGTGTTCTTTTTTAAACAATAAAGGTTATTTGCCAAAATACGAAAATGCAGGATGTTCATATTTATGGTTTATAGCTCAACCTTTTATTTTATTTCTGAATGTAGACTGCTCTCAGGCAGGCAAAATACCATGTATTTAATTCCTCCCTTTTCAGTCTGTATTTAAAAATTTTGACAGATATTACTAACAAAGGTGGTATTATTTAACCAATACAAACTTATTTTTTAATTAGTCGTCTTGAATATCCTTCTCTAGAATGAATAATACAAGCCTAGTGCCATCAGTAGGACTGCAGATTTATGAGTGGCCTGGCCATGGGATGAATCTACTCTAGTGCCTTTTCCTTTCACATTTGTTGCAAGCTATTTTTTTCCTGTATCTAAACCGCCCATGTCAAGATGGATCAGTAAAAGCTTTCTGATTTAAATTATCAATTATAGTTAATGGTGTTTATACACAATTTTAATTGCTTTATAGTTATCTATTCTTTTGCAGTTAGCTTTTTTCATTGGGCTAGGCCTTGAAATGCACTGGCATGATGCTTTTAAGATCTTCTGTGTGATCAGCAGCCATGCAGAGAATAAGTAGATGGGCTTTTTTTAGCAGGATGGGACATATGTAATTAAGACTACATCATTCGCATTAGACAGGATGAGAACAGCAGATTTTTTTTTATTTTTTTTTTTTTCCTGAGAGAAATGTTCATGTAATTGGAAGTAAAAAATGCACCTGTTGAATGGACTTGTGGGCTGTCTTGGTAAAAATGGACAAAACACTTTTCCGTCCTCATATTTCTTCTTCCTTTTCTATCCCCCACTCCCTGAATTATACAGCAAATAAATATTAACAATACCAATAACGAAATAAAAAAAGGCAGCCCTCTACAAAGACCATCCAAACTTCTCCCACACACCACTGCCTACACCTCCCCTCCCCTCGCCCCAATAAACAACGTCAATCTCTTTATATAAGCAAAGCCTTGTATCTCAGGAAATAGCCTGGCTTCTAAAAATCAGCTGAGCTACTTACAGCAAAGTGGATTTGACTTTATCACTAAATCGTAAAAAAGCAGGATTAAGGATTGTTTCCTTTTCAATTTCTCGGGCTTGTGCTTCAAAGCATGTAGAAGCCTACCATAAAGCATGGCTTCGGTGCTGAGAGCTAATCCCTTCCCTTCGTGCAGTGGTAGGGGATGGTTTTTGCTCCACTTTGAAATACTACCCTGTATTTATGCATCTCCGCCAGTGTCACTAAACAAGTTTTCTTCTTCCTCTTACCCCTCACCACCTTGATAGGAATCTTGTCCTCTCCTTGCTTCATAAGGCATCAGATAGCATGGGTTGGGGGGGGGGGGTCTTTCCGGGGAAAAAAAAAAGAGACCATGCTAGTGAAAGAAGGAAGGAAACCATCATTCTTCATTTCTGGTCCTGAGCAGGGCTTTGAGGGATGCAGGGGCAAAGAGGGGAAGAGCAGCCATTAGGACCACTCAGAGCATGGAGACATCAAAGTGTCCCTACACGCTCAGGAGCTCGCCTAGCCAGAGCATGCTGTTAGCTCTCTCGGCTTCATGTATTATGCAGATTGTGGAGACTGCTTTTTGATCAGGGGAAACTGAGAAGAAAAAGTGCAGGAATCAGCCCAAGGGGGTTGCTTTACAAGTGAATAGCTGCCTGCTCTTCTGCAGTTACCTTTGCTTTCAAGGCTTTCCCTTTTGTCTTACCAAGATTCAAAGCATGGAGAAGAGCAGCTTTGCGTTTGATTCCCAGGTAAGGCCTCCTGGGAAAAAAAAAAAAAAGGCAAGGAATAAGCAGGATACTGAAGGTCTAATTCTGTGAGAGTGTTTGAGTTAGCTTCTTTGTTTATTTGTAGTGTCCTAGTTTTAACAAGACAGGAAAACAGGCACAATATAGAGCAGAGGGGAGCAAAGCAAGATTTCCTCTAAGAATCATTGTGCAATTATTTGTTGTTGCCCTACCTTGTCGCCTTGCCTGGGCAAACAATGGAGAGTACATGGGGAGGGAATGAGACTCTTTTGAAGGATGAATCCCTCCCTGTTCTCCTGCCATTCCAGCTCTGCATTTTCTGCAGTGTGGCTATTGCAAGGGGAGGACTCCATCTGCAAAGGAAGTTTCCTGCCTTTTGCTCAATGTTGGTCTGATTTGAAGAATAAGGGCTGTTGAAGTTGGGTCCATCTAAGAGCCACCTCCACTGAGGTGGGTCCATTTAGAGCAGGATAACTTCTGGTTGCCCTAGATACTTGGCAATCCTAAAGAGCTACAGCAGAGAATCGGGCCACCGGTGGGCAAATATACATCTGCTTGTTGGACCATTTGACAAAGTCTATATTCTACTTAGTGACAGCAACTCGCTGTATTATACTGTTGATTTGTTAAACTAGTGTCTGGTACAGGTTTGGTGAGGACCAACCAGCACTCTCCAGACAATTCCCAGGCACTTAACCAGTCAATGTGGGCCACGGACCATTTCCAAGAAGCATATTAGATGCAGCCATCCTGTTTTGGAAGGCAATAGAGTTAAATAGTATAGATATTGACCACTCCATGCCAGTAGTATCAGTGTCAGAGGAAAGTCCCAGCGCATTTAATTTAATAGTGTACATGTAGCCTTCACTTATTTCTGCTAAATAAGCATTGGCTACCAAACTGAAATAATTCAAGAGCAGGGATGAAAACTGGATGCTCCCAGACCCAGCTGATTATCCTTACTATGAGTTTGTGCTCTTTCATGACTGTTTTCTTCCGCAGCGATACACTTTGCATTCCCATGTCTGCAGTAGCCCAGATTCCTCCACAGGAGGGATGGAGGCATCTCTACCCAGGCTCTGCCAAGACTCTGGGATACCTTTGGGATTCTCTCTTGGGATATGGGAGATCTCTAGTGAAAGAAAGCCTAGGACTCAGGTCTTGCCCCTCTGAGCTCTCCCTTGTGAATATTTTTGTACAAGGTCTGGTTGCGATAGAGTTTATTTTCTTCAGAGCAGCTCGTATGGCACTGTTTTCCATTTGTGACCAAAACAATGCTGGTAACACACTCGTGTTATCTATTGCTGAACAGTGTTTGCACGGCATCAAGGCCTTCCCTGTTTCTTCCTCTGCCCTCACAGCGAATACATTGAAGGTATGCAAAAGTTTGGGAGGGACACAACCAGGCAGATCACTAGAACTAACCAAAGAGATAATCCATGGCATATAACGTCATGCTCAGCAATAAAAAGGGAGGTTCAGGGAGGTTGGCTATCTTGCTCAGGAACCGGTTGGGCATCAGTCTGCCCATGGGAGGTGGTGAGTGATTGCCTCTGCATCGCTTGTTTCATTTTGTTTCCTTTTTCTCTTCTTCCACTTCTCCTTCGCTTATTAAACAATTTTTATCTTGACCCACAACTGTTCTCGCTTTTACTCTTCCTTTTCTATTCCCTTGCCCTGTTGCAGGTTGGAGGGGGGAAGTGGGTGAGCGGCTGTGTGGTGCTTAGCTGCCCACTGGGGATAACCCACAATGATTTTACAAAACACAGGTGAAATCAGCACCTGAAATCCTACTGCAGGCTCAGTGCTGTGAACGCCACACCTGGAGCTGGGCACCAAATTCCTAACTGTTGGAACAGATAATGACTTTTTCTTTAAATCAATGCATTCTTTTCCAGATTCAATCCCTTTTCTCTCTATTTCCCCTTCTTTATACAAGAGTAACCCTGCAGAGCTGTGGTAGAAGTAAAGCAAATATGAGTTATGAAATTCTGAAAGCGAGGAGTCTAGATAGTCAACTTCTTTCAACTTATAACATACCTTTCTTGGATTGTTTAGAAATCTCACCTAAATCAGACGTTCATCTATTATAAGTCTTAAAATAAGTAGAAAAAATACTATCCAACTCACCTGGAAAACACTCATTACAGCAAATAGCATATGCCAACCTACCCCCAAAATAATAATAATTAAGTTTACAGAAAAAATAAATCTCCGTAATGTTATTTGTGAGGCACATCTACAGGAAAAAACCACGATGTGTGCGCCCCACTTATTTATATTTCTTAAAGGACTTGGCGGCTTCTTTGCTTGCTGAGAATAGTCCCACAGCAGATGTCTAATGGCACTTACCGAGGTCCTGGAGACCAAGTTGATAATAACTAAAAAGTGCAATTACAATAATTTTCTCAGAGTGCCACTGGGTAAAATCCTCCCCGTTACTGTGCACAGGCTTTTAAGCAATTTTCAATCTGTGCCTCATTACACAGTTAGCAACATGTTCTTTCTCACCCCCAGCCATTTGGAAAGATAAGCAGGAGTGGAAGGGCTTTTACCTCAGCACTATTTTCAGGGTTATTTTCCCATTTCATTGTGCTGATGAGGCTTTTCTCTCAACGACTACAGATTGCATCCTGTTTTGGTCCCAGTGAAGTGAAATCAAACTCAAGAAGGTAATTCAATTGCATGTCTAGCACATGAAAGCTGACAGTTTTCTCCTGTGTAGATTGTTCCATTTCTGAAAGTTCCCAGTTACCTTTTGGTCATACTCTGAAATTGGAGGGACCGAGGGCAGAAACTGCCAGTTATTCTTTGTAACTTTGTTAAGTTGCAGTACTTAACACAATGTGGTCCAAGGGTGGATGAAATTAGGACATAATGCATTTCAGCAGCAGGTGAAATTCTGTTGGTAGAATATTCACCATAGAGTCTCAGTAGTTTTGTCAGTGAGTCCAAAACTCATCTCATTGAGGCTGATTTTAATGGTATAACATGCATGACTGGCAAGTAAATTACATATCCTCACTGATGATTGATTCAAAAGGGAAGATAGTCTTTCAGATCATGAGATAAAGATGGAAACTTGAAAGTCCCGGGTGTCCATGCTAAGTGACAGATTAATAACCACGGTACCATGCAGGTATGTAGATGTTTTTAGCAAGCATAGTCATTTTCTTCTTTGTATATTGTACTGCACTAGTACAAGTTGAAATGACTGTAAATAGAAATTTTTCTTAGTGGCAAAGGATTAGGAATATTTCAAGTCAGCATTTCATATTCTCAGCTTTTCTGCCCTGATACAAGGTGCTCTGAAAGACAGCAGCATAAATGTGAAATTATTTCTTTTTAAGGTATTTGAATGACGTAGGTTTCTGGATCTTTTTGAAGGCAAATGGAACTTTGATTTTCAAATAATTACTTGAAGACAGGTTTTAAGCTAAATCATTCA
The DNA here is from genome assembly GCF_000737465.1 of Haliaeetus leucocephalus. Lineage (NCBI taxonomy): Eukaryota > Metazoa > Chordata > Aves > Accipitriformes > Accipitridae > Haliaeetus > Haliaeetus leucocephalus. Next base: position 700,549 of record NW_010972991.1, on the reverse strand, counting down.
TATAATTTGCAAACTTAAGCTCTGAATAGCTTTCCAGAAAAAAAAATCCTACTTTTCTCTTGAAACAAATCTCACATTTCAACTTGTGAAATTTGTTGTTTGCCGGCTGTGAATGGTTCTATTCTTTCTTCACTCATAGCTGACCATGACCATTTTTATAAATAGTAAATATTAGCTTTCACTCTCATTCTTTTTCCCTATTTTTGACCTTTTTCTTAACATCTGAAAAAGATTTGCTGAATGGAGAAAAGTTCACTGCTCTGAGACACGATGAAAATCAAATTACAATTTGGATACACAGGTCTGTTTAGGAGTATGATCTTTGATTGAAAGGGATTTCTTAGCTTGCAGAGCTCAGCTCACTGTTATTGCAGAAAACAGTGTTCTGGAACCTCAGTTATAAAATCACTGACCAACACCTTGAGGCTAGCTCATCTTCCACCTCCTTTTACTCTCACTGGAAGGCTGTTTTAGACCATAGTGCTTGGTAGCTGGAAGCCTTTTATATTCAGCCAAATTACATTCATAGTTAGTTTATCAGAGTTTCTTTTTTCTGTTCTATCATTTTTCCTTCAACAAAAATAGCTATTCTTCTCCCTTAGTGTTACCTCCTTAATGTTTACAGGCAGTATTCCTGCCCCTTTTACCATAATTTTTTTTTTTTTTTAGATGAAGTCCAGGCTCTATAGGTCTTGAAAGGTTTTCCTTCTCCTCTGCTTTCATATTAGTCTATTTATACATTCCTTCATCTCCTTATTTCAATTAATCATTTTTGAACATCGATTGGATGGAAATGGCCAGCGCTGTACATTCAGTTTCAGATGCAATTTCACTAGTACCTTTTATGACACATAAGATCTATGGCCTTTTCTCTGTCTTTTAAGTTAATTGCTGTGTTATTTTGCCTTGGCTTTTTGTTGACTTCTGTTGAATTTTTTTCTCAGATTTCCAGTCTCCCCTATCTTTATTCTTAATCCTTCAAACATTGCATGCTAATCAGATGCAACAAATGGATCTGTATCTATTCAGAGTTACTTCCTTGCCTCCAGACTCACTTCTGTCCTGTGAAGACATGCATTGAGGATGTACAGCATAGCGCTCTGTGAGCAGCTCATATCTGCTGCTCTGGAACATGCCAGAAAATGGTACATGGGAGAAGGGCCAGGTGCTTCCCACCCACTGCCTTTCTGTTCCCACAGGAAAAGGAGATCATAATGCTGCTACAAAACCTGCTCTTCTTCCTCCAGCCTGAGTATTCAAAAGAGAATATTTTAGACATACATCCTCCTGGACTTTTTTATATGGTAGTCTCCACAGTGTGGAAGCTATCTTCCTTGGTTATCTGCTATCATCCTTTATTAGCTCACCTTTCCTCCTTTCCTTCCTCTCTTCCTCTCCCTCCCTTCCTTCCTTCCTTCCATGATGCCTTTTTCTCCTGCCAGAATCATCGCAATAGTTCTTTTAACCATGCATGAACCATGAAAAACCATGAGGTTTTGATCAACTGCCTGTAATATATGAATGCTCACAATGAGATAAAATGCGGAATCAGCCAGATGTCAGGGGTCTGGTTGGATTCCCAGTCACATCTTACGTGTCCTCAGACACTGCCCGACTTACGAACTTCCCACTGTATTCAGAGGTAAGTCTGCAGGAAGCCTGACAGCGTGAGGACCAGGGCCAGCTGGGACTGTTGAACAGACTAGATGCTATAATCATTACACGGCCCTTGTAACAGCAGGGGCAGGACAAAATAACTCTGCTTCTTGGTCAGAGGAACAGGCACAGGCCAGGCAGAGTCGTATTCTGCTCTGCTGAAGCAAGCATGCTCTATAATTTCGATGGAGCACTGAACAACTTACGATCCTGCCCCAAATCATATTTCATCTGAGAGGAGTCCCACCTAGCTCTGTCAGAAAGCATAGATATTGCTAAGCATAAAAATCCTCAGAAGAGAAAAGATAACACGGACAATTTGCTATTCATCGTGCCACAGGATTGTAGAAAGTAACGGCCAGGAAAGCTGAACTAACTGCCCATTATACAAACACCACGGTGCCCATGCTACGAGCTTATCGGGAGTCTTCTGCATCTGAGAGTTTTAACAGACACAGGCACGCTGTCAAAAGCCATCAGTTACAGTTTGGCGGCAACCAAATAACAAAGCAAGAGCGGGTTTTGTCACTTAGCTCTGGTTTGGCTCGAGGACAAAACCTTCTCGATCTGGTGGGAAGGGACGGTGGGTCAGGGTAAGAAACATAAATACGTGGCTGACAGTCTGCCCTGCCTGTGGTGACAGCAGGAGGTGTGAGATGAGGTTTTGGTTTCCATCAGCCTTTCCAACCCAAAGTAAACATTTTTAGTCAAAACCACACAGCTACTGCAGTGAAGAGAGTAGGTACCCTGAAGGGACAGGTACCTCGGAAATCATTTTTCTCCTCTTTGCATTTGGTGTAGTTGTTTATAACCCCACAAAGGGCATGTGACACACTGATCAGTGAGGACATTATCCACCTCTGCCACTGATGAAGATGAAGTGGGTGAACAAGACCTTTGGTGAATTTTGTAGCCTTTTTCTTTAGCGCAGAGTAAGAACCAGCCAGCCGTGAGCCCAGATTGAATGCAGCAATACAGGACATCAAACTAAGAGAAATTTTGGGGCTGGTCTTTTCCCTATACCTTTTACCTCTTCTATCTTTCCTCAAGACATATAAATCTTAACTTTGTCACATCATGAGATTTTAATCCCCTCAGTATTTATAGTGTAGGTTAAGGCTGGTTTAGTGTTCAGATGAGCACAATGGCAACTCAGTTATTAATGCTAACTCCTTTCAGAGCTAAAAAAATATTGCCTGGTTATTAGCAAAGCAGGGTAGCTGTGTTTTTAAAATTTAAGGGGAAAAAATGAGAGGAAGTGGAGAGATCACAGTTCATTTCATCACTTAAGAACCCCAGGAACTACTCAGTAACTTTAGGTATCTTAATATTATGCATTAATTTCAAAAGCATAAATAATAATTTTAAACTTAAGTCTATAGTAATGGTGAGTTACTCCACTGCTAAAAAGAAAATGGGCAGATTAGCATATCTAATAAAAACCAAGTTTGCACTTCAGGGTTGGGTTTTTTTTTTTTCCTGATGGGTTCTCCTGCTTACAGAAGGAGTGAGAACTTAATACCTTAGTGAATTCTATCCCCCCAACAAATTTTTATGAAATTGGACTCCAGCTGAAATGTTTAGCAGGACTGTCTGTATAAACCTCAATTCCTCAAGAACATAGTCTACAAAATAGCTGAGGGAATATTGAAACACTTTTACCCTGAGAGAACAAGTGGAGCATTGATACTTCTTCACCACCGCACTACTCCTTTAGGATTGATTGCAAACCTCTCCTGCATACATTGGCAATCTGAGGATGTGTTCAATTGATTTCACTTTTCTATTTTGTCTTGTTCAAAGGAGGGGTCAATATTTGTGCTGATTGGAGAACCATCGAAGAATTTCTGTTAAAAGCCTTTAAACTACAAAACATATAAGCACTCCAAAACATATAAGCACTCTTGTCTAACAGGAGTATTGCTTCAAAATTGCCCCAGTGAAGATTAATCAGATGGTTAAAACTTTGTGACTGATATGAGTGTTTTCAGGGTCTCTCAACTGTCTTTTTTTGTTCCTACTTTACTTGTGTCTTTTAGCACTTCAGCCTAACAATGTGTTTCTTTCCTCTGTGAAGGATAAGCACTACAGAGATATCTGAAAAAGTTTTGATTAATGTGTCTGAAGCTTTAAAAACCTCTGACAGAGTCTTGACTGAGTGGTCTCTAAAAAAGGACCTTTTTCTTTTTTTTTTTTTATATGAGTCTTCCTTATTAATTTCCCCTACTCCATGTATTTCATTCTACCGTAGGACTGTACTTGGTCTGGCCTCTAATACCTCATTTTAGCCATTTGCATCGGAACAAGGACAATGGTGCACCTGACCCTCGAGGACATTGCACTTTGGACCTACAAAAATATCCTATCAAATCAAAGTTAAGGGAAACAGAGCTTTCTCAGTACAGATCTAAAGTTGTACACCACAAACTCTTCTAAGAGCCGAGGACCACCATACAGAATTTGTACTCCTGGGATCTGCTTCTTCCAAGAAACCTGTGGTACAGGATGGGAATAAAACTGATAAACCACCTGATAATAAAAAATGTTCTATTCAACATACTCAGTTCTCCTCTGGAGAATTAATATTATTGAGTAATTTGCACTCCTATGGGAAGTGCACTGGACAGGAGGGTATTCAGCATATGCTGCTGGTGAGTGCAGTCCTAAAGAGGACTTAGAGGTATGTTACAGTGTTTGGGTCTGCATAATGGGACCTTTATTATGTGGTGGAAACTTTCTTCCAAGTCAAACTGAAGGATATTGCACTATGGTTCAAAGGAAGGTAGAAGAATTGTGTGCTTGGAAGTATTTTTCATGCTTGAACTTCCTTTTTCATTTGTTTATGAAAAAAAGCCCATATGAAAGCCTTTTATAGAGAGGTTGTGGCATTCACTATTTTAGGTTGGTTGAAAACAAGATCAGCTGAAAGAAGTCCTTTCACTTGTCCCTCAGAGAAGTAATTCCACTCTACCTGTTAGATCCCAGGGTAACGCAGAAAGTAGTGTCTGTGCCCTGAATCCTGCCTCCCTCCCTTTGGAGTATGAGGGAATGGAAGAGGAAGAAGAGTGGTATAGTGTGATCCTGACATTTGCTAAGGAAGCTGGAAAGGCTAAAGTACTTTCACTTTAGCTCTGACACATTTTCTGGAGCAGAGCTGTTTACTGTGACGCTTGAATCTGACCAGACCTAAGGAAATTATGCAGATGGACTTGTTCCATCTCAAGCAGAAGAGTCAGTAATATCAAGGCTTTTCCAGAATGCTTCAAGAGAACTCTAGCTTGGAAAGACGTCAGTGTTTCTAACAGCCATTTATTTCCATCCATTTTAACAAAAGAGAAGGAGACACATAGATAGCTGTTGTGATACCCTTAGAGAACAAAGGTGGTGGCTGATGGCAGCAGAGGAACATTCAAAAGCTGGCCCAATTGCTGCATCTGTTTTTCGGGAGAGTACCACACTGGAAGACTTTTAAAAAATATGATGCAAAAAAAATCCTAATATTAATCTAAAATAGAAAATTGTTCCTTAACTATAACAACTCCAACAGCTGTCTGCCCACTAAAGGGGTTTAAGAGGATTTCAGTGCTTAACTATGATTTGGCTTTTCATTGCTTTTGTTTGTGTTTATACCATAAAAAATATGGCAACAGAGAAAAGATGAATTTATATAACATTAACAACAGAGTTGTTCTAATGTAGTGCTAATCTTTCTCTGTGTATGAATCATCTAATAGAAAAGGAAGTGTAGAACACCAGAAACCCAGAAGCCTAAGAATCTTTACAGATTGTAGCCAGCATATGCTTTCAGCTGAGCTTTGACATGTTACCAGTAGAACGGATTAAGCTTTTCAATATAAGCTCTCCAGCATCATTCCTTAAAAAAGTTAAGGATGTTCAACCCTGAAGAGAAATCCAGGAATAGAGTACACAAATAACAGAGCTGTTCCATTTCCAGTTCAGTATTTGCATGTTCTCCAATGGAAAAATACATCCACGCTTCCATGTAAACTTCATGTCACAGAAGTATTCCCTTCTGCTGGAGGACATAATCACAGGATCATAGACTGGTTTGGATTGGAAAGGACCTTTAAAGGTCACCTAGTTCCAACCCCCTGCCATGGGCAGGGACACTTTCCACTAGACCAGGTTGCTCAAAGCCCCATCCAACCTGGCCTTGAACACTGCCAGGGATGGGGCATCCCCAGCTTCTCTGGGTAACCTGTTCCAGTGCCTCGCCACCCTCACAGTAAAGAATTTATTCTTAACATCTAATCTAAATCTAGGCTCTTTCAGTTTAAAGCCATTACCCCTTGTGTTATCACTACACTCCCTGGTAAAAAATCCCTCCCCATCTTTCCTGTATTTGTGCTTGGGATTGCCCCAAGCCACATGCAGGACCTTGCCCTTGGCCTTGTTGAACTTCATGAGGTTCACACAGGCCCACCTCTTAAGCCTGTCAAGGTCTCTCTGGATGACATCCCTTCCCTCCAGCATGTCAACCGCACCTCACAGCTTGGTGTCATCAGCAAACTTGCTGAGGGTGCATTCAATCCCTCCGTCCTTGTTGCCAATAAAGATGTTATACAGAGCCAGTCCCAATGCCGACCCCTGAGGAACGCCACTCATCACTGGTCTCCACTTGGACATTGAACCATTGTCTGCAACTCTTTGAGTGTGACCAGCCAGCCAGTGCCTTATCCACCAAGTGGTCCATCCATCAAATCCATGTCTCCCCAATTTAGAGACAAGGATGTCATGCGAGACAGTGTCAAATGCTTTGCACAAATTTAGGTGGATGACATCCATTGCTCTTCCCTTATCCACCAATGTTATAACCCCATTGTAGAAAGCCACCAAATTTGTCAGGCACGATTTGCCCTTAGTGAAACCATGTTGGCTGTCACCAGTCACCTCCTTATTTTCCATGTGCTCTAGCATAGTTTCCAGGAGGATCTGCTCCATGATCGTGCTCCATGATCTTGTCGATATCAAAGATTCACTGGCCATTTAAATGAAAGCCTGTAAGAAGCGCAAAGGTGGTGTTTGACTAATGCATCATGGCAATTGTTGTGTTACGAGCTTGATCCATTGAAATCTTCCTGTTAAATTCCAGCAGGGTCTGTGCCTTCATGTTTTTTGACAGTACAATAGCCTAATCTGTGCTCACAATTTTGTTAATAAGAAGCAGCGAGTCCTGAACAGCCTGTAAAAGAATCAGATTTGTAAGAACTCAGTGGACAACTTCTAAAAAAGTCATGGGGCAAAACACAAAGCAAGCCTATGGGCACTAAGTCATGTGCTGGGCCTGAATCTCCAATTTATGTCATCTGCAATTGGAAAAACATAAGGAAACAGTGATTCATATACCCTCGAGATACATGATGATAGTCTAGAAAAGAGAAATTATTTACCAGAGGCAAAATTTTACATCAGAAGAACACACGGTTTTGCCTTTATCACCATCCCGTCGTGCGCCTGGTTCTATGCTTGGGCATGGTTTGCCACCTACCTGGGGTTGCTTCTAACATCATCTCCTTGGCCTGTCATAGTCCTGCTGGGGTGCACCACGAGAGTCAAGGAAACGCACAACTGGTTGTATTTGTATGAACCAACACTGACATCTTGTGGCTACCTGGCAAGGGGAGAAGACCTCTTCCTCAGGCTTCGCTTGGGACTGTCCACTGACTGTAGGACTAACAATCCCTGTGATATTTAAAAGCATCTTTTAGTGATTTGCAGCTTGGGAAAATAACAAAATCTGAGTCTTTCCTCCTGTTTTCCTTCTGAAATTTACCAGTGGCGAGGGCCATCCTTCGTGTTATGTACAAAATGGTTTTGTAGGATATTCGGGGCTGGTAATGACACCCCGCTGTTTCACCGGTTTAGTCAGTGGCATTTCAGCTATGACAGAAATGACATGGCCATGCAGGTACGAGGTTGGTTTAAAAGCTTACTGTTGAGACTAGAAGCAAAGATTTGCTGCCTGTTTAGCCCTGCCAAAGGCACTGCTTGTCAAAGACAGGCACAAGGAGACAAGGCAGCGTGCCAGTTTCACAGTCACAACTCCATGTAGCACAAAATGCTCTTGGGAAAGTTCACAACTAACCCAGACATGGAGAGTCTCCAGTTACTATTACTGGTGATTTAAAATAGCTTTCATTTTGACTAGCTGTGTCTCTCTGCCATGTAAAGATTGCTTTTATGATTTATCAAAGCTTCTTAAGGATGTTCTTTCCGAGCTGCCTGCTGCTTCTTTACAGTTAGCACAGTAGTGTGCGGCACTAGAGAGATATTGCTGTATATGTTCCACATTAAAGATCAGACAGGGTAATCCATAAATAACTCTGCAGCTAAAAAGCTTGTCGCAGCTTTGGATTACACAAGCAGGCAAGATGCATGCTTGTGGCAAGTGGTTGTACCATTTAAAGCGAGACAATTCTATGTCCGAGTCCACCAAAATAATTGGAAATTTGGTAGAGGAATCACCAGAGCTATCTAAACAAATTGATGGAGCATAGCCAGTGTTTCCTGAGCTAATCTATCCCTACTGCTCAGTGCAAGGCAGACTTCCCATATTTCTATAGAGTAACACCATCACTCTCTGCAGTCCCTGCAATGAACATTGATTTGAAACCTCACACTGCTTGTGGGATGAACCTACTCTAGATGCAAGAGCAACAATTGCTAGTAATCATTAATTAAAGGCTGAGTTTGAATACAAAATGCAGCAGACAGGCACTGAGAGGGAGAAAAGGCAAGCAATGATGAACGATAGCATTTCCAATTTGGGTGTTGATTCTTATTTGCAATTTCATGGCTCAAGGAAGAAAAGCACAGCCCAAGTTTCATCTGTCTCTCCAAATATGTGCAATTTTGTATAAATATGAAGCTATCAGTGGCCTATTTGGACAAAGGCCTACAGCAGAATTAATTGTAAGTAAAGTAGATGCTAATGTTATCTCTGTGCGTGTGTGTGTATGTGAGAGCATGTGTGAATATATGTCTCACTCCTTCTCTGATTCAAATTTGAGAGGAAATGTCTTTGGGCCATGGTAATGAAAACGTGATCAAGCCAGTGTGAGCTCTGAGGAACCATCCAAGCTGAGGAACAGGTTGCTAATACCACCACTCTGGACATATCAGTGATCAATGATACCTGGAAGGATGAAATGCAGAAAGCCCACAGTCTTATTCTTTTCTTGAGTAATTAGGCCTCAATTCCAGCACAGTAATGAACTCAAAGTCCAGCAGACCAGTTTTGGCTTATTTGTTTGCTAATTACAGTCTTAATTATGTCAACAGGTGTTTGGGTCTGCACTAATTCCGTCTCTAGTTTTAAATTTGCCTCCTGACTTTCACAGTCAATTGCCCATCATGCTATGTACTGTCTTTGGTAATGGGCAGGGAAGAAGGATGTGTTTGTGTTGGGGGCACAGGTTAGACAAAAAGGAGAGAGAATTGGGCTATAAAGATTATAGGAAAGGACACAGGTTACAGCTACAGGTGTAAGTTATGTCTGGGAGCCCAGGACCAAAGCCCAGCCATACAAAGGCTAGTGCCATGCAGAATGCACTGTGCTTCCAGGTGTTTAAGAGGCTTTAGACCAGATTCACTTTGGGCTATATAGAGTAACATTTTACCAGGCTGCCTATTTGATTTTAGCTCTTCAAACATAAAGGAAAAAAACACTGACTGGCCCTAGTCTTGAAAAGATAAGAAAAGCTCCCATGACCTGTTCTCTGCTTCGCATCACTCCTGCCTGCCATGGAGCTGTGATTCACACTATGTCTCAAGGGTATACGTGCCCCTTGCCGTTAGAGTCGCCTAAGAAGGTATCCAAAGGACTAAACAGAGACTTTTCCCCCTTACAGACATCTGTCTATTGCCTTTTAGAAAACAGAAACCTGTCTTTCAAAGTATTGCTCTCATCTTACTTTAATGGTCTAGGAAACCTGTGTGTCTCCAAAATGTAGACTAAAATCTAACCAGGGTGTGGACTGTACCATAGATCTTTTTGGAAAATACCTGCTTCATCCTGGACAGTCACGACAATAAGTCTTGGTGTTTCTTCACTAGGACTCCCTAACACAAGACTAGAATCTGATGAGGATATAGTTTACCATATGGTATCACAATTTGACTTACAAGAATAATAAGGTGTATTTAGCATTTTTCTAAATAATGGACTGAAAATATGAATTTGGGCCAGACATCATAAAACTGGCATGGGTTTGGCTTTCCAGCACAGTTGTTCCAACAAGTCTCTCCTGACATTGATGAGAGTATCTGCCTATCTGCTTATCCTGATTGCTTTGAGGTGCATTCTGCCAAATACCAGAAAATATACAGACTCCTGTAACATTTTGAGGATGGACAAATGACTTGTTGGGATTAAGGTGAGGCCAATTCATTTTCTGCCTACAAGAGTGGAATGTAATTATAATCAAAAGGGAAATGCATTTAAACAATGTATTAATTATCCCCTCCCTGCTGCTGGTCACTTTACCATTTGATATGATTGAGAAGTGAGTCAGAAGAAAACCTATCTATACAGACAGGCACAACAACACAACCCTTTGCTGGCTGCTAATCAGTTTGCAACACGAAGGCAGCAATCCCCTAAATTTTACACTCACTCCCTGCTTGTGTCTGGGCTTCCGTCACCTTTTCCATGTATTTGCTGTCTTTTGCAGTCTCTGTGGAAGACACCTTTGAACACCTCTTTTTCTACAAGAATTGTCTGAAATAGCATAAAGATACACAGGGCCAGGAAATTTCTTCTGGGACTGTGCTCTGCTTCACTTCCATCCTTTCCATTTCCCAAGACAGGTACCCAGTGATGGATCCCATCATACCACACTATACCACTGATGTAGTCTGTAAATATCTCTGGGGTAAAATTAAACAAATAGACAGAGAGGGATATATCATTGCTAGTAGGTAAGGATAAACAGATGCTTGCGTTTCTGATATACAGCTGTGACTATATTAAGTACAGATGTATTTTGATGGAAATTTGTGGGGTAAGACCAGAACTTATGGCTGTAGTCCCTTTTCATTTGACTGGACAAAAAGCATAAATGTCCTTTTGTTTTTCTATTATCTGGTATAGACATCACCATAGGGGCATGAAGAAACAGCAAACCCTTCCAACCCCACCAGTTTCTGTAACCTCCTGATGACAGTGTGCAGCTGGGTGTAAGGAAGTTCACAGTTTCAATATATGGGGCCAGAGGAACTCAAGTCTACTTATGAGTTACATTCCTGAAATGAGTTCTTAGGCACTAAATACAGAAAGACCTACCAAAAAAGTGTTCAAGCATTTCCTAATTTGCCACCTTCAAGTTTTTGCTGCTTCAAGGTCTCATTCATTTAATCGGTCAAAAAGAGCTCCATGTTAAAGGGCTTTTTTCAGGCCATGATTAGTTTATTTAATAATTACTGATTCAGTAAGTCAAAGCTGTTTTGCATTCTTCAAACAGAAGGACAGTCTGAATCCACCACAGTCCTTTATATAGCTCATCTATTCTGTTGCTTCATACTTGAGAATATTTTATTCTACTTCTCTTTATCACTGTCATGTTTCCCCATGCTACGGGGACAAAAGGAGTTGGGGAACTTCCTGTCTAAGTATCAAGAACCACACAAAGTACAGACAAAAGGAAGCAAAGATTTTATTGACATTTCTTTTCTTTACACAGAACACAAGCTACACAAAATGCCACGATAAAGCATATGTAGAAAAATAGTAGAATCATATTGGCACTGATGACTATTCATTATTATAATTATTATTATCATCATCTTATTATACAGGTTTCATCATAACCATAATAAATAAGCATTAAAATTTCACAGTGGCATTATAAGCTTTACATTCATGATCTTGTTTATACAAAGGACCATGTCAGATTTCTTCAGCTTTTTTGTATGATCATGATTCAAAGTAGTAGATTTAAAAATTAAAAGCCCTTTCCCTTAACCTATAAGGATCTGTCCACATTAATCCATTGACTTGATCCCTTGGAGAGGTCTGCATTTGTCTAAAAAGACGTTACTTTTAAAACACAATTGACCAACTGGAAAATTGGCCTTAAAAAGAACACAGGACATTTGCTATCTTCTGGTGGTCCGACTGTGAGATGCTGTGAATGCTACTGGCTGCCATTCGGCAGGATCCTTAGGTTGTATAAACCGCTTTATCAGGTTAATCTGCTTGGGAATCTGGCCCATTATACCAAGAGTGCATTTGAGCAGCATTTCTCAGGATCAGACCTTTAGTCAAGATCTTTTGAATGCTGTTGAGTCAGAACCTACATTTCAAGAGAATTGATTTACATCTCCATTTTCCCTAAAATGTCATGGAATTGACTCAACTTCATTTGTTTCCACTTTGTAAGATTCAGTTTTGTTTTTTCGATATAAGTCTCACTTAAATCTTGACAGACATAGTTAAAGAAAATTGAAGTGTATGGCAGTTGAGAAATGTTCATTAGGGAAAGGGAAGTAAATTAGAGAGAGGCAGACAGAGCATGTGTTGTAAATCTTGGTATCTTAAAAATAAATAAATAAATAGTACAGATTTTCCAAGCTCAAAGCGTCTAATTATTGCCTCTTCTGTCTGATTTGAAATATAATTTGCGAGAAACATAACTGCCTCAATCAAATGTAATGTCTCATTTAAAAGTGCAACCTCTAGTGTCATATGACAGAATCAGTTGTACTCATATTCAGACCACAGAAATGGTCATAATTAAAAATACCATAGACTACTCATCTGCAAAGTTCAGCCTCAGTATCAAGTTACTATCTTTAAATCCAGATTTGCAGAAGGTTGTACTTACTGTGTCATGCACCAGTTATATCATGCATATTGCTTGCCCTGAACAATCAGCCTCAAAGGAAGTACTTGGAGAACAATATATCTCTGACGCATTGCTTAGCAGCCTGCGGGCACAAACATGGGCATGTATACCAATGCTGGTATTTTATATCCACTATGCATGGGTACAAATGGTTAGTATGTCCAGTGGTCAGCCTCTTGATTTTTTATGGTTTTTTTATTAAAAAAAAAAAAAATTGAGCTGCTTAAAGTTGAAATTCATCACTTGAAACTCAGCCCAATAGTATTAGTCCATTGCTTATCTGAAAAAACATATTATTTCCTTTTAAAACTTTTCTAGCCTTGCCCTTGTTAACTAAAAACTGTAAAAGTGTGCTTAAAGAAAACCACTTTCAGAGCTAATTACTTACAGGAAATAGTAGGTTTTAATTCCATGGGGTATTTTCTTATCATTTAATAAAATAAGTAAAACATAACTCTTTGAAACACAGGATAAGGATCCTCACAGAACTATGCTTCTCTCCACAGAATTCTATTCCACATGTCAGTTGAGGAACAGTGAAGGTCCAGTTTTAGGTGTTACCACTGAGCTGAGAATTAATCCTGCAGTGTAAGGTGTTCCATTTGAATAGATACTGTACAACTGAGAAGTTATTTCTGATGACATTGCTAACTTTAACTATTAATAAGTTAGAGCCTGATTTTGAGGGTTAGAATTTTAATACACTTTAAAGAATGTTTCATCAAGGTTTCCAAGACTCTCAAACCAAGATAATGGTTCCAGCATCAAAAACAGAATAATTGTGTTTGTACATTGCATATAGGGAAAGATATGACATCAATCAACACCTGCCTCACGGATGTGTTTTGTTTGGAATATAAACCAGAATTTTCTAATTTTAAGTGCCTGAATGTGAATTAGCAGTGTGGAACAGAGGGGTAAGAGAGAGGACAGGATTCACTTATTTTCTTGATTTGCCTAAATTTAGACTCATTACCATAAGTTCCCTCTAAACAAGAAAGGTCCCTCAGCAGGCAAATCTTCCCAGTTGAGGCCTGTACTGTTTGTTGAAGGTAATTCTGTATACAGAGAAAGTTTAATTTTCTGATATCTTCTCAGATGCTGTGGTTAATTGTCTAAGCATAAGTGGAAAGATGGAGATTTAAGGTCAGATTTTTTTTTTTTTTAAAGGACTTGAGTATGTATTAAGGGATTTATGCAGATGATTGAGGCCTTAGTCTAAGACTGAGGTTAAAAAAAACACTCAATAATAAAGGGATTCATTGTTCAAGTCCAAGAAATCCAGTCCTGAGTTAAACAGTCAGCATTTAAGAAAGCTTACTATTAGAGACAAATCCAAGTAACAAAACATTGACTTAAATTTCAATTTATTTCTGAACTTTGTGTTTTATAATATACTGATCTGTGTTTTGATTTTGACCTGATACTTTTCCTAAGCATACAATAATATTCTGGAACTATTTATTTTGGTGAAGTGGACAGAGTTTGGGAAACTGTTCTTTTTGCTTTCTTCATCATTACTGCTATCTTGGTGGATGTACATTCCTGTTACATCATAGACAGAAGGAGAGTTTATCCTGCATCTTTGCCTTCTCCCATCCTTAGTCTATCAGAGCTATATCTGGACTCTTACTCACCTGGAGACCGTAAAAGGCATGGTACAAAACACCAGTGCATCTTCTTTCTTGGCAAAACAAACACAGTGGAAAATAAACCTAGGAAACACTACAGATTACCAGTGGGGTTTTGGTGGGTTTTTTTTCAGACTTGCAGTAGCAAAGGAGTACCATGGCTTGTCTAGACTGATGTCCCTCATACTTCATAAGCAGATTTAATGGCAGAAAAAAGAAATAGCTAATTTCCCAAACTGGATGCATGGTCAAATACATACAAGAATAAAATTAGTAAGAAGAGTGGCAAAGCTGATAAATCATTGGTCTATCAGCTTAAAAATGAATGCTTGGTTGAAGAGGATGGATGTCAAGGAAAATTAAAAAATGGTGACAAGCTTACTGTCTCAGGAGATAGGGCAGCTTGGTTTGACATGTTGCATTGACCATGGAAACCATGGAGGTGGTAGATAACACACATCAAATTCAAGACTGCTTAGCTAAGATTAGTCGACTAATGGTGTGCCAAGAGGTTGACAAATCACTACAAAACAATCTCTCTCCTCCAATGAGGTGGATGAAGCCAGCAAACTGCTCCTTCACAGGAGCTCTGGAGGACAACCAAAGTAAACTGCCCCCAAAAGTGACAGAAACCTGTTAGACTCAACAATCACCACCAGCTTCTAATATTGTATGGCATACATACACTGCGTATGGGAACATACATTCATTATATATGGGAGCATTAAATACATTACATAAGGAAAGGACATCTTCTGAATACATACATATGTAGGGTATACCACACACATGGTATACAAGAACTACATTTTGTATTATCATTTTTACTGAAAGTGATGATGCACCTTACATCAAAAAGGTTCCCATAGTCTCTTCTTCAATCTTTCCCATGCATATAGCTCCATATATGATAGTATGCCATAAATGCCTTGACATCTTTCCACAGTTGGGAATGATGCAGATAGTCTTATCCATATAAAAATAGCAAAGAGTAAGTGAGCATTTCTCCTGGATTGGGACAGGTAGATTTCTACTAGCACTTATGCTTTCAGTAAGGAATGAAAAACTTCTTAAATTAGTTGCTAGAAACTGGCATGAAAATGGAACTACTGGGGCTTTCAGCACCAGAAGCTGTTATACTTATTAGAGTAACCCCATTTATGGGAAGTATAGAATATGTGAGATCATTGCATTTTTGGTTTGACCACCCACTCCAAAAAAAAAGAGTTGTTTGAGACTGGACTTTTATGTAGAGGAGGTTTTTTTGTTCCTTTGGATAAACTGTTTGTAGCTAATAGCTTTCAAAGACTGAAAGGCATGCTGGATTGCAATAAGAGTAGTCCTAGTCACAGTGTCACAGTTTCATATTTTTGGAGGCAGAAGCTACTTGAAGATGTGCAGCTCCGTGCATATAGGCAATGGACTTCTGGCACATATATGTATGTATGCAAATCAGTTTCAGACAGATGTGGTTAGTTTGCTACACAGCTAATAGGAGCTTGCAGCACTCTGGGTGAAAGTAGAGAGTTAAATTTTCAAAAGCAGGGAAATCAAGTTTCAAGGTTGTAATAGAAGTTAATTTAGTCTGACCTTTTGCATAAGAAGAGTTTATACAAATTTATTCTTTTTGCTTTTATCCTATGCAGGGAAAGCCTGACTCATCTGCATTTAAAGCAGCTCTACACTGATTAAACTTTTCATAAGCATTTCTATTCAGTGCATGGATTTCTTTTAGGGAAGTGCATATGTATTATATAGTCTTATTAAAATAGAGAAGAAACAGCAGCAGCAGCTCTTTCAGACCAGACTGTCAGGAAGCAGCACGCCGTGGAACTGATGACCACAAGGTAAGTGATCATCCTTGTCATGCAAGGGTGGAGCAGACTCACATCAGGCTTCCTCCCTATCTGTGCCTAAAGCTTACCAATGACTAGGATCACCTCACATAAGATGTGCAAAACCAGAAGGGAAATGATTAGAATGGCAGTGAGCTTGCCAAGGGTGCAACGGCGGGGGGGCAAGTGTATTGTGTGCTGAAAAAGAGGCCCATAAATGGTGGTGAGATGCCATGGGTCACAACTCTTTGCCCTTGCTAGTGCGATTACCTTAACCAGGACAACACTGGAGCAGCAGTAAAGGTGAACTCATAAGGGGATGCAAGCTGGAAGCTTGCAAATTGTGGCAACCGGAGAACAGCTCCAGCTCTTCAGATTAGAACCTGAGTTAGGAAGAGAATATGATGAGAGCAACCAGCCCGTGAGCCCCTCCTGCACTGGAAACAGGCACCCGTCTGCACCAGAGCTAGCATCCAAGGAAGTCTGCCAGTACCTGGGGCCTCCTAAACACAGTTTAGGAGAAACTGGAAAGGGCCCAGCAATGGGCTACCACGATGGTGAGGGGTCGAAGCACATGGCTTCTGAGGAGAGGGTTGAGAATTAAGCTTGTTTAGTCCGGCGAAGAGGAGACCAAGTGACAATCTAGGAGCTATCTGCAGGTATTGAAAAGGGAGTCACAAGTACATCAGAAACAAGATCTTCCCCATGGAATAAAAAGGTGGTATAATAAAAGGTAACAGCGAGAAGTTGCAGCTTGAAAAGTTCAAATTGTATTTTTTTTCTTATTTTGTTTTATATTTTATTTTATTTTATTTTATCTTTTTCCTTAGGAGTGATGTAAAGTAGTTGAAGAGTAGATGTAGTATATCCATCACCAGATGTTTTAAAAACTCAGCAAGACAAAGACATGGCTGACCTTACCATGATGCTCATGATAATCCTGCTTTGAACAGCAATTAGACTGGGAGACTTGCAGCTGTTCCTTCTGAAACAAAATATTCTTGTCGTCTGTAACATGTTTGGGTAGGTGGATAACAGTTCTCATATAAAAGGCTGAGAAAACTGATTGGAATGAATGTGTGAGCACTATGTGCCACTCCTGGATAAATGCAATGGCAGTGCTGAATACAATTGTGAATGCATATCTGCATCCACTCACAGTCTCTGAAGCAAACACTATCAACTGAATATTCACTGTAGCAAGAAGCTCTGTGTATGGCTATACGTGGCACTCTTAAAGGTATTGAGAGCTTTTAATTTAATTCAGAATGAGCTGGACCAGGCCTATAGAACATTTTAAGTACAAATAATTATCTCTTTATTTTTTCTTTAGAAGGGCATATCCCTCACTTAGTACTATCATTTTAAAGAGATGCTAATAACCTGTATGACAGTTTTTTTCTTTAATTTATAGCAGTCTATTCTGAGCAACCATGAATGTCACAGATGGAAGGAAGGGAGGAAGGAATGAAGGAAGGAAAGAGGTCACATCTGGCAGCATATGACAATGATGGAGAGAAAGCATGCTGAAAGTCTGTGCAAAGCAGATTGGAGTAAACCAGTGTGAATCGAGTACACCACCTATCTAGAATCAGCAAAATATCTTCTGTCCACCATAAAGCCCAAATTAACCAGGGGATCTGTATTTCACCTTCCCACTAAGGATTCATGAAGCATAAGCTTGAATTCTTGGAAAAGTTCTGTTGGATCACTTAATCAAAACCTCACATCACACACATAAAATGCAGCTTCAAGGACTGGGTTTGTACAAATCTGTCATGGATTAACCCTGGTAGGCAGCTAAGCACCACACAGCTGCTTGCTCACACCCCCTCTCAGTGGGGTAGGGGAGAGAACAGGTAAAAGTGTGAAAACTCATGTGTTGAGATACAGACAATTTAATAATTAAAAAACTTTGTTAAAAAACAACAAAGAGAGAAAAAAAAACAAAACCAGAAAACAACAAGAAAAACAAGAGATGCAAAAAAACCAACTGCTCATCACCAACTGACTCATGCCCAGCTGGTCCCTGAGCAATGGCAGCCCTGGCCAACATCCACACCTTCGCCCCAAGTTTATTGCTGAGCATGATGTCCTATGGTCTGGAACATCCCTTGGGTCAGTTGGGGTCAGCTGTCCCAGCTGTGTCCCCTCCCAACTTCTTGTGCACCCCCAGCCTGCTCGCTGGTGGGGTGGGGTGAGAAGCAGAAAAGGCCTTGGCTCTGGGTAAGCACTGCTCAGCAGTAAGGAAAACACCCCTGAATTATCAACACTGTTTTCAGCACAAATGGAAAACATAGGCCCATACAAGCCACTATGAAGAAATTTAACTGCATCCCACTCAAAATCAGTATAAAATCTGAAACTACTGACAGTACTTCAGAGGATGGTAGAAAGTAACTGCCTTGTTTGGATAGTTAGAAAATTTTGTAGCTTTGCATGATGGCGAGAGCAGAGGAATAAAGAAAAGAGGAACTCATAGAAGACACAGGCAAAATAAAAGCAGGAGATGTAGTCAGATCATGGAAAGGTGACCATGCAAACTTGGGAATGTCTGGA
Source organism: Haliaeetus leucocephalus (assembly GCF_000737465.1). Taxonomy (NCBI): domain Eukaryota; kingdom Metazoa; phylum Chordata; class Aves; order Accipitriformes; family Accipitridae; genus Haliaeetus; species Haliaeetus leucocephalus. Next base: position 682,003 of record NW_010972991.1, on the reverse strand, counting down.
CAAAGCAGAATAGTAGCTTAGGGCAATTTAGGCTACTCAAAGGACAGCAAATTAGGGGAACCATGAACAAACAGAGCAAGAGGCACAATCTTGCTGTTGTTGTGTTTGATCTAAAAGGCAAAACCAAACCAGAGAAGAGTCAGCTGTAGCTAAACAAGTCCCAGACAAAGTAGTTTATGACTCCAAATATTAATGGCATTAATAGACTAATTTTTACTTCAGTGATTATCTGCGCACACAGTTGTACTATAAGTTATGAAGTTCCTGAGACTCTGGTACTATAGCTTGCCATGAAGCAACTGCATGAAAGAGCGAGAATGGGTAAGCCTAACTCTGACTCCAACAGACCTGGATTTATACTGATTTATACCTGAAAACAATTAAATGATTAAATACACACTGGAAATTTGGGGGAGGGGGTAAATAAGTACTAAAGATTGAGCTAGAAATTGTCAATTACTCAACAACATTCAACATCAAAATTGCTGAGCACATGTATTGAAATAAAACACTCCACAAGACTTCTCCGCGGACATGACCTTTAGCATCTAAATGACCAGCTGGAGTGAAATATGTTAGGCTGTTCTGATGAAAATTTTTAAATGGAAATTTAAGTCCACAAGGAAAATAATCATTTAGCTAGGCTGACACATATTGGCGTGCTGAGACTGCTGCAGAAGTGCCCCATGACTATTCATTATATATAAAGTTTCATGAGATATTTGCATAAACCTTCACAAGGGTCTAAGCCTGTTAATAGGAGATCTCACCTTTCTTCTGCATCACTACTTAGCTATTTCAAATGCAGAGGCAGAAAGGAAGAGATTTTTTTTAACATGCAGAAAGCACCAGATGAACGTACAAATTCTAATGAAAGCTTTGGCTTGAATTCCCAGTTTTCACATCATCTTGTGATAGCTTTCTCTCTCAAGTGTGGCTTTTCTCTGGCAAGGCAACAGTGAAAAGGATTGGTCAGTGGATATTTATTAATTGCTTTGAAGTAAAATAGGGCTCAGCATTCCTGTTAGTAATTTCCAAAGCTCTGTCCTAAGGTTTCAAGCCTGCAGAATACAATCATTTAAAGCTAAGCAATTTCAATTTCCTCTATTGTCAGTGGACAAACCTGATTTTGAAAACAAATTAACAATTTCATTAAAGAGAAAATGGGCATCCATTGGAGGCTGGGAAACAACACATTTCCTGCCAAATTTTAAAGAAGCTTGATTCATCTCTTCAGCGTCTGCTTTTGATCAAAGTGTACAGTCAAAACTTGCACCTAAGTATTAAAAACTGAAGAGCTAATAATTAGGGATGTCATCCAGTCTACAAATGCTAGGCCTCTACTTTTTGTCTACATCTTAGACACCCAAAAAGTGAGTCTTATTATAAGTTCCCTGGTCAGGGAAGAGAAGTAATAACCCTGAATGCCACCAAAGCAGAAAACAGGATCACTCCTGCAGACTTTCAGTAGTACCTACATCTCTTCATTGACAACATAGAGAAATTAAGGCTTTTATTTTAGCAGAACAAATTCATTTTGCAACTAATTTTTAAGCACAAATTAGGTGATGAAATTAGGCTAAGTTCTATCCTTGAAGCAGAAATATCTCCAGAGGTTTCTCCAGGTTTTATGTAGGTAAGCATGCCACTATTATCAGGAGATCGAAAACCACCCCCTTGAAAATCCTCAGCCCAGCTGCAGAAAGAACTAGCTCTTCTGTTCCTCATCTACTCACACTTAGTCACTACTGCAATTTCTTTCCATCCATGTTCAAGAAACAAATCTTGCAGTTCTGAAGAGATTAAGTTCTTTCAAAAGTGGAGCTCAATGGGCTCTAGGAGCCCCAAAACAGTGGAAAAATTTAATCTAGCTATTAATAAAGTCATGATATCCACTAAATTGTTAGAACTGCACTGTTTTCAAGTGCTTTGAGTTTTTTAAAATGGTTAATGCCAATCCTTTTAAATGCTGCAGACTGCTTATATATAATTTTTATTTAAAGATGAAATAGAGATTGAAAACAAGTCAAGGCATCTTTGTGTCTTTTCAGCATGTCCTTCCATGAACTTGTCAATAAAACTGGATAAATTTTTGTTCTTCTTTCTTCCAGAATTACTGTGCCATTCCAAGCTAGATAACTGTCACTGAAAAGGAAATGGCTTCAAGGGTCAGGTGCTATTTCAAAGCACAATATCCCTTCTTTGGGCCTTTGGGGTGGGGATAAAGTCCTGTAAGAGTTCCAGCACTGTGTGAGATTCATCTGATCAAGTGTAGGTGTCAAGTAACAAGATAGCTAAATCTTATATCATGCACAGTCAGTGGAAAACAACAGGCCTAGAGAAAATTAGACCAAAAAAGTAAAACATGTCTGATAAATCACACTCTAAAAGTGCATCTTTCCTTTCACTGATCATAAAAGTAGTTAAACTCTCCCTATTAGGCCACAAACAGACATCTACAATGCAATTGCCTAGTTAAGCAAGATGATACTACTCTGTGTTGAGTTTTTCAATTCTTTGTAAGGATTTTTTTTACAATGAGGGTGGTGAGACACTGGAACAGATTGCCCAGAGAAATTATGGATGCCCCATCATTGGAAGTGCTCAAGGTCAGCTTGGATAGGGCTTTGATTAACCTGATGGTTGATCATGGCAGGGGATTTGGACTAGATGATTTTTAAAGGTCTCTTCCAACATAAACCATTCTATGATTCTATGAAATTCACCCTTGCTGGTGCACCTTCCTATCTGCCTTCCTTCCTCCTGTCTTTGCCCCTGTCTTTCAAAGTTCTGAGATCCTCTTTCTCTGCTGCTCTTTTCCCACATGTGGGCTATCACCTTTCCTTCAGAGAAATTACTTGTGGGCTATAGCCCATGCTTCATCTTTAACACTGGAAAACCTCAGTAGCCAAATGCACTTTACCTGTTGGAGCCAAGAGATCCTCCATGCTGGTTGTAAGACTTCGAGATGCTAAAGAAACAACCCTGCATTGCTGGCTTTGTTTTTTTCTTAACTAAAGAAGCCTATAGAAGTGAAGGGAGTTTCACTTCAAATATAGCTAACATGAAGCCCAGAGCTGGCTCTGGGCATTGACAAGCTACAAAAATTTCATGGTTGTGCTTCCTCTGTCCAAGTTCTTGAAAAACTGTCTTTTCCTCTGTGAATGTGGGAGCTTCACTTAAGAATTTAAGCACTGCCCCCATAGATATATCAAGCCAAGAGGAGCTTTTGCAGTTTGAAGGGAAATCCTTCAAGCAATATTCCTAATGTACTTAAATGTATTTAAAAAGGATTAATGTTAAAGGGCAATACATTAAAATTCCAAAGGTCAAGACAGAAACAAAGATGCTAACTGTGCAGTTATTTTGCTATTTGTTATGAAGGTAATTCTTAATATATATTTCTCTATCTGTAAATCAAAACAATCTGACAATAAGTCCATGTTGATTGCTATAGTTTGATGAAGTCCAACTGCTTAGATGTTATTTATATCATAATGATGATGAAGATTTCTTTGCAATATAGTCTACATAATTAGAGTGGATTTACAATATTGAGAGTCATTATCAAGGCAACATCCCATTAAAAAGAATAAAAGAAGAAAAAGAGGGGGAGGCTATTCTAAGAATCTTAAAATGAATGCTCAGCTAGACCGTTACTGCCAATATTTCCCAAAATGTTCTGCCAGAACAAGGAAGATAAAATCTGTGTCTCATCGTTTCACAGGAATGACATCTCCCAGATTTTTCTGAGGCTTCATAGAAGCTCTCTGCCATACTCCACAAGGAGCAAGTTGTATGGACTTAATCCAACTCCATGTACAATCCAACCCCAATTCTGAAATCAGACTCTGAGCCATGGAAGAATATTATATGTATAGGAAAATGGAAACCTTTTGGTATGTTTATCCATCAGTCAGAGCGCTGGCAGCAGTATAGAATGTGAAAGTGAACATACTGAAAGGCCCACCAACTTCTGCAGCAGTGCAAAAGAGACCTTTCCACATTTCCCTTCTCTCATAATCATGCAAACAGAAGGCTGGGAATGCTGTCTAATGTACAAGGCAGGGCAAGAAACCACCAATCTGAATGTAAGAACAGCTACATTGGTATGTTGTCAGACTCAGTATACTCAGGATTGAAGAAGCTTGTGTGTGAGACCTTGAAATAAGCACACTTCTTTGTACAGACTGCATACATATATACACATATATACTTTAGGCATATATATATGTGTAAACTAACCTCTCAATGTTTTTCAAAACTTTCTGTTGGCAGACTCTTGAAGATTTTCTAAAAGAGGAGCAGACCCTCATACAGCACACTGAAGCTTGCTGATGGTTGGAGATTTTGTTTCTTTCTTGTTTTTCACATACTCCTTAGAAGTCCACGTCTGTGGCTCAAAGCCACTGTACTGTATAACAGCTTAACCTACATGTCCCATTATATTTAAAATTCTGTAAACAATTTACCAAGAAGGAAATAAGCTGTGATATATAAGTGTAGCTGGCACTAAAATGTTGAGGTCGAAAAGTGATAAAGACTTCCCAAACAAGAAGCGGGAAACAGAAGTTCTTGATTCCTGACAGAATTTATTTGTTAACTGGGTAAATCCGGCTTTTAGCTTTAAACTGTCAATTTATAAAAGGGAAAAAAACATAAAATAGTATCTACCTATTTAATTCAAGTACTGAGGTAATATTTAATGTGAAAAAAATTTCAATATTGAAACACACCATGTAACTGTTTCTATATAATTTCTGTCCCTTTGAGGGGAAGATGATTATTACGTGCAATATAGCTTCCTATTTTCAGGTGATCTTACTCTCACCCTTTCTCCTTCCTATTTTAAAAACATGCCTACATTATCAAACCAGCCTTGTTCTTTAGCAGCCTTTACCAGTCTGCTAGCAACTCTTTTCTTGAACTAATTCTGTGTAAGTTTTCAACTTTTCTTCTTTTGGAAAAAAGAATTTTTACTTTTTGCATGTACAAATATTTCCCTGTGTTTGCAAGTTTGGTTTTTTTTAATTTTTTAACTCTCTTATTTCAGAAATCTCCACTATCTTGATCTTAATTTACTGATGAGAGTCTTGACACCTGAAACCACCTTCGTCATTTTTTTTATAGCTTTTGTCATAAGATTTAGAGGGATGGTCACTTTATGTTTTTAAATGGATTATATTCGCATTAGAAAATTGCCTGCCTTCCAAACAAAAATAATTGTGAAGAATTATTCACTCTTTCTTGAAAAAACTGCTGTGACATTGAAAATTTATCAAAATGTTATGAAAATGTATAGAAAGTTATTGAAATTTGTCACTTTAAATCTGATAACTTTTTGATAAAAATTTTAATGAAAAAAAACCTAAAAAAAGTGAAAAATGGGTTCTTTTCCAAAACCTTAAAAACGACTTGAATATTTTTGTATGATTAAAGTTTTAAACTTTTCAACCAGCTGTAACCATATAAGAATTAGGACTGTATATAGCACTGCAAATGGACATTAGTAAAACATTAATAGACCATTGCAGAGAAGCCTAAGAAGACATCCTTATATTTTTTAAGCTTTCCACAATCCTTACCACTCTGTCTCCAGCCTATTTTTATCTGATTGGGTTCTTTAGGGTTATTACTGGCTAGCTTTTGAATTTCAGATCAGAGCAATAAATTTAAAAAAAAATAAAAATTTGTTGGGCTAAATGTACTTAGATACAAATGTAAAAGTAAAAATTGTACCTCTAAGGTTATAACAAGCAGAATAATGATCCTCTATAAATGTAAACAGAAGAAATGTTAATAGATGCCACTGATATTTTACAAGTAAACCAATAGACTCCTCTTGGTTTGGCAGCTTCTAACTTGAACAAAATTATTCCCAACTTTAAGTGGTTTGGGTTTTTTTAGAAGACAAATATCAAGATTTCTTCATTCCATATTAAAAATTTCACTCCTTTCCATTATTTGAATGTATGTATGTTACGATTACCAGTAATGGAACCATCCAAATATTTTCTTTCAACAAATGGAAACATTGAAACTTTCATAAATGTTTTTCAGGCTTCTCAGTTCATCACAAAGGAGGTTTTAACCTGAGTTCATATATCCTTTTTTCCTCTTGTGTTAACTACCCCGAAAGTACTACAAATGTATAGCTTTGTTAATACGTCAATAAAGCATTAAATCAAGGACAGCCAAGTTCCTGGGTTAATATTCAGGAGAAACAGGAATCATATTGGTCCAATCACATTTAAAGAATTAGCCTTTTTATTCTGATTCTGTACTTCAGAAGTGGCTCATGTCTTTATGTGGACAAAAAACATAGAAACTGAAGAGGAATATTTATTTCTTCCAAAAGCACCAGTATTTGGAAGCTTGAATGCCTTAAAGCCATAGCACTTTATTCTCTGAAACGGAAATGGAAATGGAGAGTTTGAAAGTCCCACCTGATCTCATTTCTAACACTGTAATCTTTTGGCTAAGGGATTCTCCTCCACTCAGTGAAAAGGTTTGCCTCTGTTACCCCATCCTTCAGGCACTATTTGAAGTAGTTGAGTCCTGCCACGAGGAAAAACTTCTCCAGGAAAAGTTCAGAGTCCAGCACAGCAATGTGGGCAGCCCGGCCTATCAATGTGTTGGCGGTGTTGGGCAGAGCATGGAACACGTTGTGTCTGATCAAAGTGCAGTCCTTCGCCCCAATCAAAGGCTGGAGCAGGTTGTTAATCATTTCTGCATAAACAGGACCTGCAAAAGAGTTTAGAAGTCACACCTACATGCCAAAGCTGCCAGATCCCCTCTTTCCTTCCTGTATCATTTAATGAGAGTTGCAACGAGACGGAAAATGGAAGCAAGGCCAAAATGCAAGAGATAGCAGTCCATTTCAAAGATTTGCCAAGTGCTGGGATTCTGTTAATCTACTGGAGGCATTGACCATCTGAAGAGGTCTGCTAAAGCTGCTAGCATGAAGAGTGGGACGCTCCTCAGCATTTAGCCTCATTTCCTCTGTGGTGGAAGGAAATGGTCTTGTTTCCTTCAGGGGAAGAGGGTTGGACTCACACTGCCTGTGAATTCAAATGCAAAGGGGTCTGGCAAGACATAAAGGTCCATTAGGGTTTCTCTGGGGAACCTAATGCAGGAAGGACACCATGCAGATAGTTGAGGAATTTATAGGGCAAAATCAATGGCTTGGGAAACTTGTACTTATAAATGATCTACACTGAATGTAGATCTGGCTCCTGCTAGGTCAAACATCTCCCTGAGAAACAACCACTGAAAGTGAGAGTTAGAAAATTACCTTTTAATTCATATCTGAAGTAGGATAGAAAGAGCTGTAGTTTAGGTACGATGTTTGAAGGCAACTGTGTTGGTTATTGGGTCTGGGTGTCTCTTTCTACTTCCAAAGAGTACCTCATTTTCTAGGTAATCACATATGTGAAATGGGTATGAAATTACACTGAACATTATTTCTGGAAGTGGTACCAAACTGAGCCATGAAACATTTTATAAATGAGGGAGACTGCTAATAACAAAGGCAATACTTGGGACAAGACACAGCCTGAGCTCACAGAAGGGCTAGGCCTCTGATGGCATGAGTCCTGATGTGCTTTACAGATTTTATTACAAACCAATATGATTTTAGATCTATCCCTTAAATTACCTTGCAATCATCCAAATGCTATTGAAAACAAAGGGACCCCCCCCCCCGACTTTGGATGTGCTGAGAGAGATTTCAGTACGTGAAACAAAGGTGAGACAATACTAGTAAATCAGTAGACTACAGAAAAAACATTGGCAAGAGCTAGTTCTATGATTATCACTTTTAAAAAAAATAAATTAGAGGCAAGGGGAAGAAGCAGTAAGAAACCTTTGATTATGACCTGATTGAAATTTGTTTTCATCAGACAAAGAGCTGCTTAAAAGGCTTCTTTTATTGATTTCAGTAATTTCTTGTAGGAAGAGAACACTTTCTTCCTTATCAAATAAACTTTGAGTTTTCATCATGCTGATGAAAAACTGTTCTAATGCAATGACCTCAGTTACGCAAAAACACAATTTCTCAACAGCTTTTTAAATATAGAAATGATCTTAAACATACCTGTGTGTCTGTCCTTAAGTGCATTTTTGCACATTTCTATTCTTGCTGAATGAAAGGGTACATATCTGTCTTGGGGTGAGGCCACTAACACAACATTTTTAAAGTACTGAAGACCTGTGGCAAATGCATTAAATACATTTATCACAATGATGCACAGCGATCAAAATACAGTGGCAGCATGACTACTTCATGTTCAAACACATTTGAAAATCTACAGTGCAAAATAGATGATAATTAAAACATGCAACACAAGCTTAAAAAGACTCATAATTGCTTAAACCCATTTCTGCTGCTTCTGCAAACTATGTGTTACTTATCAACACTCATACAGGTTAATTATATGTCAACACAAAAAGTAAGAACTCTCTCTGTTTGAAAAAAGTGTTTGATTAAAACCTTAATTTTGCAAATATTTATTCCTCTAAACATTGGAAACACGTGTACAGACCCACTACGGTCAATGAGTGGTTTTGGATAAATAAGTTTTCACAGGAATGGGGATCACATTAGAAAAATAACACAACAAATTAGTACAATTTTCAAACAAAATAGAGAGAGGGAGGGGAAGAGGAACCAGCTGCACTGCTATGATGTCATACTATTACATCAGTGTTGAGGGAGCCTTGGGATCCAGTCCCTGCATTCAGCAGTCCCTTGATAAATACACACTGCTGGTACATGGACTGGAAACCAGGAATCCTCCCTCTTCCCTGGAGGCAATGGGGCCATTGATGGACTGTGGAAACAGGCTCCTGCTGCTTGCCCTGTCTGTGGTCTCTTGAGCCCTCCATCACCCACATTCAGCAGAAAAGTAGGAAAATGGACACAGATGATGTAGTCTACTAGTCCAGAGAGTATCCTGAACACAGAAGAGCTGTGGGTTTGACCTTCATCTTTCCCTCCCCCTTATGTGAAAGGGGCCCAGAAGCAAGTCCATTGATTTCTAGATTTTAATAGAAAAGTTGACCATCACTACCACAAAGAAGAGTCCTGTTGGCTGCCTTTACTAAGCCTGGCTGAAGCTGTTTATCATTTTCTTCTTGTGCAATCATACCAACTGAGTTTGTGACTTCAGTCTGAGGTAAAAGGTAGGAGAAGCAACAGTGAGTGTTACCATATCTAAAATCTTATGTGAAGAAGTTCAATAGGTAATAATGTTTATTTTTGATTTCAAGACAAGAATAAGGAACATTTAAGGAGATTGAGAAGTAGCAGGGACTTCTACTTTAAGAAGAAAGTCAGAAATTGCTGGAGGCTTAAAAAGTTATCCAGGAAAGTAGGCACAACACTGCTTCCTAGATTTCTCCCTCTGTAGGTTCTCTCAACTACTTTTGGGAGCAGAGTGCTAGAGTAGGGGCACCTCTATTTTGACTAAGTATGCCAGCTCATATGTTCACATATGGACCTGCCTACTTCTTCAGATTTTTTGCCTAAGCATCTACCTGGTTGGTTCTGACTTTACAGACATCCCTCTTCATAGTAAGTTTCTGCTTTCTGCTTTTACAAGGACAACACCTTTATTTATAGCCTGTTAGATCTCCAGTCTACCAAGCTAACAAACAATGAATCGGTTTGACCCACAACACATTCTTGAGGATTCTTTGCTTGGGAACTTACAATGTGAACTTCCTGTGTAGACCCAATTTTATTTGAACATGACATAGTAAAGCAGACATCAACTGTACTCCACAGAAATGAGAGCCAGGGAATCAAAGGGAAAATTCAAATAAGGAAATTCAAATAATGCCAAGATACCTGTCATTGATTATGTCATGTAGTTTGTTCATAAAATTATGAAACAGCTTTATGTCTGTCAAACTAAGAATTAGGAAGTTATATTCATCTTAACATAGTCTTTGTTTCCTATTAGCAATGTACCAAAGTATGAGAAAAAAATTAAATATCAAGTAGTGACCTTGTGATTATATACTTAGCAGCAGTTTGCTCACACACAATATTCAAAATAACTCTTAAAAGAAAACATTTGCTTGAACAGAAGGATCATGCTTCCTTTCTTTTCTTAAGAAAAGCCTGATTTATTTCATTTATTCATGACAGACCAAGGAAAGGGTAAAAAGATCTCTATTTAGATATCATTTTTCCAGTGTGAGGCCATACATCTCTCTCTCAGTAGTACAAAGGTGTCACAACAGACATGAATAAAATTTGCTCTTCATCTCACACAGTCATATTTCCTAGGGACAAGAGATGTTAAAAAAAAAAATAAAAAAGGAAAAATGGTTTTCATCTAGTAACATAAATTAAGCAATGGTGGCTTGTCAAGCATGATATTTCTTGCTTGCAGAATATAAACTTAGGTGCATGTTTACTATAGCATGGAGGTCTTATTTGGTGGTAACAGTTTGGCAAATATATTCACTGATAACTGGCACAGAAAAAATGCAGATAAAATAGATATTAGATTTTAGACAGAGCAGCCCTTCTCGAAAGCAAGAGTGTTTAAAGAAAGATCATTAACAAAATGCAGATTTCCTTTACTCCCTGGAGGACATGGCAATCCAGCACAATTCTTTGGAGTAGCCCTTGATAGTTACACAGCCACATCAAGCCCTACTCACCCGTTTTTTGGCTGAGCTGATAGAGGAAACACTTGCGCAGATCTGCATTGTCCCTGAAGGTCAGTTGCAAAAGTGACCCTGACTTTTTCAACTTCTGCATGAGCCACAGACCTGGAATGAAAATCGGTGCATATTTTTATCCTGTTAGCTAATTATCAACCAAGGGAATTAAAAACGTGCCTACAGTAAGGGTAGCACTGTAACTCAGTGTAAGCCTGTTTCCTCTTGTATTGCTAATCAACAGGGATAAAAGTCTAAGGGTCTCACTGGATAGGGGTAATGGCTTTACACTGAAAGAGGGTAGATTTAGACTAGATATAAGGAAGAAAGTTTTTACAACGAGGGTGGTGAAACACTGGAACAGGCTGCTCAGAGAGGTGGTAGATGCCCCATCACTGGAAACATTCAAGGTCAGGTAGGAGGGGGCTTTGAGCAACCTGACCTAGTTGCAGATTTCCCTGCTCATTGCAGGGAGGGGTTTGGATAAGATGACCTTTAAAGGTCCCTTTCAACCCAAACTGTTCTATGATTCATGATTCTATGATTATCCATGTCATGGTAGCATAAACACTCAGGAAGGCTGAACTGTGGGACATTCCATTCCCATAGCACTCTAAGTGTCTTCTTCAGCCTTGGAGATGCCTCTTTTTATTGGCAGTATACAGAAAAGTGGAAGAATACAGTGGAAACAAGGACAACTCTCACTGCTGCACACCCTTGGGTTTCCCAGGGAGCACTGTGCTGGACCTTGTAGTAGATACTGAAAGCCCCTCTCATTGCAATTTTTCTGTGTGGGTTCAGTCTTCAGCAAATAATTTCCACAACTTCAGTGTACAAGTCATGTTATTATGATTTATTGCTACCTCCATGTGTTGCTCTCTCGTGCACTTTGCCATGGACTGCAGCCAGTCATAGCTTTCCATCAACTCTTACCTGTACTAACCAAAGTACTGTTGTTGTAAAGTGTTCCCAGGTGAGGCCCAGAGAGGGACAGGAAGGTGTGTAACTTGTTGAGGTAATAGCGAAACCTGGGGCGAGTTAGTACAGATCGAATGATGACATTACCAAGGGAATGTCCAATAAAACTGTTGGGAAAGAAAGAATTACATTAACACAAAAACCATCTGTATTTTATTTAAATTAAACACAAAGGTGGCATAAATTTTTCTTGAGAGGACTCTATCGGGGGGTTCAGTAACATCCTTTAGTCACCATTTCACCTTTTTTTAGCCTAGTAGACACTTTTCCATCTATAACAATGTAAAAATTCATCTCACTGATTCAATGGCTTTTGACACAGGGCACTTTTGGAAAAGCTAATTTCACTGAATGCTGCTCATGTAACTTAAACAGTGACAGACTATTAACTATCAGAATGCTTACCTTATTCGGGATATGGAGAGGTTGTACAACTGGATATGCTGAATAATTTCATCCAATAATCGGTCAGTCATTGTATCAAAATCAGCAAAAGTATCAGTCTGGTGAAAAATGGAATGAGTCAGTGAATTAAAATAAATTGCACTTATCGCAGACTGATGCTATTTTCAAAGTAAAATGCAAGCAGAAACATAATAACCAGTCCAAATTTTCTTTATACATGCTCAAGGGGGAAGGGGGGATTTTTCTCAGTCTCCAGGTCCTCTAAAAACTGAAGTTCTCCTTTGAAAACAGTCATTAAGTTTCACTTTCAGTTTATTAGCAAATAGCTTCCAACTAATATTGCAAACTTACTCAAGGCAAGTATTTTCTTTCTCACTTAACGTCAACAGTAACAACAGTACCATGGGTCAGTGTGGGTCACATAGCTAACGTTAAAGCCTGTGTGGAAGTTCACTGTCCTCAGTGAGATCGTAGGTAAGGCAAGGCAAAATTTTCTGTCATAGAGTCTCTTTGACTCTATATTGTGCATTTTAGCTTCAAGAACACAACCTGAGAACTCAAGTTAGGACTAGAGTAACCTTACACTTTGTAGGGCATGGAAATAGGGATCTCTAGACGACAATTCATATTTTAAGGGGATTAAATTACCTCCTGTGATTACTTCTCTTTCTCTACTGACTGTGCCTCTAACTTTGGCATGTGTCATGATGGGATAAACCCAGACCTACAATTTATTAATAGTAAGATTAACAATATTAGGCTGAGTGATTCCAGAGTCATAAGTATGATCTTAAAGCAGCCTGACTTGACACTGGTGAGAACTACTAATGCTTAGCTGCTTTGGATACCATATTCTGCACATGAAAGAAAAGCTTTAGGCATTTAGGATTTAACAGATTACTACGATAGACTAGTTTACAGCATTATACACTGACATGCAGGTTATGCTGATGCTAAGGATATAATCACAAAATTATTTGGCCATCGCAATGAAATGCTGTGTGTTTGTTATTCAACAGTTATCAGTAAGAGAATGAGCGCTAGAGAGAGACAATTTGTTGCTTGCAACGGTACTGCCAGTTGTGATACAATAAAACAAATAATATGTTGTCCAGTCTATACAATTGCAGGCAGATCTTATTCAGAACTGTGTCATTTGGCAATCCAACAGGACTCTAAATCAAATTTGTAACTAATGAGATGCCACAAAAACAATCATCAAATGCTGGAAGAGCTATTCAGAGCAAACATATCAGTAATTAAAGCTTTTGTGACACAACTCATCTTGCTAATTGCAGCTCTTGCAAAGGAAAACATGAGCATATTCACTTTGCAATATGGCCTTAAAATAAATGTTCTCACAAACTACAAACAGTCCACTAACCTTCTGCCTGTTTGTTTTGTCTGCACTGATAATTAATTATTTCCTCCTAGGCTTATTATCCCAAATCTTTCAGGTTGTTTAAAAGTGGAAGAATATCAGCCTGAACATTAATCATAAACAAAACACATCAAGCTTCATATTTCAAGTGGTTATATCTCCATCCTTTAGTATCATCTCAGCCTGACTGAGCTTGTCAAATGTATCACAAATGAATGCCTAAAAAAAGGGATTTGCATTTTCTTCCATAAGGCAAAATTAAGCTAAATGACTGATTTCTTGGGTCATTTTCAGTGTGGTTCTCAGAGCAGGGAAAAAAAGGTGTCAGGATTCTTTACAGCATCCAAATAATCATCAAACCACGTGGGTTCTATTTCCAGTGCCTTGGGAACTTTCCCACCTTCCCAGACTATAAGAGCACTAAAAGTTCCCATTATGGGCTTTGGATAATGTTAAATAGAAATGTTGTAAGATGTTCTATTCTCTGAAAACAGGAGAGGAGGCTTTGATGCAAGTCTGAAGTGGTCTCCTCATTATTTTCATTTTGCTTACTTTCACTGTGCAGGTCTGCTACTGACAGAGATGTACACTGGAATGTGGCAAGTTCAATGATTAACACCAACTCGCCACTTCAAAATATAAAAGCTGTTGAACTAAGAAGGTTGGAAAGTTTTGACTCAAGTTTCTCAACTACTTGTAAATCAGAATAATGTTTCTGACTGGGCACTGGAAATCTATATCTTGTGCATAAAGTTAGGCATCTGTGTCGTAAATATGGGTTCATTGCAGAGCAAAGCACAGAATTCATTTCTGTTTCTCTGCCTAGACTGGCAATTAATTTTTCTGGAAGACGTTTCTTTATCATTCAGGAAATAAATCTCGCAAACATTGCAACAGCAGAAACAATGGCTAATGCAGCAAAGGGAGCTGACAACACCTGCTGGATATTCCACACCCTCTGGAGAATTTAGCATCACTAAACTTGCTGCTTTCTGTCGGTGCTGCTTTGTCTGGCATCCAACAGGCAGAGGCATCAGGCTGTGCAACTTCCACCTTTCTGAGAATGCCTGAGATTTCAGAGTCTCTACCCCTCCTTCTCTGTAGTTTCAAGGTTAACATTTACACCTTTCCCATTGATATCAATAACTTGTTTGCAAACTGACAGGATAAATCCATTTTCTTCTTCTAAGGTCTAGTCCTACAGCTGCTAATGTAATTTCCTTTGACTTTAATGTGAGGAATATTTTCTGATGGGTTTGAACACCCTATCAAATCAGACAGGAACAGGACCAGGCCTTTGCACTAACTACTACAGAAAATTCCCTGAATTCCCCAGTGCTTTTGCTTCATTCAGCTCATGAAAAGGCTTTGCTGAAGGCCCTGTTTCAGCAATGTCAACAGTTTGTAGCTGATCTAAAGGAAGACAAAAATTAGCTCTGTACTACCTGATTTCTTTCAGACATTAGGAAGTCCAGTTTTCCACCAGGGAGTCCTAGTTCTATAAAAGTCTTTACGAGCCGTAGATCTGCACTGTTACCTAGAAATAAATGGTACTTTGTAAGATGTAATTCAACAGAAAAATAACTAATATTGAGTCAATTTAATACATTCATCTTCCTATAAACCTTGACACCAGGGAGCTCTTGCTAAGTGCTGCTAAGACAGCTCACCACACCATAGGATCATGAACTGAAACAGAGGGAGAGCAAGAACACCCACAGCCTGCACAAGGTGGGGCTGCACCTCACCTCCTGCTGCTGGGGACTGTATAAATGGTGGGGGAGAAAGGGCAAAGATCAGACCCAGAATAACTCTGTCCCCTATTTGCTGAACAGCAGAGGTAAGACCAAAAGACAAAAAACTGAGGTCTGTCCTTCCACCTTCACAGCTGGTGAGGCTCCCAGGGGACACTGCAGCCCTGCCAGGGACCTTGGCACACGTGCTGGGGTATAGGGCTGTACCTTCAGATGTAAAATAGCCTGCCTCCGTGTATTCACGATTAGAAATGGTGCTGAAATACTGTCAGAAGGCTCCTGATATTTTGGGAGATGCCCCATTACATACTAGAAAATTCTGAAGTCTTCTGAAATGTTTTGTTGGAAAAGGAGGTACCTCCACCTCATGAGATGGATATTACTGCCACTGAGATATTGAATGGCAAACGGTCCTTGCTCAAGCCAGCAAGTGTTTGTTTTCCACCTTTCTGAGAATGCCTGAGATTTCAGTCTCTACCCCTCCTTCTCTGTAGTTTCAAGGTTCACGTCTACACCTTTCCCATTGATACCAAGAATTTGTCAAGAGAAGTTTCAAGTTTAACATACGTGTTTTCTGATAGAAAGCATATATGTAAAAATTCCAGGCCATGCTTCCTCTGCAATGAATAATGATTTTTATTCTCTCACTTTCTAAAGCCGGATGCTATCTACACTGTAACAGTGTTGGGGGGATTTAAATAATGTTTTCATCCTGGTGACATACTGCAAAACAACCAAGCATCTGTGGAAAGACAAGAAGAGTTACTGTAATGCACTCCTTCTGCACACAGAAGGACTGATGTACTTTGGTGTAGAATTCTGTTTAAACAACAACAAAAGAAGTTGCAGTGTCCATTACTTAGAGCAAATATTTAATATTTTCCTAGATCCTTTATTACAATGGACTGAATAACATAATAAGGACTAAATACTTAGCTAAGATAAGACTCCCCATTCTTTCATACTTCCTGAACATCTGCCCTTTTTTTTTTCTTTACACCAAAATGACTTGCAAACAGCAATTCTCCTGGCCTTACCATCCAATCCATGGACACAGACAACCAGGTGAATTCCATCTTCCAAATTTTCTTCCTCTTCCTCTGGTGGAAAATATGGTATATCAGAAGCTAGTACAGATAAGTCACTGTACAGAAATCCTTCAATCTTCATTTCTTTTTTAAATTTTTCTTTGGCCTGATAAAAACTGGAGAATACATTAATTAATCACAATAGAACTGGGTGTTCAACAACAAACCTTCAAACTAGAAATGAGGAGGCTGGTATTGCAAGAAGTTATGTTTGCAATTTGCAAGAAATTATGTTTGCAACTTTCAAGTACAGACCTCGATACTATTTCTTATCTATTCTGATTGAGAGAAATCAGGATGCAGGGAATAAAATTTATTTCTGAGTGATTTGGCTACACACATGGAATAGCTAAAGCCCATTAGCACCTCACACCTGCCAGAGGAATGAAGGATTTACAAAAAATAATTTTCTGGTGGCCCATAACAATGAGACTAAGATACAGAATTAGCAATTTTGCATCTTAACAATGTCATGGCACTTACAGATACTGAAATGCAAATTGTATCATTTTGCTAGCATCAGATGCATTTATAGGCAAGTAGAAGGTGTTCTACCCATTCCGCAGACTGTGGACTTAAAGGATGCATGTCATATGGTAGATATTTTTGGTTTGGTTTGATTTCAGGCTCTTTTGAAAACATTTAGTAGCTAAGAGGAAGAGCAGCTCGGTGATGAAAGAATTAAGCTAACCCCTTTCCTACTCAAGGCCTAAAATTTGACACATGAATTCATTGTGAAGCATTCTGCTGGCTGAAGATGCCAAATTCTGCAGTGGCTTTTTGAAGTTTCAAAACTTATCCAGAACTTTTAGGAATTAATAATCACGACATAAGTGTAGAATTATGTAGAAAACTGGGATCGACCAGGTTAGGAAATAGAAACCTTTAAGGCTTGGGAATAGCTTCGGGTCACTTGATATGATGGTGAGCAATTACTTACATCAGTGCAACTGACTTTAAAGGGCCAAAAGAATGAAAAATCTAGCATTCAGGCCATGGACCTGGACAATCTGGATTCATGTGCATGAATACATGCTTAAATGTTTTGCTTCACAAAGAAGGAACAAATTTTGTGCTTAGATTGAGCAGGACTTACAGCAGGGTCTATAAAATGCACATCAAGATGCTTTCAAAAAAAAATAAAAATAAAGCCTTGGGTCACAAATGAATGCACATGCAGACAGCCAACACTGTGGGTAGCTGAATGTGTTGAGAAATTCCCATGCTACTGTTTTCCCTCAGCACAGCAGAAACACCAAAATATAATGGAAGTATACAAATGCTAGCATCTCAGTTTGTGAAATGGGCCACTGTAACATCAAGGCCACAATGTGGCACTTTTGCATTGGGCAATGAAGCAAGAAAAAAAAATAAAAGCCTCTTTTCCAGTTACCCAGGATGCCAGTTCTCCCATTTTTCCAGTTTGAGAAGCTGAAGCTGAGATCCTAGCAGCCAATCTGCGCTCCTGTTTCATAGTTTAGCTAATGAGTGCAATTATTTAAGCAGAAGAGAAAAAGAAGCTATGGAACTGCCATAGTGAACCGACTATCTGGGATCAATACTCAAGGCTGGGTAACCTTGACTTCATGAAGGAGGGCCAGATCATAAAGATTATTTAGACACCTAAATCCCACTGTTTTTCATGAGGATTAAGGACCTAATGTCTTTGATAGTCTCAGTCTCTCTGTGTTTTCAACCTTCCTGTCTATTTAGATTATTTATCCTATATAAACCATTTGTCTATTTGGATTATTTATACTGTAATTCCTCAGGCAGCAACTGTCTCTGAATACAAACTTACAGTATGCTTACTGTATTAGGGCCCTGAACTTCGTCAGGGTCTCTTGGCATTACAGTAACATTAATGAAGAAAGTAATTAGAAATTCTTACTTCAGCATTCTTTCATTGGTCTCTTCATCCATCTCATTTGAATTAGAAGAGACAACTCCAAAAGAGCCCAGAGGCTGGCGTGTGATGGGGAACGCGGCTTGTTTTGCAGAGAAGCCAACCATAGCAGGGGTCTCTTTGAGCACAGAAGAAAAGGGAAGACACGTGGCTGTGCAAGAGACGGAGAGGTTAACCACATCAACAGCTTTTCTGCTTTCCAGGGCTACTCCCTCCGTTGTTGCCAAATGAAACCCGGTGCCATTAGCTACATGTTTATGCTCTTGGCTGTTGGGTTCCTGAGGATATTCAGCCTGGCAAGATCCTGCAGCAGGGTCGGCTGAGGCAGGTGAGTCGTTGAGCTCAATTTCTTGTAACCCCTGCATTTCTGCGTACACTGCTGGGCCCTCATCAGCAAGAGAGCTACCACACTCTCCTTGCATTGAGCCAAATTCAGTTGAGGTTTCTGAAGGAGCTGGAACCAGATAGCAAAAATCTGGTACCAGCTTTATGCTTTGTGAGAAACTCTCCTCTCCTGAAATTCTGCTATTGGAGTAAAAGCCTTGTTGTATTTTTAAAGTGTCCAGCTGAAGTTTATCCTTTGGATCCTCAATGCGTGTATCAAACTTATCTATATTTTTGTCCAAGTATTTACAAGCCCTTGGTGGTTTTAAGCTGCACTCACCGTTGCTCTCCAGTGACTGGCACTCAGAGACATTATCTCGGAGCTGCTTTGGACAAATGGGTGGTCTTGCATTTTCCAAACTACAGTAAGTCTCTGGAAGACCTTCCTTCTCCTCCTTCCCTTGTAACTCAGTGTTACTGCTACTGTGTTTGACGGAGGGTTTGGGATGTCCTCTTGGTTCTAGCTGTCCACTTTCAGTAGTGATTTGACACTCAGAAAAGTCCACAATTAATTTTCCACCCCCACCCTCTGTTTCCATGCAACTTTTTAAGTTTCCTCCTGAATCTCCTGAAGTTGCTTCACTGTGTTTGGATATATCTACCTCCTCTGCAGGCTCTTCTGGGCTACTGATCTGAGGAGCTGAGACAGATTTTGTCAGTTTGGTAAGCTCCACTTCCCTCTCCTCTTCCTCAAAAGGCAAAGAGCTGATGGATGTGAGCGACGCTTGGATCCCACTGGGCAAGCTGGTATTGCTTTCTGTGTGGCCACCCTCCAGGGAATTTCGGTGGACGGCGTGCCTTCGTACCAAGTGGTGCAGGATCTCTCGATCGCTGGGTAGCTCTAGTGCCCGGCTACGAGCATCAGACCACGCCACTGAACTTGGTTCGCTTTCAATGCCTGAATCAGATATTATAGAGGAGGATCTTTTTATGACCCCTGACATCAGGGTAAATTCTTCACACTCCTCACCTCGTTGTTCCTTTGTAAACAATTTCACTTCAAAGCTGTGTGTGGGCAAAGCTTTCAAAACAGGGAGCAGGGCCTTGGTGTCTGGATCTCCTGTTTTTTCAAGACTAGTTAATTCATTCAGTGCAAGCTCAGACAAAGTGAAATTATTCTCAGGATGACTAGATTCATCTGTTTTATGTATTTCAGTCCTGTCTTCCAAGCCATCAGTTCCACATGCTCCACACTCATACTGAGCACTAACAATTAACACGGGCTCACTTTTGTGAGAATCCTTATTGCTGGGTTTCATATCTCCGTAGGTAACATCTGCCACAAACCTATTGTCTTTTAATAAAACTTCCTTGGGTGTTTTAAAGTCTTCTGATGTGCATTCTGTATTGCCTGGCTCTGAGTCAGAAGTAGTTTCCTTACTTGAAACAAAAATATTTTCAGATTTCCTTTGGCCTTCTTTGTTTGCTGTACATACCTGAGTTGTGGAGTGCTGGTTTAAACTCTTAGCTGTATAAGCAGCACCTTCAGTAGCACTGTATATGCAGGAGGGATTCCTGTTTATCCTATCTGTGTGTATTAGCAGAGTACCTTTCCCAAAGTCTCCTTTCATTACTGCTGTGGCATCAGTTGATGCAAAATCTTCGTTGTCATCTATTACATCCATTTGAGTATTTGCAGGAACCTCAAAATCAGGGAAAACTTCCAAATTCTGATCTGAAAGAAAGAAAGAAAAAAAGAAGTAGTGCCTGCAAGAACACAACAAATTACCTCAAGGTGATGTGGGACTTTAAAAAGTGATGGTAAGGCCTAAAAAAGTATGTATATTTATATTATATAAATTATACATACATTATTGGCATATTACAAGTGCAAATGCCAGAGTGCATTTAACTAGAATTATACTCACTAAACAGTTACAGTTAGGCCAAAGAAGACGATATCAATAAAATATAGCTTCCTCAGTATAATTGTATCTAAACAGCTAGTTTTTTACAGCATAGGTAAGCAAAACAAAGCTGACACTTCTTTGTATTCCTGCTGTCATATGACATTGTTCATAGTATAGCTCTTGCTTGTGAGTCAGTTTAATACTCAGTTTAATAGTTTAGATATCTGTAATAAGCATTGTCAAAATTTAGGCAGTTGGGTAACTCTGGAAGAGGAGTAATTTTAGACCACAGGCCATATTTACTAGACTATGGTCACCTATAACAGTAACACATATTGCTTCCTTGCTAATCTTAATCAATGTGTAAAAAGGGAACCAAGGGCTATGAGGTTTTACTACAAATCTCTGGAACTAAATAATTTCTTAATTAAAAATTCAGTTTGGGTACTCAAGGGGAAAATATTTTTTTGGAAAGCAATGCTGCCTTTCAGGGACAGTGTTCGGCTTTATGCTGATATTGTGGGGTTTTGTTCTGAGTTTCCTTACCACTAGATGTCACACTGGGGATGAAATTCATAGTGCTATATTTCCTTTAAATTTGTACTGTAACAAAAATCTGAAAGATTTTGTTTTCTTTCTAGATTTTGTGTCCAGCTCTTGTAACTAAACAGCTTACTTTGAAGATGAAAAATATGAAGCTACAGGAAGTACTCTAGTTTGTTACTAGGGAAAACAAGAATTCAGCTGTATTACATAGTGGATCACGCTCTGATCCAAGCCAGAGTCAGTCCAAGGGATGTGAGATTGCTTACCTTGGGCTGGGGAAGTGAACCTCCCTCAGCTCCAGCTGTCTCATGAAGCTGTACCTTGTGGTGTTTCACTCACCTTTGCAAGGCATATCCATGTACCTATCCTCAAAGATAACTGGGAGCGTGTTCCAGTCCCCATCTATGTCGAGGCATTCTGCCGGAAGCGGGGGCATGCTGGTGAAGTACTCCGAATTACGAATTTCTGTAGAAATCTGCCCATGACTTTGGATCCTGGCAGCAAAGTACAAAAGAAATTGAGCATATGAGTAGTTATTGTGCTGTTTCTCCATCACTCCTGCAAGCCCAACAGCCAAGCTGGATGTGTAGGCAGAGGACAGAGGCAATGTGCTTAAAAGGAGAGGAGGCACTACTGCATGATAAGGGGGTACCCAGAGCTCCTGGGAGTTTTCCCGTGAGTTGATTTCTATCTCTCAGTTAGAGATACCTACAACTTGCACACTCCCTCACTGCAAAAACCTCTGTCTTTTTGAAATTTTTCTAGCTGCCTCTGCCACAGGCTCCTGTTAGCTACCATACTGCATCGCTGTCGTCCCAGGGGTCACTGCAGCTGGCTCAGACTGGATCCCTCAGCCGGCTTTCTGGTCAGGAAAAGAGGTCTGTTACTCTGGCTGTGGCAAGGGTTTCAAAACCCAGATGCAGGAAGCAATAATAAAAAATTTGGTTGAGCAGTACAGAGAGGAACAAAGCCGAGAAGGATGCACGGCAGGCCCTCTATCTCACTTACACCAGTCCTCAGAGCACGATGATATCTCCCATACGTATACATCTGGAAGAGTTAAGACATATCAATTCAGCCACTGCCTGCTGGCAAACCTAGAATAACTGTCTGTTTACATCTTTTGGGCCCTGTAAAATGCTACCAGGCTTTCATCAGTGAATGTGACATTAAACTGGCACACAGATGTGGGTTCAGCTGTAATAAGTACAATAATTTTTAGTTCTGATGAGCTTTCCTATGTAAGCATGTCCCTCAAAAGAAAATGGAAAAAACATCAAATACAAAGTTTGTTTATTTGTGTTGACTCTTTGATGAATTAGTCTGCTTATCCTAAGGAATAAAGAGGAAGGCAACAAGCTTTTCATAGATGGTCAGCTGAAAGCAGTTCTGCACAGATCCCATACACAACACAATGGCAATATTTCAGATTGTCATTAGCAAAAGACAGGTAATCATCATGTGGCAGTTAACTGAAAAAACACACTTTATAAAGCAAAACTCAAACAGCAGATTTGTCATTCATGCCAGCATAGAAGATTCCTATGTCCAGACACAAATAACCTGTTCAGATCAGCTTATCAGCTTCAACTTCAGAACATAATTGTTGCTGTCGATCATTTGCTCTTACCTGTAGGCCAGTTATTTTTTCCTCAAAGATTAACAACTCATTGGTTGCTAAAATATGACTCAGACAGGAGTCAAAAACAGCTAACTGCTCATTTGTGCCTGCAGCAACACCTGAGTGTTTAGAGTTAACTCTCAGCACCATAATAAAGTTCTCACTGACATATTAATTAATAGCATCAGCATTTTACTAAAGACCACATGTAAAAATAATAAACTAAACTTGCTTTGAGACCAATCCTTGCAACAAAACATGAATCATTGTTATTGAAAGGTGTGAGAATTTTTTTTTTTTTTCTGTAAAATATTGGGACGATATGTCACCTCCTAGAGGCTCCCACCCTGTGTGATACCCAACCTATTGAAAATGGTGTGTCCTCTTTTGTCTAAGCAGTCAAATTCTGCCAGGCATGTAGGTGCATGGCCTCACACAGATCTCACAGTAACAGTACGGGAGGCAAAAAAAAGCTCTTGGCTGGTAAGAAGGAAGAAAGAACTGGGGGAAAAAACTGTTACTGTTTGAGGTGGTTGTACAGCACTTGGCATGCTGAGAGCTGATCTCACCTGGAGACTCTGTGGACCCAATTAATACTCCCTACTGCCACCCCCAACATTAATAATACTCTGGCAGGCAAGACTCTGTTTTTCCAACTACAACATTGTTTTGGGTTTGTGTGGAGGGTTTTAGTACCAGAGGAGGGGCTTCAGGGGTGGCTCCTGTGAGAAGCTGCTAGAAGCTTCCCCAGCTCCAAGTCGGACCTACCGCTGGCCCAGGCTGAGCCCATCAGTGACGGTGGTAGCGCCTCTGGGAGAACAGATTTAAGAAGGGGAACCTGCAGTGAGTGATGGGATTGGAATGTGAGAGGAACATCTCTGCAGATCCCAAGGTCAGTGAGGAAGGCGGGGAGGAGGGGATGTCCCCGCAGCCCGTGGTGAGACCAGATGGCAGGCTGTCCCCCCCCAGCCCACGGAGGGGAGCGGGGGAGCAGATGCCCCCCTGCAGCCCGGGGAGAGAGGAGCCCACGCCGGAGCAGGGGGATGGAGGCCCCACGAGATGGCCGCCGCTCCATGGGGAAGGCCATGCTGGAGCAGGCTGGGACTGAAGGACTGAGGCCCACAGGAAGGACCCACGCCAGGGAAGTTTGTGAGGAACTGTGGTCTGTAGGAAGGACTCACATTGGAGAAGTTTGTGAGGGACTGTCTCCTGTGGGAGGGACCCCACGCTGGAGCAGAAGAGCGTGAGGAGTCCTCCCCCTGAGGGGGAAGGAGCGGCAGAGACACCGTGTGACAAAGTGACCCCAATTCCCATTCCCCGTCCCCCTGTGCTGGTGGGGGGAGGAGGGAGAGAGAACCGGGAGTGGGGTTGAGCCCAGGAAGGAGGGAGGGGTGGGGGGAAGGTGTTCTAAGGCTTGCTTTTACTTCCTAATATCCTTGGTTTGATTTGATTTGTAGTAAATTAAATCGATTTTTTTTCTTCCTCAAGTTGAGCCTGTCTTTTGCCCATGACCATAAGTGGTGAGTGATCCCTCCCTGTCCTTGTCTCAACCCATGAGCTTTTCTTTATATTCTCTCCTCATCCCACCGGGTCTGGGGCAGGAGGAATGAGTAAGCAGCTGTGTGGTGCTTTGTTACCAGCTGGGTTTAAACCAAGACAATCCTCTAGCAAAATCAAAAAGAAAACATGACTCTGCCATGAGGCCTTTGTAGATTGAATTACCACATAGACCAACTTTTAAAGTTTGTAAACTATTTTACTTTTTTTTACTCAGTCCCCTTGATAATTACTGAGGAAAAATTATGTTTATTGGCAGGAAATGGGCTAGTTCTGTTGCTGCCTGGAGAAATAAAAGCACTTCTTGCAGTTAGACTTCCCTGTGTGCTAGGTTATGTTTGCTTGAATGGGGCTATGACTGTCTGTGCCCTCACCCCAGGATCTTGACATGGGGTTTTCCTTGTACATAGCTCACTTAAAACCTGACATAGGAGGGCTAAGTGAGCACAACTGGGTCCCTGCAGCCATGGTGCTGCTCTAATTCAGCAGAACAAGGTAGCCTTGTACAACCCATCCACTAATGAAGTCATGGCCCTTTCCATCAACACTGAATCAGCCCTAATGTCCCTACTGACAGCTCTGAGAAAGTGATTTTCTTCTTTGCACTAGGTCAGAAGCAGATGTCTCACTTAAGCCTCATCATCATGACAGGACCTGATGTCACGGCCTTTAAGCCCCTTCTGAAAGATGAGTTTCCACACTGGTAATGCTGTGTTCCCCCCCATGGTAACAGGCTGTTTCAGTGGACAAATAGTCTGGACATCCCTCATTACTCAGAAATTCAAATGTGAGCATCTTTCTTTGAACTCTGCCTTCAGGGATCAGGTCCACGTGCTCCACTTGGGATCATTGGCTAAAACTGAAGTCAGGATTTGTCCTGGTGTAGCTTTAAAACTGGCTCTTCATACTGCCCAGCTTGGTTCCAAGCAAGAAGTGTCAAGCAGAATGAAATACTTACTTTGCCAATGTTTTATAGCATATTTTTATGAATGCTGCTCAGTGCAACGTTTGTTTTCCTGGACTGTTTTGCACTGTTGATTCTCGGTCTATTAATTATCAGCCCTGAGCTCACATCCCTCCTACAGTTCCTCCAGCTAATGTGGTGGTATTCCACATTCCTGTCCTCCACTGCTGCATCTAGTGAACATTCACAGCTTTGCATTGGCTGTTTAATGCTCCTGTCTCCATTTAAAGATCCATTCTGCTATAGAAAGTAGGGCTGGTCTAAACACCAAAAGAAATCCATGACTGCCTACCTCAAAAATGTATATTAGGGATGGAAAAAAGTAAATGTTTAAATGTTAAGCTTTTGTTGCTTGTCAGCAGTTATTTCCCATTAAAAGTACCAGTACTGGATCTGGTGTAGTAGGTTTAGGAAGTTAACTGAAGAAAGGCATAAAAAAGTATTTCTGCAAGCCCTGAGGCTGGTGGTGTTGGTGGAGATACACTCTGAAAAAAAATCACCCAACTGCCACTGAGAAGAGAGGTGGGAAAAGAGGATGTCCTGCATCATATCCTTAAAATATAGTAATCTTGAAATTAATAATTTCTGGGGCCTGATAGGAGTCACTTACTTTTGACACTGATTTCAATGGTTTTACATTATGGAGCTGCAACAGACGCAGTGACTTCTCTCAAACGAAACTCCTCCATATCCAGCAGAAAAAGACCTGAGTCTTGATTGTAAAATGTTTTAAACTACGTTTGCAGTCATTCCAGTGATGAAGGAGGGTTAATGGGTTACTTACAGGCCTTCCTGGAACGTGAGCACAGCGAGTTTTTCATGCTCGGTATAGAAGAAGGCTTCTGAGAATCTCCTCACCTGGGAGAGAAACACACAAGTTAAACCTAAGATCTGCTGAAAGGTGCCAAATACAATCAGGCTAATAACAGAGCAGTGACTGTCAGGACCAGATTCCTTAGTATGCTTCATCTGCATTGCACCACACTGGTAACAGAAGAAACCAAAGACCTCAGTTCTGCTTCACTTTCCCACTCCAGCACAAAGCAGCTGGTGTAGTTGCTTATTTTACTGGGAGGTAAGAAGTGTCCCTTGACAGTAAATCAAGATTTGCTTACTTGTATCTTTTGATTACTTTTCTAAAAGCTATCAAATTTACCGTTTTCCCCTGTATTCTTAAAGTGGGGAAGATTTCTTCCTCTCCCACCATGCAAACCGTATAGTGGCAGTGAAGTGAGTTACTAAATTAGAACAATTCATAATTGATCATCTATTCTATGGGAACATCCACAGTGACTGCCAAGAGAGTAAAGGAAGTCTTATATATCAGCCCAGAGGATAATAAGCCCTATCATGGTAGAAACATATCTGCCTATGTCATGATACTTACAAATGAGAGCTATTCAAATCTCTTCATGGACATTAGGTCTGTTCAGTGTTGGATAATCAATTACAAAAGAACCACAGATCTGAAGTGGCTGGCAGAGCACAGAGTGTGAAATAAGCTATAAAAAATTCAGTGCTGCTATCTGCCCTGGAATAAGCTGTGAGTTTAAATGAATCAAGCATAATATGCAATCAAATGTACTAAGCTGTTAAACTGCAGCCCATACATTACTAATAATATTTGTAAAAGTGACCTCTGTTACAGTGTCAGAAAATGGCAGTGAAAAGCATATGTCATAGCATCTCGGCATCTCCCTAAATTCCAGCTATGCTTTAACAAACAGCCTTTCTAAAAAAAAGACTAGCATCCCTTCAAAAAGATTGTATCTTAACAGTATGACTTTTCATCTGGGGCTCTCAAACTGTTTTCCAGAGCTGGGAAAGTATCATTACACAGAGTTTATAAGGGGAGGAACTGAAGCACACAGAGATATGTAATTTGCCAAAGGTCAAGCAGGCAGTTGGCATCAGTCAAAGCTGGAACAAACCACAGGGTGGGATTCACCTTGCTGGAGCTGGGAGCACACAGAGTTGGGTCCTTTGGCTGAAAGCCACCAGGTCCTATCACAGTCAAGGGAGACCTAGTCAAATTAACCAGGAGAGTCTCAGCATCTGTCACTCAAGCCCCTCTTCCTGTGTTTTATGCCTTCTTTTTGCAAGCTTGGCTGTGCTTTTGGGGAGAGCAACTGGAGAGTTGTTCTGGTCACTCTGGAGAGTAACCGGACCTCCACTGACTTTGACGGGAACCAGAACATAAGCTAACATGTCAATACCTACACTGTAGACTCCTAAAGCTAAGCAAGGGAATCCTACCCTTTTCTCTATGTCCCTATTCTAATGATTAGATCAGACTATGAATTCTGCTCAGGTGATGTGCTGAACTGATGTCTGGTCAATAACCGAAAACGTCCTAATGGAAGACACAATACTTGCTGAAATAATCAGATAAGCAGATCTGACAAAGTTAGCTCAAAAGAAAAGTGCTTTTGTGCATTCTTTATTATCAGGTACAAGAAGCAATTTCCACATGAACAATATTAATATTTTGTGGTGTGCACCTCACTAGGAGAAAGGCAAAAACTAGCTATATATATATATCTGTATGTGACATAGTGAAGAGAACAGATCTATATTCCTCATGGTATTTTTGTGAAAGAAGTTCAGATAAAACAATCTTTTTTGGTTATTTGTCATTGTGATGCTTGTGCTTTTCAAAACAAATGTTTATGATTTATGGATATCTAGCAAGCACAGATGATATCTACCTCTTCCTACCCACCTCCTGTTCCATGTCTGATTCTGATGTTCAAAGTGCACTCATTTTACACAGGATCTTGGGTCCCATAAAAGCAACAGCCTTCAATACAGAAATTGAAATCTGTAATTTCAAATCCTGGGGTTCACCTCTTCTTTGCCTCTTGTCCTGCTCGACCCATTTCAAGTAAATAGTCATAGGGGCAGAATAGTATTGGAAATATATATCCAGATAAATAATTTAATGTCTTAAGGAAGTTACCATTACTGAACTAGCTTTTAACTTCTTAACATTACCCTCAGCATGTGATGTTCCTGAGTCAGATAAGCTGTAACTTCTGGATGGAGCGTTGCCACCTCCAGGAATTGGGTCCACAGGGCCAGGAGGTGGGAACAAAGCCAGGCGAGGTCCTTGCTTATCTGTTCTGCTATCTTCTCTGGATTGCTCAGCAACTGGAGGAGAGAAAGGATGTTTTGAGATCAAGACACTGTCATGAAGGAAAATCAGTTTATATGTTAGATTAAGTCCTTTTAAGAATTACAGCAACAAAAATTCTTCTTGATTTAGAATTATTATTAAAGCTACTATTTTTAGTTATTTTACCCCATATAAAGCTGGTGAGACTTTTGCTTTTACTCTTTAAAAGCCACATATTTTGCTTGAGGGAACAGCGTTAATTTTTGTGGACATGTTACTGCAGATGTAGTAAATGGGAAAAAGAAATCAAAGAAAGTGGGTTCCAAATTATCCACCAGATGGTGCTGGATGCTCTGAAATAATAAACCATGGTCCATCATCTCCTTTCTGATAGCAAAAGAAACCTTCTCAGCTATGTCACACTAGGACACCAGATGGGTGATTGAGGGGGGGAACAAACAACAAACCCCAAATCAAAACACTGTGTCCTCAACACATGATGAAAACAGACATCCCAGAGTCTGCTGTTGCTTCTCTCCCACACTAGGACATGCTGGGGCTCTCCATGCCCTCCAGCTCTAGGCTGCAATTCTGTGCTAAAGCTCTGCAGCCCAGGAAGAGCATTTCAGCAGAAAAGTCTTGGCCTATCAATCTCCCTGGTTTCACAATTTCTTCAGCAAGAGACAGACATTGTATTTTACCTCCATATTTTGGCACAAAGAGTACAGAACTGAGCCTTCATCTTTTCCTAGGGTCCCTACCTGCTTCCATGAAACCAGTAATACTACCAGAAATATTCCAGAACTAATACCAGAGGAATTGCTTATCTGTTCTTGGCCAGGTCTTTCTTTGGTTAGGACTGCAGTCTAGCTGAAAGCCTGCTTATTTTTCACATTTTATTATGCAGGTAGTTTCCAGATTGGTGACACTGCAAACTAAGCCATGATTAAAAACAAATTGTCTGTGTGAGAGAGAGAGAAATAGAGAAAATATATGTGTGGATAACACAGGTATTGTCACTGAGTTTGCATTGTTTGGGTGCCATTCTGTTTTAATGTCTTGTCCAAAATGGCACAAGCTCCAGTACCCATGCTGGTACTGGAAAAATCGGGGGCATACTGGTAGACAAAAGATCCTGCCCAAACATTTCTCTTTGCAGAGTCAGGGCACTACTTTATTTACTGCACTCAATTTTATATGCTGTATGTCTTTTTTTTGTCTTTTTTTTTTTTTTAGTTAGTCAGTAAGCTGCCTCTTAGATCATAAACTGAAAACACAGTCTTCAAAGAAGATGCATTATTAATGCAAGCAATACTAGGAATAGGTGTGTGATGGCTATTTTTCTAGTTTATTGGTTCTTAACCTTTTGAACATATTCGAGAGGAAGGAAGAAAGGAAAAGATGATGCCTACTTCTAATTGTGAGAGTCTTACTGCACTACCACACACAGGACAAGAGCTTAGCAGCACTAGTGATGCAGGTCAAATCCCAGAGACTCAGTTCCTCAGAGCAAAACCCAGCAACTAAAATGATCACCAAATGTGATTCTGGCTACTCCATTCACATACCTGCTGCTGGGCTGTTCCCTGTGACTGCACCTTTCAAGCCCCACTCAGGGTAGTCTGGATTTAACAATACTGTCACGCAAAACAAATCAAGAGGGTTTTCTGAGGAGTTATTTTTGCTTGTCTGTTTACAAATCAATCAATCACACAATTAAAAAAAAAATAAACCCCTTCCACTTTCTTCTGCATTGAGTATCTGCTGTGTTCTTGGATTGAATACAAAGCTATGGCAGGTTAAACTCACTTTTTTCTTCTTTTGTTTGTATTTAATTTTAAAAATTGACCTGGCTCTGGTAACACAGTGGTAATGTGAGACTAACCCTACAGGCTTCTGTCTGTGTGGGTTTTAATAGCATTTTCTTCCTTTATAAATGACTGGTTTTCCTATGTTCTGCTGAAAAGAAATGGTTTCAGTTCACATACTCCTTGAGGCAAAATACTGGGAAAGCATTGCCAATACTAATCTGTATACTATACAGAGGTACATACGACTTCAGCACTTACGCTGCAGCTGCACCTATGTCCCGTCAATATTGTACAAGATCTCAACTTTCATGTCTTGAAAGTCTCTGCAAATTCATTGTCTTTATCATCAATTTATGCATAGATGGATAGAGAGCTATCATCCCAGGATGCTAAGGCAAAACATTTTCACAGCATACAGGAAAACCAAAGTTTTTATAACACCCCAGAGAACCAGCTGTTCTAGCTGTTGTGTTCACCTATCTGTTGCTACGCTATATCACCTATGTTGCTATGCTGTTCCCAGGAGCTTTCAAACAGTCAAAGCAGTGTGGCTTTATTAATATTGCCAAGCAAAACAAGTCAATAAGCTTTTTGGGAGAACAAGAACTGGACAGGAATTAGAAAACATAGAGAAATTAATGCTGGCATTTTCTGATGTATGCCAAGCCAATTTGGACTTTTCCAGACTCAGAGAATATAAGTCCAAAGGACACTCTAGATTGTGTTGTCTGACCTCCTATACACTTAGTGTCTAAATCTAGTAGAGCTGAGCCCAATAACTTATGTTTCTCTAAATCAAATTTATATGAAATCAGATTTCTTGCAAAGTATCCAAGTCATGATTTAAAATTAAGAAATTTGCCATTTCAAACATTTTTCACCCATGGCTGACAAACATTAATCCACCATTTGTAAATGGAGTGTGAATGTACTTCCAGTTTGGTTTGGCTTCAGCTTCCCTCTCTTAATTGTTATTTTGTCATTCTTCCCTATGCTGTCCCTCCTGCTAATAAACTGAGCAAATCAAATCTATTAAGTCTCTGATTATAAAGCATTTTCCCCAGTGCTCAGCTGATGCTTGCATTTCTTCCTGGCACCCTTGATGACTTGTCTGTGTCTCACTTGAACTAAACGTGGCAGAAGGAAGTTCAAGAGAGCAGTTCAGTCACTTCTGTGCCAAAATCACTTTTTTCCTCCCATGAGCCTCTCTACACATTTAGGCATTTTTATTTTAAAAGATATGGTTGTACAACCTGCCAAAGTATCTTTTATCCTGTCAGCATAAAAGCTGTAATTGCAACCTACTCCCAAATAATTTTTTTCTGCATACTCTGATACTCAGGGCTAGGCTTACTGAAGGATGTTAAAGCAATCCAGCTGGTGACTTGTTAAAAGTGACACAAGCATCTTGTAAGTGACTAATCAAAATTATGTGAAATTGTTGGTGGAAGAGAAACATTCAACAAACTTTCTGATGGCACCAAATTCCTTTTCTCCCCGCTCTGATACGTGACTGGGCTATCTCAGTGCACTTGAAAAATGGACTTGAAAAACGTATGGGCAGATTCTGTTGAAGAAAATACCTGCAGCTCCATACAAAGCTGAGATAACGTCTCTTCCACAGATAGCTCCTCTAGGGAAAAAACACAAAGAAAAAGATCAGGTTTGAGAACAGTAGATGTGAAATGTTAATGCTCTGCTGTTTATTCATGTGAGAAATAAATAGGTCATTTGATATTTTTCCCTGACAGACAAGTTTCTGTTTGGATGTGGGCACTCCACAACCCACCTTGTACTGGTACAGGTGCAGGCACAACTTCTGCTCTGGTAAGCTGGACCACTAAACCTGTAGAAGTTCTGGAATGTTGTTGTCAGGACTAAGACAACAGAATTTGGTTTTTCGTTGTCTTCCCTTTCTTTTACTAGAAGTTTGCTTGTTAGCCTTTGGTATTTGTGGCCAACTCCAGAACTGAATGCAGAATCTCACTGTTGCAAAGTCTGAGAAAATGATGTGCAAGAAATGGTCCTCCCTATTGTGCTACACAGGACTGTGTAAGCAATACCAGATATCTGACTAGTAAAAGAAAGGTTGGGCATCTCTGTACTGCCTTGTGGAGTGTGAAGTACCTGTCCACTCCTACAGCAAGCAGCAGGGCTTTGATCTAGTCCTGTGAGAATGCAGCACAGGGACACTCCACTTTAAATGCACCACAGACTATAAGGCAAAGGAGGACATAAATCAAGTCTCCAACTTTGGCAGCTTGATTTTGCAATGCGGAACTTTCTAATAGTATCCTTAAAGAAACAAAGCAGAACAACAAACGATCCCCTCCCCAATACCCAAATGACTCTTCTCAAATAGTACTAAGGAACGGGAAAGGACAGCCTTAAGAAGACCCATCCTCAGCTGGTAAAATGTAGGAAACAATCATTCCCACTTTTAATGTCTAAACTAAGCTTTCTTTTTTTTTTTTTTTAATATACTAATCAAGGAGCTAGAAAAAAAGAATTAAGAAAGTCTGCAGAGATTTATAGCCTTGGATATATCTTAACTGTCTTTAGAAAATTGATGAGAATAATCTGATCAATATACAAGTTTACAGCTGAATGAGTCATTTACATTCTCCCCCGGTCAGTGGAGAAAAATGAGCAAGTACAAGGTGCAGTTCATGCCACGCCAAGGTAGAAAGCACTACTTGTCAGATAACTTATTTTATTGTCCTAAATGGGCCTTTTTCTCCCCAATGATTGTAAGGAGAAAGATATAAAAATTTGCTTCATATGCATGATACTGGGTGAATCTTATACCCCATGATTTTGCTGAGTTTTGCAACAGGCGTCAGAAGATAAGCCTTAAAACCAAATCTTCAGTAGATTTTCAGACTGTGAATAAAATGATGCAAATAGCACTCTGCTCAAGAGACTAAAAAGGGTATTTGCATTTAGCAAATTTGCATGCATTACAACAAGTACATTTGCAAATTAAGTGCCTGCTTCAGTACCAGTAGTCATTTGAAAACCAAGCTAATTGTATTTAGAAATCCAATATGTGCTCTGGGGTAGGTCTTGAGTTGTGGTCAACCAACCATACACAACTCTGCTTTCTCCCAACCTATAAGCCTGTCCAGGTGAGACACAAATCATGTATCATGTGCCTGACAACCAAGGTGCCTGAAGCATGAGTTTAGTTGCATGTTGGATTCTGTCTGAGAGCTCATAAGTTGCAAATAAAAATGCTGTAATTTTTTTTCCTCATAGCTGGATTGAATAACACAGTATGTGCTCTTCCCACCCTATGAGTTTTAGGCTATCTTAAAGGGAAATATATGTTGGGGAACAAGACATGAAGTGGAAAACAGGAACTATCAAGTCCATAAGTCTGTAAAGCATCATGTATTATGTTTGATAGTTCTTGTATACAAGCACTACACAGTGAAACTGGAAAATGTTTTTTTTACTCCCTTTTTAAATCTGCTGGCCAATGCAATCAACTCTCCTAATATAATTATCTCAGCAACATAACAAACTGGTAACTTCAAAACCTGTATACAGAAATACAAAGACAACAAACACATAGATGTGACATCATCAGCCACATTCCCTGAATTCAAAGAAACAGGTGGGAGAGCTGGAATTAGTCAGGGATGCACCTCATTTTCACAGGAGTTCATGCTCCCATTACAAACATGACTAAACACAAATTACAGAGCTCCATCCCACAAATCCAGCCAGCCAGTTGCTTGCACATTGAACCTAGCAGGCCTGACCAGTCAAAAAAAGTCTCCACCAAACCCAGAAAATCTATTAAACAATTGAATTAGGAAGAAAAGCAGTATCATTTTAAAGAACAAGTTGTAATTATGTAATTGGCAGGGAAGAAATACATTGCAAATTGTAAATGAGGGAGTATGTTTCAAAAACACCCATATCACCTTTCAGATTTTGCTTTTCATTTTTTAAAAAATTTTGTTCAAGAGAAAAAAAATATGCTAGAGTCTTCCCCAGATTTCATGGCAATTCAGAACTGCAAGTTCAAGTCTTCAAAAAGCAACTGAGGCCAAAAATCAATGAAAGGCAAGTATTTTGAGAAATCTGTCAAAACATTTTATCCCTTTACACATCAGGCCACATTCTATAAAAGGATTTGCATGAGATGAGAAGGCAGTCACCTTTAGAGTGTGCCAGAACAAACATTAAGCAGAAAACACAACAAAAATCCTCCAAAATCTCTAAACAGCCCAGGAGTTTTGGGACTAAAATGTGTATTGAAAATGTAGCACTGTAAAATAATCAGTGATTTTAAATGTCCGTTCACTTACCCAACTTCAGCTGTGGTAAATCGGGAATCTCCTTCATTATGAGGGTGTAGTACATATGAAGTCCTCTTTGAGCATTCAAGAGCAGAAGACAGAGGTCCTTATGCCATTTGTATGCATGCTGCATGCAGTTTTCAGATGGCACATAAAAGCTGCCCTGTGTAACAAAAGTATCAAGAAAATAAAATGCAGAGATTAAAATTCATGGTCTCCATTTGTCCTAGAGGTTTCCACAAAAATCCAGTTGTGGGCAGCCTTTTATTTCTAATCAAGCAGTTGGCACCAAAGAGAGATTTTAACTGTCCCTACTTCCTAGCCACCTAACTAGCTAGATGTGTAATCATAATAGTATCTCATTCTAAATGTACGTTTTGCCCAAATCGTACCAAAACTATTAGGTCCCAGCAATGCTGTCACGGGTACAAAGACCTTCAGTCCAAACACTCCAACAAGAGCAGTCCATCTCTGTCCTTCACACATGTCCCACTGTGAAGCCAAAGTCTCCCCATAATGTAGAAAGTGCTGTGCAAAACACACCCTCTCTGCTATAGGAGGAGGAATGCAAAGGACTATAAAGATGGCTACATTCACTTTCCTTTTTCCTCTTATCCTCTTATCCCCTTGTGCAAAAGTTGTAGCTCAATGGTATTGTGGTATGCTTTGTTACGTGTATTAGGGAAAAAAATACAGATGGCATTGCTATACTATCAACAAATATGAGCCACTCTGTACTCCAGGATCAATGTTTGGATTAGTATATCTCTTGTGGGAGGAGATGTAATTGGAGAGATCACAGCATGTTTAATACAGAAATTTCCCAAACAACACATTTACACTTAGAACATAGGCTAAGTTTGCATTAGGGTGCCAGAAATCAAAAGTTTTCACTTCTGTCAAAAAAACACTGCTTATATAAATTACTCGTATTTGAAATTTGCACTGCTCAGATTTAAAATAAAACTATTTATTAAACTGTGTGTTTGTGCCCAGGATTTCATGGATAGTTGCAAAAAGTAGTATGACAACTATCAGTAACAGCTCATATTTCTGAGGTCTCTGTATGCATTTTACAGTTTTTATCCAGTGTTGCAGTAGAAAGGTGTGTGAGCACGTGCAATCAATGATTGTATCTAGTTGTTGTCCCCCCAAACAGGAGTAAGTTATCTGTATGGCAGGAGAAGAAAGGGTTATGAAAACAGAGCAGTCAGAAAGCCACATAGGTGCTCCTTGAACTCTGTGAAACACTAGGTAAATTGAGAATACATCTAGGTGTGCTTTTTACAGCATACGGGCTGCACAAAGACACCAGGATGGGACTCTCACTGTTGCATGGCTATGGAGAAACATGAACAACTTGCAACTTAGTCCACTGCTTATCATTGATAGGATAAGAATACAATGCCTACATGCCAACTGGGTACTGATTGCCTTTTCAGACACTGACAATCCCAATAACTATGCATCTCCAGGAGCAACAGTGAAGATTCACCAACCACACACCCAGTGCATCTTTTGTGTTTTTCTCCCTTTGTTTCCCTAAAGCCTGTATTTCATGCCTCTTAGCTTGAGCTCAGATTTTTCTCTCAGCTTTCTCATGCAAATCTTCAAGATATTAGCTAGCATTATATGGTAGACACAAAGGGGACTGCTCATCTGGACCCACAGAGAAATGGCTGATGATAACTGACGGAGTTGGTTGTTCTTGGAAGGTTTCAAAAACTTCAGCCTCAGCATGAATCTACTTTACTCTCACCATGGAATATAGCATAAAGAAATGCTGCTGGAAACAACAGAAAATTGGAAGTGGATTGATATAGAATGTCATGAAAAAATGTCCTCTTTTATAATCCTTTGCTGATTTTTTTAAGCAAAAATTACTCCTGCATTTAAATGCTACACTGACAAGCAGAAGGAAAAATGTGAGATAATTTCATAGTTCATATCAATACTATAACATGGTATTGCTGTGCAAGACTACACTTTAATGGGTCTATTTTCAGCCTCTCTTGGCATAGATTATTGTTTAAAACTAAAAATAAAAAGTAATAAGAAAATGAAATTGCAGGTGGGCTCAAAAAATATGTGAATTAAAGATGTTTAAAGTCTTTATCAGTGAGCTCTGTTTAAAATTCTTTAGTGTTTGCCCACTTCTCTTATGGTGCTTTTTCAAATTTGACCTCAGCTGAATTAATAAAAATTCTTAGAGACCAGGTAGTTCAACTTACTGAAGCACAGGGTTTAGGAGGGTACACTTTGGAAAGATTTACATGGTGGCAAAAAATAGAACGGGGAAAGAACCATTATTAAAAAAAAAAAAAAAAAAAAAGACTTCATTGAGCATTGTATGTTAGCAGCATAACTTGGTCATTATTGTAGAAATTTAGAATGATTTAGGCTGGAAGGGACCTCTGGAGATCATCTAGTCCAACTGCCTGCTTAAAACAGGTCTAATCAGATCCAGCTGCTGAGTGTTGTGTCCTGCTGAGTCTTGAACATCTCTGAAGAGGTAGATTCCACCACCTCTCTGGGCAACATGCTCCATTACCCCCTTCACAGTAATTTTTTTTTTCCTTGTATCAAAGTCAGCATTTCCCAGGTTTCAACTTGTCTGTGTTGCCTCTCATCCTATTGCCATGAACCATCAAGAAGAATATGGCTTCTTCTTCTCTTTGTTCTTTAATTGGATAGTTGTAAATGACAGTCACATTCATAGAATTGTAGAATCATGAATGGTTTGGGTTGGAAGGGACCTTTAAAGGACATCTAGTTCCAAGCCCCCTGCCATGGGCAGGGACACCTTCCACTAGACCAGGTTGCTCAAAGCCCCATCCAACCTGGCCTTGAACACTGCCAGGGAGGGGGCATCCACAACCTCTCTGGGCAACCTGTTCCAGTGTCTCACCACCCTCACAGTGAAGAACTTTTTCCTTACATCTAACCTAAATCTACCCTCTTTCAGTTTAAAGCCATTACCCCTTGTCCTATCACTACATGCCCTTGTAAAAAGTCCCTCTCCAGCTTTCTTGTAGGCTCCCTTTAGGTACTGGATTCCCTCTGAATCTTCTCTTCTCTGGACTGAACAAGACCAGTTTTCTTGGGCTCTCCTTGTACATCATGTGCTCTAGCCCCTGAGTATGTTGGTGCCTTTTACTGGACTGGCTCGAGTAAGTCCATACATCTCTTGTACAGGGGAGCACAGAACTGGACACAG
The DNA here is from genome assembly GCF_000737465.1 of Haliaeetus leucocephalus. Lineage (NCBI taxonomy): Eukaryota > Metazoa > Chordata > Aves > Accipitriformes > Accipitridae > Haliaeetus > Haliaeetus leucocephalus. Next base: position 644,442 of record NW_010972991.1, on the reverse strand, counting down.
TACTCCAGATGTGTCTCACCAGTGCTGAGGAGAGGGGAAGGATCACCTCCCTCAAACTGCTGGCAATGGTCTCAGGGATGCTGCCCCGACTTCTCTTTTTTTTTTTTTTTTTTGGCAGCACTGTTACCTATAACAGAGAGCTTGAAATGCATCTGCTTTTGTTGAGAAGGACCTCCATTTTACTTTCTCTTTTGTAGACACAGGAATGAGAAGAATTTACCTGCTTTGTGTCCTCTTTCAAACATTTCTGTCAATTAATCCTACAGATTTACTCAGGCTTTCAGGAAATAAATTAAGTATGTATGAATCCAAAAAAGGTCAGCTATTTCTGAAGATTCTTTAACATTAAGTCCCAAACCAATTAGTTTCAGAGACACTGCCATGAAAAAGCAACAGGCACCTGGAGTCATTGCCCTACTAATCTGTCACCTGAAGATTTTAAATGCCAACATGAATTTGTTTATTTACTCCAAAAAACAACTCTAGGATTGATGTTACTGTGGGGGTTTTTTAATGCATGAATAGCAAGAGTGTATGTATGGGGAACTAGGTTATTTCTTTAACAACAGACACAAGTCACCTCCTGATTGTTTCAGAGCTCTAGGGTCCTCTGGAATCAAGAGAAAGAGCAGAGCCTTTGCCACCATTTCAGCCATACTCTTTACAATTCAGTCTGGATCCTCATTTTGGAAAAGGAGATGCTTTAGGATGGTAGAAGTTTGACTAGCAAATGGTGCAGTCCTGGAATTGGAACAGGCTTCCCAGGGAAGTGGTTGAGTGACCATCCCAGGAGGTATTTAAAAGATGTGTATACACGGCACTTAGTGACATGTTTTAGTGGTGGACTTGGCAGTGTTATGTTAACAGTTGCACTCAATGATCTTAAGGGTCTTTTCCAAACTAAACAATTCTATGATTCTATTCTATGATTCAGTGCCTTAAAGACGTTACTGCTCTCACAGGACTGTTTCTTCTGAAAGTTGTCACACACATACACCATGCAGAGCAGGACGTAACAGCAATTATTAAGCCCACCTCAGGGATAGTTTAAGCTAATATGAACTAAGGTCTGTTCATCCTCATCTGCAGGGACCCCAGCAGGGCAGGCATCTGTCAGATAATGCCATTATAAACTGCTTCAGCTAAATCAGCTTATCCATCACTGTTCAGTAAGCTGAGAAATGTCAAGAAATGTCTTCCTTTGGGATGGCCTGAAGATTGCAAACCTTCCACATTCGCTCTTTTAATTGCCTCTTCTTCTGTGCATTTATTTAGGTGGTCCCCTATTTCCTAGGTTATAGCCTGAAACAGGGATTCAGACTACAATACTAGCAAATGAAGTTCAGTAACAAACATGGTACGTACTATTTTAAGGAAAAACACTGCCATAAAACTAGCAGTCAAGAAAACCAGTGGCTATGACCCATTAAACAGCTCAGGTCTCTGGGTTTCTTGCATCAGGAGGACAGATAACAGTTTACTTCTGGTTAAGACAAAACTATTAAAACAAAAGTTCATAACGAAGCTGACATTCCCAGTTTGCACAAAGCATGATGGCTGCCCCGGGCTTGTAATATCCATTGTAAAAGTATACGTTAGTTCCTTTTGTAAAGATTCTCATTACATTTTGAATTAATTCCTTTGGTCTACTGTTATTTCAATCTCATTAGTTTGTAGGTAGACAGATTTTTCTATGCTACTTGCAAAACACATGCACTGATTTCCTTTTTCAAGACCCTCTCTGTCTGTAACAGTAGACTGTATCTCTGGCGTTTGACCTTTTCTAATGCTGAAAATTTTGGGAGCAAATGAATACCTGACAAATGTTCAATTCAAGACTTACCACCTAAAGGTACTCTGATAGCAAAGATGGATGACAACACAGAAGCTAATAGTACTGCCACCAGAGAAAAGTATGACTTCCATTGTGCCAACATCTCAGAGGCAAAAGAGATCAAGAAAGACAAGACATGATGGAAAAAGAGACAGTCAGGGAAACAAAGTAAACAACTGCAAATAATGCTGATAATTGCGGACTCTGCAATGATTTGCTTTAAGAATTGGGTTTTTTCCTGTGATATTTGAAATAACATCAGCTGTATTGATCCCAGATGAAAGAAAAGGAATAAAAAAAAAAAAAAAAGAGAAGGAAAAGTTTTACCAAATTTGGACACTAAACTAGTCCTGTAAGTGCTAGATTTGAAACACTGGAGACAGGGGGGTTGATAAGGTTGTACCTTGTCTAATCTCCTATAGAATATGTTCTTTTGTTGTGCTCCACAAACTAGAAGTGAGGCACCAAACAATGTATAATACTGAAAGTAGAATCAAAGAATCATAGAAATGTTTAGGTTGGAAAAGACCTTTAAGATCATCGAGTCCAATCATTAACCTAACACTGC